>NC_134700.1:230205387-230516637 GCF_043290135.1 Rhipicephalus microplus
GCCAAGCGAGTCATGTTACGTCGTGAAGCGAATAACAAAACGGCCGATCAGATGTTTGAGGCAGCGTCCATGCTGCATGCTTGGTACTTTTTTCATGTTTTTTTAATCCATGAAACATCAAATCAAATTACATTACCGCGCTCATTGACTGCCGTATTGTGGCGCTCGCACTCATGTTTCTATCCAAATCGGCTAGCAACTCTGATTTACCCGTTTCTCAACCTTAACGAATCAGCATGTCTGATTCAATTCTGCCTTATGACTGCGACCGCGAGGGCTTTTCTATGATTTCAGTCAGGAAATATTACCTCATGGTCACTCATGAAGCAACATTTTTTCAGTATAGCTGGCACGCTTGTATACATGTACGTGGTGTTTGCAGAAAATTGTATGATACCTGCAATGATATAGCAGGCGACAACCAGTCTACTGCATTTAATACTATACTTTTCCATGGTAGGGTGTCTGGTAGGCAATCACGTTATAAATTTCGTATGTCCACGAACTATAGAGAGACCAGCAATGAGGATCATCCTACGGGTGTGCTTAATGTTTTGACTACATTCAGACATGGAAGTTTAAGCATAGAATAGATGTAGTGAACGTCATCCACGATTGCGTAGTAGGTGCATCACATATGTAATAGGTATATATAGTTCAAATATAATGCACATACCGCGAAAAAGAGCGACAATTTTAGGCCTCAAAATAGACAAAACACCTCATCGACGGGGCACTGCGTGTGTTCTTTTTGTCCGTCAGCCTTGTTCCAGTGTTGCCTTTTTTTAATTCTTGCCTTCTTTATGTTTCTTTTTCTCTGTGTCTCACACTATAGGCTATCTATACTAAGTTTGTTCCTCTTGCAACTAGAAGTACTTAAGGGCGTATTCTGCGTTTTACCTCAGAAACGTTTGTTTACCATGGCAAGTAAAAAAATTGCCCGCAGCTTCCCTCGGGGGAACACTGAGGAGGATGCGGAGCATATAATTGGTTAACGGGGTGTTAAAGTGCGACTTACTTGGGTCGATGGCTAAATTGGTTAACGTGGTTGTGAAATGGGGTGTTAAATTGCGACTTACTTGGGTCGATGGCTAAATTGGTTAACGTGGTTGTAGGAGGGGGTGTTAAATGAGTGAACACGTACACACGTATGCGAAAGGGCGGCGCTGGTCGAAGGGACGTCGATCATTGTGTTTGTGGATTCGTTGGAATTCATTTCACCGCGACCTTGGACGTCGACGCGCCGTACAAACCAACCGACGAGCGGCAACTGAGCGAGCGAGCGCCGACCTTGAGTATATATACAGCACGACGGCGCATGCACTGTCAGCTGTTGAATGTTCTCGAAGCGCGACGCCACATGCGCGTCCACTGGAGAATCAGGAGAATTGTAGATGTCGAACGCGGTGTGTAGAGGAGGAAGGGTGCACAGATGGTGGAGGAGTGAAGCGCGCGCGGTGTGTAGAGGAGGAAGGGATGCACAGATGGTGGAAGAGTGGGCGACGGCGCGACGGCGCATGCGCGCGCGTCAGCTGTCGAATGTTCGAGAAGCGGTGTGGACGGCGCGGACGGCGCGGACGGCGCACTACAAGGCGCGAGTATAAGATGCTCCGCATCTAAAACGCGCTTGCTGTGTAAATGTTCAGTTTGTTACATTACCGGGACACTGATGCACGAATCACAGTACCGCCGAAGAGAACTCAATAATGCAGCATCGCGTCGATTCCTTCTTTTGATGTGCTCCTGGTGAGAGGAATGGAACTTCCGTGTTTGTCTTTCTTGCATCGGCGCGTCTGCGCGGATAACCATCCATCAACATCGAGTTCCGGATAGGACGGTACATAAACCATTGTGTGCACCCGGCAAACAAACGCCGGCGATTGTGCGTCGGAGTCGTTAGGTAGCTCCCCCAGCAGAGGCAACAATGCCAGAAAAATTATGGAAAGCTTTCGAACGCTATGAACGATGGTCGCCTGTTGTTTGTTGCACAGGCCTGCAGTTTGGTAGCATAAATACACAGGCACTCCATGATCCTTTCCCTATAAGACTTCCCTGAATTTAGGAGAAGCATAATAACGATTACGTATGGTTCTTCGGTGGCAAGTCATTTGTATTTTGCCCTATATTTATTGGATGCGGAGGCTTGGCAGTAATGAAGTAACTGCCATTAATGTATCTTGTTCTGTAATGTGCAATGTAACAAATATGTTAATAATAATATGTGGGGTTCTACTTCCGAAAACCAATAAATGCATATAAGAGACGAAAATAATTTCAGTAATGGGATGGTAGTTTAGTAACTTGGTGAATTTCTTGAATAATGTAATTGAGTAATCACACATTAGTTTCCTTATTCATTTACAGAGTTAAATGCATTACATCTGCTTTTGTAATGCCATAAAATATTGTGTAAAATCGTTCACTCCTTTTGTTCCCTTATTCCTCAATAATTTGAATCATTCCTGGGATTTTTTTTTGCACTTTGATTCTTTCTTCTTGTCTCTCCAACTTCTCCAATCGCACATTCCCTATCTGTTCACTCCTTTCTTCGTATCGACACTGCCATTGATGTGCCATCTGTCCTCTCCATTTGAATACACTTTATTGGGCAGTTCCCTTTACGCATTTTAATGGCTTTGGTGCTTGCAGCTATACGTGTAAAAGTATGCATACATGCTTTCGTTCAGTAAAATTTGTTCTTACGTTTGTAATTGGGTGAAGTTTATAAGTTGTTGCGACTCCGGGTCCTGCGGGTCTCAGTTTGGTAGCGGGCCCCCGTCCTAGGACCTATCGTCGAAGAAGTCAGTTGAGGCGCTCGTAAAAACGACAACAATTTATTTACATGGTTACTAACTGAGAATTTGGAAAGAGGTGATCAAGGGATCAAGTAGAAGTCAAGAACTGTCTAATGTTGAACCGTAGAGCTTTAGAACTTGAAAATATACAAGAGTCTTCCGTTTATGTAGCGCCGCGTTGCCAACGCTGGGCGCACTGTCCGCGGCTTCAGCCAATACGGCGCTCCATGGTCTAGGTGCTCCACCCACGAAGGAGAGGAAAGACACCACACAATGCATGTGGAGAGGGCATAGTACGCACGATGCCCAAATATGGTCGCCAAAGCACTGCAGGCACTGCGCCGTGCTCCCGACCGGGTTGCAGAAATTAGGCGCCCTTTCTCATCTTCTAACCACTACCAAAGCACTGCACCGACGTTTTCGCACACGTCACCAAGTTTCGCGCACGTCCGATGATTTTGGTTTCCAATATTCTTCTGGCAGCTGCGTGAGGTTCGAAAAACCGGCTGCCAATACACGTGTCAAATTTGCTTGACTGTTTGGGTATGACAATAACGTGGTGGGCCCGCATATCGTCAAAATATGCCATCCCATTCAGCTGATCCTACGGAGAAAGGGGGAAGGAGGAGTGGTCGACTAATCCCTCGTCGTCGAGGCGAGATCCCGCAAGGGCTGCAGCACATAGTGCATTATCCTTTTCTTCACCCCCACATACCATTCCTGGTTGTTTGCTAGAAGCTGTGGCTTAGCTGCGAATATCCTCGTTTGCCTGGAAAGCGTTGCATAGAGTCGAGCTCACAATGGCCTTTCTTGGCTCATGTGCCTTTGTTGCGCAGACCGGTCCTGGCCCCTTTTCACGTTTTGCTGACAGGAAACCAACCCGTCTTGAGAGCACACCCTCGCTTGGAATGCGCCGAAATATTTTCGTCCCTTTCACAAAGGCCGAAAAACTTCAATATTGATTACGGTCGTAACAAAGTATTTAGGTGAAATCTTTGGGCAGCCATGAAAAATTTGATATTATTATTATTATACAAGACGACACATATTAAACTTCTAGCCGACAGTCTAAGAAGAGGCACCGGTTGCTTGAACCTCTCGCCTATAGTGACAAATATACAAAATTTCCTGAGCCCTTCACTACGACGTCTCTCATAATCATCTGGTGGTTTCGGGACGTTAAACCTCACATATCAATCACTAGTGACAAAGACGTGAGCTCTCCTGTATTTAAAAAAAAAGAATAAGATTTAAAAAAATGAGGGCTCGTCCGGGATTTGAACCCGGGACCTCTCGCACCCGAAGCGAGAATCATACCCCTAGACCAACGAGCCGACATGCGCAGTGGCTGCTGTCACTCAAAGAAGAACCGAAATCTTTATCTGAACGTGTTATCTGAGAGGGGTCACACGACGCGGCGAGTGCAGTACCAGTTTTTTCTGGCTCTCCCTCGTCGTAGCCGTCGTCTTTCCTTGTTATCCGCAAAGCTGGGAAGTCGCACTGGCTGATAGAACGGCGTTGAGCTTCGCGGTGGAAACCAGCTATTCACTTTAGACGAAGGGTTGCGCCTGTACGGCAGCATGTAGAGCAACGTTCCTAATAGTCGATAAACGTTGCTGCAATAGAAGTTCTAGCTTTGCTAGTTCTGAAGGTCTGTACCAGGACAACAATCGGATAGAACTACGCAAGTTTTCAAGAACAATATAACGAAATTTGTTACAAAAAATGGACACGGTAAGGATCACGACCGGCTTTCCGGTCGTGGTAAAGATAAAGCCGGTCGTGGTAAGGATGAAAGGCAGAAGTGTGTGGGGGAAAGAAAAGTACGTCATACTGAGACATTCTGTTGCGACAATTAGTTGTCTCTCGTCTTCTGCAACCACATAAGAACTACAGCTTTCTTTTCTCCTTGAAAAAAAAAAGAAGCTATTCATTAGACCTATAGTCCTTAGCAATAGTTCTAAGCTCGCCACCATCGTCAGGTGATGTTACGCCGACGCAAGGTGCTCAGTGGCGAGCTTTGGACTAGGCGGAACCTACACGCTGTGATCATCGGTGCGTACCGGCTTAAAGCCGGTACGCACCGATGATCTCACCAGAGAATGATTGGCCACCCTGGTGCAGTATCTGGCCACCCCCTCCCGTAGGCATTTGTCAATTAACTCACGGCCCTCAGTCCCCACCAGCTGCGGAGCAACTGACCACGGCGGCGGTCAGATCTGCAAAGCAGCAGAGGGTGCTAGGAATCTCTGGATACGGACAGGCCACCATTGGAACTTGAACTTAGCAACGTTTAACGTTAGAACGTTATCTAGTGAAGGAAGTCTAGCTGTATTATTCGAGGAGCTAGAAGGCAATAAATGGGATATAATAGGGCTGAGTGAGGTTAGGAGGACAGATGAGGCCTATACTGTGCTACAGAATGGGCACGTCATTTGCTATCGGGGCTTGGCAGACAGAAGAGAACTGGGAGTAGGGTTCCTAATTCACAGAAACATAGCTGGCAACATAGAGGATTACTATAGCATTAATGAAAGGGTGGTAGGCATTGTAATTAAACTGAATAAAAGATACAAAATGAAGGTAGTACAGGCTTACGCGCCTACATCCAGCCATGATGACGCTTCTGTTGAAAGCTTCTATGAAGACGTGGAATCGGCAATGAGTAAGGTGAAAACACAGTATACTATAGTAATAGGTGACTTTAATGCAAAGGTAGGGAAGAAGCAGGCTGGAGACCAGGCAGTAGGAGATTATGGCATCGGCACTAGAAACGCCAGAGGAGAGCTACTAGTAGAATTCGCAGAACGCAATAATCTGCCTATTTTGAATACCTTCTACCGAAAACGAGAAAACCGCAAGTGGACATGGAGGAGCCCTAATGGCGTAAATAAGAACGAAATAGACTTTATAATGACTGCACACCCAGGAGTCGTGCAGGATGTGGAAGTGGTTGGCAAGGTAAGATGCAGTGACCATAGAATGGTACGGGCTCGAATCCGCCTAGACTTGAAGAAGGAACGACAGAAACTGATACGCAAGAAGCAAATCAATGAGCTAGCACTGAGAGGGAAAGTACAGGAATTCAGAGTGTCACTGCAGAACAGGTACTCTGCTCTTAGCGAGGAAACCAACATTAGCGTAGATACAATGAATGATAATCTGACGAGTATCATCACGGAGTGTGCAGTGGAAGTTGGAGGCAGGGTAGCTAGACAGGACACCGGCAAGCTTGCCCAGGAAACGAAGAACCTAATTAAGAAGCGTCAAATCATGAAAGTGTCAAGTACAACAGACAAAATAGAACTGGCAGAGCTTTCGAAGCTGATTAATAGACGTAAAGTATGCGATGTAAGAAGGTATAACATGGAGAGAATTGAGCACGCTCTGAAAAACGGAGGAAGCGTCAAAGCAGTGAAGAGGAAACTTGGGATAGGCAAAAGGCGGATGTATGCACTAAGGGACAAAGAAGGCAAATTAACTACCAATATGGATAGGATAGTTAAAATAGCGGAGGAGTTTTACAGAGATCTGTACAGTAGCCGAGACAACCCCGACCTTAATACTATAAGAACTAGCAGTAACCCAGACGACACCCCACCGGTAATGATAGAAGAAGTCAGAAAAGCTTTGGAGAGCATGCACAGAGGCAAAGCTGCTGGTGAGCATCAAGTAACATCAGATCTGCTGAAAGATGGAGGACAGATTGTGTTAGAAAAACTAGCCACTCTATTTACGAGGTGTCTCCTGACGGGAAAAGTACCAGAGTCTTGGAAGAACGCTAACATCATCTTAATACATAAGAAAGGAGATGACAAGGACTTGGAGAATTACAGGCCGATCAACTTGCTCTCTGTAGTATACAAGCTATTTACAAAGGTAATTGCTAGCAGAGTAAAGAAAACATTAGAATTCAATCAACCAAAGGAACAAGCAGGATTTAGAACAGGCTACTCAACAATTGACCACATTCATACTATCAATCAGGTAATAGAGAAATGCTCAGAGTATAACCAACCACTATACATAGCCTTCATAGATTACGAGAAGGCGTTTGATTCAGTAGAAATATCAGCCGTCATGCAGACACTGCGGAATCAGGGCGTAGATGAAATATATATAAACACTCTGGAAGAAATCTACAGGGGATCAACTGCTACCATAGTGCTTCATAAAAAAAGCAACAGAATACCAATAAAGAAGGGTGTAAGGCAGGGGGACACAATCTCCCCAATGCTATTCACTGCGTGCTTACAGGACGTTTTCAGAAGCCTAGAATGGGAACAGTTAGGGATAAGAGTTAATGGAGAGTACCTCAGTAACCTGCGCTTCGCCGATGACATTGCATTGCTGAGTAACTCAGGGGACGAATTGCAACTCATGATTACGGAGTTAGACAAGGAGAGCAGAAAGTTGGGTCTTAAACTTAGTCTGCAGAAAACGAAAGTAATGTACAACAACCTCGGAAAGGAGCAGCGCTTTGCGATAGGTAATAGTGCACTTGAAGTTGTAAAATACTATGTCTACTTAGGGCAGGTAATAACCGCAGAGCCTAACCACGAGATTGAAGTAACTAGAAGAATAAGAATGGGGTGGAGCACATTCGGCAGGCACTCTCAAATTATGACAAGTAGATTGCCACTGTCCCTCAAGAGGAAGGTATATAACAGCTGTATCTTGCCGGTACTTAGCTACGGAGCAGAAACCTGGAGACTCACAAAGAGGGTTCAACTTAAATTGAGGACGACGCAGCGAGCAATGGAAAGAAAAATGGTAGGTGTAACCTTAAGAGACAAGAAGAGAGCAGAGTGGATTAGGGGACAAACGGGAGTTAAGGATATCATAGCTGCAATAAAGAAGAGGAAATGGACATGGGCCGGGCATGTAGCGCGTAGACAGGATAACCGCTGGTCATTAAGGGTCACCAACTGGATTCCCAGAGAAGGGAAGCGGGGTAGGGGGAGACAGAAGGTTAGGTGGGCAGATGAGATTAAGAAGTTTGCGGGTATAAATTGGCAACAGCAAGCACAGGACCGGGTTAACTGGCGGAACATGGGAGAGGCCTTTGTCCTGCAGTGGACGTAGACAGGCTGATGATGATGATGATGACACGCTGTGACGTCGCTACTAGCACTTGAATAAGTTCACGGCAACTACTGCTGTTTAGAAACATAGAATAGGTCTATAGAAAAGTATATTATTAAGTGACATTATTCCGTGCCATGTCGGGATGACACTATACGGAGGTGACGTAACATTTATCGCTTGCATAGTTCATTTTGAGAGATGCTGTAAAAAGTGCACAATAATATGCGCTGAAGTTTTGAAAATATTCCGAGTGCAAACTCAGTATTGCCTCTACGCCCCGTATACAGTCCGGAAAATTTTAGTGGTATCGGCCAATTACAAAAAATGCCGAGGACATGAAAAAAAGCTAAATAAACCACACTGCGAATTCGTTAGTGTAAGCGGCTAATAAATATCATATATATAAAAGGAGAAAGCATTAATTGCGCTCGAAGCTATATTAAAAGTATTCATTTCCAATAAACACACCTGCGATGGTAGAGAAGGATTGTACTCTTCTATTAACCTCGATTCCAAATTACTCTTACGATTAGACAAAAAAAACTAATCAATTCTATGTTTTCATACTTTTTATCTAGCTTTATTTTTGCAATTTTCTCCGCCACTTAATATATCGTGGACCAAAACAGAGCCCCGTCGATGCACCCATCTCATCTTTTGTCGACAGAGCAAAACATTGTCGTACTTCCGCTTCCACTTCTACTTGTTTTTTTTTTGTTTTTGCATGTATAAGTACTTACTGCAGCACATAGTAACGTCACAGCGCTTTGGTCCACTGATCACTTTTGAAAATATTTACGAGGTTCTCGTTTAGCCGCAGATATTACGAGTCTTTGTTCTCGAGCCCCTTCATCGACCACTCCTTATTGTCTTTTTTTTGTTCACGACCTTCTGCTGTGCAACGGATAAGATTAGCAAGCACCAGACAAAATGAAAATAATGAGAGTCTTCGGAAAATTGTCCTCTCTGTTCTTTATCTAGAAATGTGCATATACTAGGCCTTGTAACCTTAACTGTTGGATACTACTTTCGATTACTTTTTCTCACATTTACGATAATTGAGATTTATAAATTAAGAATAAACGCCAACGTTTCGAAAATAAAATATTGGCATTTCCTAAGCCAAACTTCAAAAAAACATCTCAAATGCGCATGAGCACCATCCCCAAAATAGACACATCTTTTGTCACTATATTATATATATATATATATATATATATATAGTCACGTAGGTCCTCCATGAGTGGTCACAACGAGGTTTATTTCAACGTTTCGGCCTAGAGTCTGGTTTTCATCAGGATTCCTGATGAAGGCCAGACTCTAGGCCGAAATGTCGAAATAAACCACGTTGCGACCACTCACAGAGGATCTACTTGACTACTCGCAACGCTACGGCCACTCAACCACCATGCCTGCCTATATATATATAAGGGAAAAAAGTGTGTACCTAAGGGCTCGTTTTTTCCGTGTTTTCACACAATATTATGAGATCCAACAGACAATAATGCCAAGGAATGTATAGGGGAAGTTATTAGAACAAATGGAATGTAAATAAGAAGAAATAAAAGAGGGTGAAATATATATATATATATATATATATATATATATATATATATATATATATATATATATATATATATATATATTGTTACCACATGTGTAATTTAGGTATGTGCACCTGTGTAGCGGGGAACATGGTGGTAGCAGAAGAAGAGGACGTTCGGTTGGTGGCAAGAGCTCGCTGCTTCGCGTTCACTGCGGTATACCGTCGAGTCGACCGTTACGTCTGCTTCGAATAAACCCCTCGTAGGCGTAACAGAGTGGTGGAGGTGCGGGGTACGACACGTCGACGTACCACGGAGCCACAGCTGTTCGGAGTTAGCCGGAGCCGTCGTCTTGCCGGTCTGCCGCCGACAACAGTCGTCATGACCCAGAGCGAAGGTCAGGAATCAACCGCCTCGACTTCGCGCCAATCTACACTGACTACACCTCGGCATCACTACATGGAACCCCGCCCGTTCGCGGGAATGGCAGGAGAAGATGTGGACGCGTGGCTAACGCACTACAAAAGGGTGAGCCGGTACAATCACTGGAACTCTATCGATCAGCTGTAAAACGTCGCGCTGTTTCTCACGGACACTGCACTGATGTGGTATGAAAACCACGAAGAGTCCTTGACAACATGGGCTCTTTTTGCTCAAGAACTCAAGAAGTGTTTTGGTGACTCCGACTCAAAAAAGAAAAGCGCGGAGCGGACTCTTGCTGGAAGAGCCCAGACTCCTGGACAAACCTGCACTGCTTATATAGAGGACGTCCTTAAGCTTTGCAAGATTATAAACCCGCAGATGTCTGAAGAAGACAGGGTCGGACACCTATTGAAAGGCATAGCGGAAGACGTTTACAATTTTCTGATAGGCAGGGATGACCTCACCTCTGCCTCCGACGTCCAACGCCAATGCCGCACGTTTGAAAAATTGAAGACTCGTCGCATCGCCCCGAAATTTGGTAGGCTGGCAAATGTGACAACGGTTGCCAGCGTCGACGTGAGCCCGCCCACCGACCTTGCGGCTACTATTCGGGCAATTGTGCGTGAAGAGCTGCAGCGACAAGGTGGCAGGGTCGACGAAACCATTCCTTATCCACCTACCAATCCACCCTACTACACGGCCGCACCATCAGCTCCTTTGCCACCATCGGTATGTGTGGCAGACATCAGCGAAATTGGAAATCCGAGGCCACGTCGTGACTCATTCGCGGCCGACCAGCGATATGGCCAACGCCTTCGTCACGGCCCCACCACACAGAGGTGGGCAGCCCCCGCTCAGCAAGCTCGTCACCGACCCTTCACAACTGAGCGGTCTCAGCATTGGTTCAGCGAGCGTCCTCTACCAGTCTGCTACAACTGTGGCTTCGAAGGACACATTGCCAGGTATTGCAACTACCGGCAGCCGCCAAGGTACGACCGATCACCGAGATTTAACCGTTCTGGCCTTACCCGAGCACCGACATTCCCGGGAAGCGCGTCTTACGAGATCCCAGGACCGCTACGAAACGAATCTCCGGCCTCTGACCGCAGTGTGACACCACCACCTGCCCCTCGCGCCAACCGATCACCGTCTCCTCGGCGCCGCCACTCCTCGCCTCCTACGGAAAACTAGCCGGCGCGGCCGTTGGAGGTGAGGTCGCCGGACAGTCTTCGATTTCAACAGATATACCTTCGTTAGCTTCCATGCTTAGAAATAAGGTTCGAGTGCTTATCGATGGTGTACCGACGATGGCGTTGGTGGACACTGGTGCAAGCGTGTCAGTGATGAGTTTAGTTTTCACCCGCCTTCTTGGACGAAAGGTTATGTTTCGTTGGGACCGTCCTGATACGTTTCGTGGAGTGAGCGGAGAGGTGTTACAACCTGTTGGTGTCTGCACTGTGACTGTTAGTTTGGCATGCCAGAACTTTGTCGCGGAGTTTGCTGTTCTCCCTCATACTACGCACGACGTCATTCTGGGACTCGATTTCTTGAAGCTATGTGGTGCTACTGTTGATTGCCGCACAGGACAAATTACAGTAGATTCTGATATCCCAGTTTCGTTTATGGAAAACTCGCCCTCTCAAGAAAGTGCTCTTTGCGTGTCTGTGGACACAACTGTGCCGCCGTTGTCTGCAAAATGTGTCCCTGTTGCCTGTTCACCTGCAAGCGAGAAAACATTTGACGCAACTGTGGAGCCCGTGCATCTCAGTTGCATAAAGAAGACAGTTTTAATGCCCTACTGTACATTATCGGTTGCGCAAGGGCATACTGGTTTATGGGCGATTAACTGCTCTAATGAACCTACAGTGCTGCCGAAGGGTCTGAAACTTGCAGAGATATGTGAACACCAAGTATTGTCGCTTGCCACCCTCGCAGAAAGCAATGATTCCCCGGATAAGACCCGTTGCGATAATCTGCACGCCAGGCACACCACCATTATGGCTATGATTGATAAGTCACTCAGCACCAAGGAACGTAATGAACTGGCGAGTATTCTGCGCAAAAATGCCGGTATTTTTGATTTCGCACAGCATGATTCACCGTCATTCCCTGCTTCTCGTATAAAGCACCGAATCGACACGACATCTCACAGACCTCTCCGACAGAAACCATATCGTGTATCACCTTCCGAACGCGCAGTGATCAATGAACAGGTTTGCGAGATGCTCAAGCAAAATGTAATTCAAGAATCATGTAGTCCGTGGGCCGCTCCAGTAATTCTAATGAAGAAGAAAGATGGGACATGGCGATTTTGTGTTGACTACCGCCGTCTCAACGCCATCACTAAAAAAGACGTATACCCACTCCCGCGGATTGATGATGCTATCGACTGTCTATCATCGGCCTCTTACTTTTCATCTGTGGATCTGAGGTCAGGCTACTGGCAGATTCCAATGCACGAGGAAGACAAGGAGAAAACGGCATTTGTTACAACAGATGGACTATTTGAATTCAATGTGATGCCGTTCGGACTCTGCAACGCGCCCGCAACTTTTGAGCGATTTATGGACAAGATTCTACGTGGATTGAAGTGGGAAGTGTGTATGTGTTACTTGGACGACGTTGTAATTTTTGGGCGCACCTTTTGTGAGCACAACACACGCCTTGGTCTCGTACTGGACTGTCTAAGCAAAGCACGCTTGGTGCTGAACTCAAAGAAATGTCGTTTTGGAGAGCGCCAAACACTCGTCCTTGGACACTTAGTAAACAAAGAAGGCATAAGACCGGATCCCCCCAAGACGGCCGCAGTGGAGGCATTTAAGCAGCCAAGCTCGGTGAAAGAACTGCGAAGTTTTTTGGGGCTTTGTTCATACTTTCGCCGATTCATTCCTGGCTTTGCCAATATCGCATACCCGCTCACGTGTCTGCTTCAGAAAGGTGCGCAGTTTGACTGGACCCCGGAATGCGAGTCTGCTTTTTCGGAGTTGAAGTTTCTTTTGACGTCCCATCCGATTCTTCGCCACTTCAATCCTCTGGCTCCCACTGAGGTTCACACAGACGCCAGCGGTATTGGTGTAGGTGCTGTCCTGGTTCAACGCTTGGATAATCAAGAACACGTCGTAGCGTACGCCAGTCGCTCGCTCAACAAGTCCGAGCGTAACTACACTGTCACAGAGCAAGAATGCCTTGCAGTAGTCTTCGCAGTGCAGCGCTTCCGGTCCTACCTGTACGGACGCCCCTTTACCGTCGTGACAGACCATCATTCTCTCTGCTGGTTGGTCAACCTGCGTGACCCATCTGGTCGGCTGGCGCGCTGGGCACTTCGTCTGCAAGAATATGACTTCACGGTTTCCTATAAAAGCGGCCGACGTCACGCTGACGCATATTGTCTTTCGCGACTACCGCTTCCAACGATTGAATGTGACGCGCACACCTTCGATACCTACATTGCATCACTCGGCCACCCATTTCCCGATTACAAGACCTTTAAGGATGAGCAACAAAGGGACAGCACCGTACAACAGCTTCTTGCTACCAAACCAAAATCATCGCCTACGCGCTTCTGCATCCGAGACGGGCTAGTGTACAAAAAGAGCTACACCAACACCGGCTCACGATATCTTCTGGTTGTTCCGAAGAGTCTTCGCGTTTATGTTTTGCAGGCTATGCATGATGACCCAACATCCGGTCATCTAGGCACAGCGAAAACTCTGTGCCGTCTTCAAGAAAGATTTTACTGGCCCAAAATGCGCCAGACGACGGAACAATACGTGTCTAGCTGTAACGAGTGTCAACGTCATAAGCGCCCAACAAGTGCTCCTTTAGGGCGATTACATCCGGTGCCGCCCCCTAGAGCTCCATTCGAGCAAGTCGGGATTGACCTCCTTGGACCCTTTCCCCGGTCTTCTGATGGAAATCGCTGGATAGTCGTTTGCACCGACCATTTAACACGGTACTGCGAGACAGCTGCCATACCATCGGCAACTGCAGCCGATGTGTCTTCCTTCATGCTACGTTTTGTAATTCTTCGACATGGACCTCCCAAAATCGTAATCAGTGACCGTGGCCGACAATTCACAGCAGACGTGATGGAATAGATGCTTCGTGTCTGTGCTTCAAGGTTTCGGCACTCTACGCCATACCATCCCCAAACGAACGGTCTAACTGAACGAACGAACAGAACTCTCTCGAACATGCTGTCTATGTATGTTGCATCCGATCACAAGGACTGGGACAGTATTCTACCCTTTATCACATATGCATTCAACACCGCTCAGCATGAAACTACCGGCTACAGTCCTTTCTTTCTTTTATATGCTCGACCACCTCGTCATAACCTGAATACCATCTTCCCGTGTTTGGACCACCGTGATCCCTGCATATCCGAGATCATCTGTCGGGCAGAAGAAGCTAGACGCCTTGCTTATTTGCGCACTCTTGCTTCGCAAGATCGCTCGAAGGCACATTTTGACCGCCGACGCCGACACGTGACGTACAATCGCGGTGACCTAGTGTTGCTGTGGACACCAACTAGAAAACGCGGTTTGAGCGAGAAACTGCTAGCGCACTATGCGGGACCTTATCTTGTTGTAGACCGTATCAGTGATTTAGTTTACCGCATAGCGCGTCTGCATTCAAACGGCCGACGGTCTGCAAAAACTGAACTTGTCCATGTTGCACGTTTGAAGCGCTTTATTCCTCGAGAGACTGTTTGACTCGCCCAGTGGGCTTCGTCTGCGCGGAGGGAAGTGTTACCACATGTGTAATTTAGGTATGTGCACCTGTGTAGCGGGGAACATGGTGGTAGCAGAAGAAGAGGACGTTGGGTTGGTGGCAAGAGCTCGCTGCTTCGCGTTCACTGCGGTATACCGTCGAGTCGACCGTTACGTCTGCTTCGAATAAACCCCTCGTAGGCGTAACAATATATATATATATATATATATATATATATATATATATATATATATATATATATATATATATATATATATTGTGTGTGTGGGGGGTACAATATTTGCTATTCCGAAAACTTCATTGAAGTGAACAATTATATTATAGAACTCATTACCTTCCTAATTATTAGCTTTATGGACGCTGTTTATGTAGAAGAGTTGTAGGACGTGACAATTAATGACATACTATACATTTTCAAAACTCAGGAGACACCCACGGAACTTCAGCTTGATATAGCCAAAGTTCAACACCCAGAACGAGACCAAACCGACACTCAGCACACCGGACGAGCGGGAATTCCGTCTGTCCTGTTACGTTAAACCAGAATCTGAAGCAACAGTTTTTGAAAAAAAAGAAATGGGCGTCGCAGCATGAACGTGGTCAGGAAAAACGGCGAGCCATCTCAAATACCCAATTGGACCGCTCGTTATTTACGTTTGCTGCGTAGCACTTACCAGTTTCCTTGCTGAATGCTAAACTCAAAATAAGTGTAAAGAACTCATTCGCCTATCTGCGAGTACCACCGCAGGGGCTGCCGCCTAGTTTTTAGCTCTACAGAGGAGACAAATAAAAATTGAAAATGGCGCTTTGCTATATGGTGCAGCGTGAAAGAAACAGATTGGAAACAGTTAAGCATTACATGTGCCCTGCATTGCATTTGTAACTATTCACTATGTTGGAGGCAGGTCCCGTGCCGAAACGTTGGTAAAGCTTGTGTTTCCCATTATATATATATATATATATATATATATACATATATATATATATATATATATATATATATATATATATATATATATATATAAGAGAAAGAGGTGTATACCGAAGGGCTCGTTTTTTCGTGTTTTGACACAATATTAATGAAATCTAACAGACAATAATACCAAGGAGTGTATAGGGGAAGTTATTACAACAAATGGAATGTAAATAAAAAGAAAGAAAAGTGGGTGAAAACATAACCAGCCGTGAGCAGGAATCGAACATATGACCTTCGAATAACGCGTTCGATGCTCTAACCCCTGAGCTATCAAAGCGGCCTTCCCTCCGCCCATTTTTTGGGTTTATATGGGAATTTAGAAGTGGAAGTGTCAGTCAGCGCCCTCTGTAGCCTCTCTCTCTCTCTCTCTCTCTCTCTTTATAAATAAATATATATATATGTATATATATATATATATATATATAAATATATTGTCACGTGATCACAGAACGACCACAACGTCTGTTCACAGGAGCAGCACTGGACGTCAAGCCGAACCGAACGTTAGAGCACGAGCACACACCAACCGTCCTCTTCTTCTTTCACACCATGGCACATACTCGCATTGGCATGGCTAAACCTCGTTCCATGGCTGTGGCATTACCCCCCCTTCGAAAAAAAAGTACCACCCCGATGACCAATGCCGATTAAAAGTTAAAGTAGTCGCGTACACGCACAAAGACGCGTGAAGAAGCAGTGTCAGGTGGCTCGGGGGTAGTGTGGCTTCATCCGTGACACATGAACAATGTCGGTCTGCTTGGAACATCGAGATCGCTGAGCTGTGTCTTCAAGCAGAATTTCGTAGTTGACATCTGTGAGGCGCCGTAGTACTCTATAGGGACCGAAGTAGCGGTGAAGTAACTTTTCCGAGTGGCCCCTTTTGCGAACGGGGATCCACAGCCAGACCAGATCACCGGGTTGGTAAATGACATGGCGATGACGGGAGTTGTACCTCTGCGAGTCGATTCGTTGTTGTTTTCGGATCCGCTTGAGTGCAAGCTGGCGGGCCGCGTCAGCGAGCCGGAGAAAGTCGTTCGCATCAGTAGTAATATCGGTCGTGTCAGGCAACAGCATGGCATCAAGCATCGTAATTGCTTCTCGGCCGTGAAGCAACCGGAATGGAGTGAAACCCGTAGTCTCTTGAACCGCAGTGTTGTAAGCGAACGTTACGTATGGCAAAATTGCATCCCAGTTCTTGTGATTACGGTCGACGTACATAGATAGCATGTCAGCGAGCGTCTTGTTTAATCTCTCCGTCAGACCATTGGTTTGTGGATGGTATGCGGTTGTTTTGCGATGAGCTGTTCCACTAAGTCTCGTGACGTCTTGCATCAATTGGGCTGTAAAGGCTGTTCCACGGTCAGTGATAAGAACTGTTGGCGCTCCATGGCGGAGGACGATGTTGTTGATAAAAAAATACGCAACCTCATTGGCGGTGCCTCGTTGTAGGGCTTTCGTTTCGCAGTACCTTGTTAAATAGTCAGTAGCGACTACGATCCAGCGGTTGCCATCATGTGACTTCGTGAAGGGCCCAAGCAAGTCCATGCCGATTCGTTCAAACGGTTGTGACGGGGGTGCAACAGGCTGTAATAAACCAGCAGGGCGCACAGTTGGGGCTTTACGGCGCTGGCAATGATTGCATGTTTTAACGTAATGCTTGACATCCTGGGTGAGCTTTGGCCAGTAGTAGCCGAATCCGGGCAAGGGTGCGTGCGAATCCTAGGTGGCCGGAGGAAGGCTCGTTGTGGCAGGCAGATAAAATGTCAGCACGTAGCCCTGGTGGAACGACGAGGAGGTACTCAGTCGCATAAGGTTCGAAGTTCTTTTTGTAGACGATGTCGTTGCGGAGACAAAATGACCCTGAACGTGCAAATGCCGATGGTGGACTCGAGCTGCGACCTTGAAGGTATTTGATAAGTTGTTGGATCTCTGAATCCTTCCACTGTTGTTGGGCCAAGTCGGATTCACTGACTGCACAAAGAAAATGGCCATCGGTATCATCGTCCCTTGATGTCGTCGCGAGGGGTGCGCGCGAAAGGCAATCAGCATCAGTGTGCCTGCGGCCCGACTTGTAGACGACTGTAACCTCAAGTTCTTGAAGGCGTAAGCTCCACCTCGCGAGGCGCCCTGAAGGGTCCTTGAGATTGGCCAGCCAACAGAGGGCATGATGGTCCGTAACTACTCTGAATGGACGGCCATACAGATACGGTCGGAACTTTGTTATCGCCCAAATAACAGCAAGACATTCCTTCTCCGTGGTCGAGTAGTTAGATTCCGCAGATGACAAAATGCGGCTAGCATAAGCGATGGGACGTTCAGCGCCGTCTTGCCACTGGACGAGTACTGCACCAAGACCGATGTTGCTTGCGTCAGTGTGAAGTTCGGTGGTGGCATCTTCATCAAAGTGCCCTAGTAAGGGTTCACTCTGAAGGCACTGCTGAAGCTGGGAAAAAGCGGCTCTCTGCTCTGGACCCCACACAAAAGGAGTATCCTCCTTCGTTAAACGGGTAAGGGGTTCAGCGATGTTGGCAAAGCTCTGGACAAAGCGCCTGTAGTAGGCGCAGAGACCCAAAAACCGGCGCAAATCCCGTTTGTTCGAAGGTGGCGGAAATGCAGCAACATCCATGGTCTTTTCTGGGTCTGGTCTAATGCCATCGTGACTGATAAGGTGGCCGAGGAACTTTAGTTCTTCGTAGCCGAAATGACACTTCTCCGGTTTTAGAGATAGGCCTGCGGATCGAATAGCGACGAAGACGGACTGAAGTCGTTGTAAATGTTGCTCAAATGTTTTGGAAAAAACAACGACGTCGTCTAAATACACGAGGCAGGATTCCCACTTCAGACCGGACAGGACGGTGTCCATCATCCTTTGGAACGTTGCCGGTGCAGAGCACAATCCAAATGGTAACACTTTGAATTCGTAGAGGCCATCGGGAGTTATGAATGCTGTTTTTTCCCTGTCCCGTTCATCGACCTCGATCTGCCAGTAGCCACTGCGTAAATCCATTGAGGAAAAATATCGGGCATGTCGAAGTCGATCCAGTGAATCATCTATGCGTGGGAGAGGGTAGACGTCTCTCTTCGTCACTTTGTTGAGCTTCCGGTAATCGACGCAAAATCGAAGAGTGCCGTCTTTCTTTTTAACAAGTACGACGGGTGACGCCCATGGACTGTTCGAGGGTTGAATGACGTCGTCGTCGAGCATCTGTTTCACTTGAAAATGTATTGCCTCTTGTTCTTTTTGCGACACGCGGTAGGCGTGCTGTCGTACAGGCCGTTCGGTAGGGTCCGTTATAATGCGGTGCTTCACGGTTGGAGTCTGCTTGATTTTGGACGTGGACGCAAAGCAATCACTATACGTACGTAAAATCATGCGTATCTGCTGTTGCTGCGCACAGGATAGCTGGCAATTCACGTCAACCGTACTGGCTATATCAGAGTTACCTTCGGAAGCAGTGGCAATCGGAGCGATAGGGGAACATTCTGCGTCATCGATGGCTTTAAAGTTCGCGATTGCTGTTCGCTTTGCTAAGTGTTGGTACTGGCCGCCGAAATTCGTGATCAGAAGCTGAGTCCTCCGATGTTTCAGTTTGACGATAGCACGCGCGACACAAATCTGCCGAGCCAAGAGCACCGAGAGGTTAGTTTCCGCGATGCCACTACTCTTGTTGTCACAGTCGCTCTCCACCGTTACCAACATACTGGCTCGCGGCGGCAGTGCGATGGTGTCGTCAGCAATTCGAAGTGTTGTGGTCGGCGCAACTGCAACCTTTCGTAGGGCTGTATGGTCGTTAGATAACGTTATGAGCAGGTCGCGAAGGTTAATAATGCCTCCATGCTCGCGGAGAAAATCCATTCCGAGAATCAGGTTTTGGGAGCATTCGCGCAATACAACGAAGGAAACAATGTACGTCGACTCACGAATTCGGAGGCGGGCAGTGCACATTCCTAGCGGTGTCAATAGGTGACCTCCCGCAGTCCGGAGGTTGGTTCCATGTGCCCAAGGTGTCGTTACCTTTCTTAGCTGTGCAGCGAGGTCAGCGCTTATAACAGAATAATCGGCACCCGTATCTACCAGAGCGGTCAGCGGGTGGTTGTCGAGGAGAACAGAGATACGAGCAGAGACCTGTTTGTCGTCGATGGCACACGTCGGTGAAAGAATGTCGTCGGATGTCGGCAGGCAAATCGGGGGAGGGTCTTGTAACGGTCGATCAACAGCGGCCTCACCCCCAGAGGTCGCTGTTCTTAGTTTTCCCGGCGCGGGCTTGTGGATCTAGGTGATCTTCCTGCAAGGACGTCCGCAAAGGTTGATTGTTGGCCAGGTGACGTGGAACGCCGTGGAGATGGTGAGCGGGATTGGCGACGCGGAAGGTTTGAAGATCGTTGGCTTGCTAAGTATTCGGCGATAGCACGGGGCCGCTCACCATCTCTGGGTCGACGAGCATCTGGTCGAAAGCCGGGAAGACCCATGTGCCTGTAGGCGCACTCACGGTAGATGTGACCTGGTTCACCACAGTGATAACAAAGAGGCCGGTTGTCGGGAGCACGCCATACACTGGATTTCCGTGTAAGGGGTGGGTTGCCGTACTGCGGTGGTCCCGAGCAGAACGATGGTGCCGTCTGCAGGGTGGACGGACGGGACGGATAGCCAACAGCCGGTGCAGGAGTACGCAGTGCTTCCGCGTACGTTAATAGCGGAGCTTCGGCTGGACGCGGGGCCGTCATGTGTTGGACTTCGGCTGCACGCAGAGTCGTCATGGGGTGCACCAGCTGCCGGACCTCTTCGCGAACGACATCCGTTAAAGCAGCAACATGTGGCGGAGAAGACACCACGTGCAGCTTTTGCAGCTCCTCGCGCACAATACTGCGCACGAGCTCCGTCAGGTCTTTTACAGTCGTGACGTCAGGTGTTTGTAGGACCGACGACACTGACGAAAGACTGTCAGGACGTTCATACTGGTACGAACACTGCCTTAGCATTTTCTCCATTGTCGTGGCTTCGCGAAGGAAATCCTCTACAGTGCCGGGAGGGTTCCGCACTAGTCCCGCGAACAGCTGCTCCTTCACTCCACGCATTAGGAGGCGCACCTTCTTTTCTTCCGTCATTGAAGAGTCGGCTCGCCTGAACAGCCGCGTCATGTCCTCAACGAACATGGCAACACTCTCGTTCGGACGCTGGTTTCGGGAATTGAGGAGCCGTTCCGCTTGCTCCTTTCGGTCAGAGCTTCGGAAAGTATTTCGCAACTGGTTGCAAAACTCTGGCCACGTTGTCATAGTGGCTTCATGGTTTTCGAACCAAGTGCGCGCCGAGTCCTCGAGATAAAAGTAGACGTACCGAAGCTTTCGCTGCTCGTTCCACTCGTTGACGCTGCCGCAACGGTTGTCGTCGAGCCAGTCGTCGACGTCCTCATAAGGGTCACCGTGGAACGGCTTCGGAGTACGCGGGACGTTGAAGAACCATGGAGGAGGCAGCGTTGATGTTTCTTGGGTTTGCGTTCCCGCACTAGCCATAGTACTGCCGAGTTGAGGAAATGGTCCGAATTCAGGAGGTAGGCCTAGTTGTCACCTGCTACGCCGTAGGTCAGCTGGTTCTTCCAAGTCGCGGCTAGTGTCGGGACCTTGCTGCTGATTGCAGTGCATACAACACTACCCAGCAACTCCACCAGAAAATGTCACGTGATCACAGAACGACCACAACGTCTGTTCACAGGAGCAGCACTGGACGTTAGAGCACGAGCACACACCAACCGTCCTCTTCTTCTTTCACACCATGGCACATACAACCTCGTTCCATGCCTGTGGCAATATATATATATATATATATATATATATATATATATATATATATATATATATATATATATATATATATATATATATATATATATATATATATATATATATATATATATATATATATATATATATATATATATATATATATATATAAGGCATGTAGTAGACGTTGGTATCCCCTATCATGGAAAGCACATTCCTACGGGATAATGTACCAGCGCTTTGAGTGGTCCCGAAGGATACGCGATATTCGGCGAATGACTCCCATGAGCGTATTTCACAATCGTTGCTCCATGTGTGAGCTCGGTTTGTAATCATTCTTACAATGATTGCAGAAAGAAGCGTTTTTCAGGCCCGACGAAACTGGTTTTTCTTTCCGCGTGCTATTCCATCCGGTTCTTTCTTTCCTTTTTCTGTATGCGCTGTAAAGAAAGATGTGCATATGTACAACCTGGCCGTCCGTAAGATCGTCGGCCCGTTGGTCTAAGGGTATGATGGGTATGATTATCGCTTTGGGTGTGAGAGGTCTCGTGTTCAAATCCCGGACGGGCCTGCTGTCGTGCTTTTTTTCTGTATTATGTTTTTTACAAAGTATAGGCTTTAATTAATGCGCATAGGGAGGTCCCTTCAAGCACACAGGCACACACATCTGTCACTCTCTCCATTTCTCTTTCTCTCTCTCTCTCTCACGCATACGAGCAGATAAAAATTTGGCAACATGCAAGCAATAAAGAATAAAACTTTGCTAGGTTTCAGTCACCCCCCTCCTGACCGCACACTCCTTAGGCATGCGCCCCACAAACTCCCACGACATGTCAATAAAACCTATTTGTATAATCTGAGGAGATGTTGGCAAGCAAATAAGGTGCCGGCTACTAAGATCGATCTTGTATACAACACACAAAATATTGCACAGGAATGTGACGATCAGCACAACAATTTTTAAAAACATAAAAAGAAGCATGATCAGACAGAATTCTTACAGTAACGTCCTAACGTAAGTTAAGCGTTGCACGTACAATCGGCAATATAAGTAACACCATTATGGTGACGAAAAAAAAATCGGCAGATCCCAAGTACCTTGGAGGAGGAGGAGGAATAAATGAGGAAGGACAGGGAGGTTAGCCAGTTCTCAGACCGGCTGGCTACCCTGTACTGGGGAAGGGGGTAAGGGGGATAAAGGTTGAGAGAAAAGAGACGTAAAAAAAGACAGAGAGAAGGTCATCAGACGATCCACGACGCTGTTTACAGTCTGTCTCTAAGACCACTTGCCCGCAGAAAGCGCAACAACGCTCTCAGTGCCTTGCGTGCAGAGGACGGTCTCGGCCAGTGTCCTAATACCCTTTCTTCCGACAATTGGAGATTGTCTATTCTATCTAAAGCTTTTGACAGTTCTTTTCTTGGCACGCTGAAGCGGGGACACTCGCCGAGAAGATGGGAGAAAGTCTCTGCGCAGCCACAGTTGTCACATGTCGGGCTTCTGGCCATTCCGATTCGAAACGAATAAGCATTCGTAAAGGCCACCCCAATCCACAGACGGCACAAAAGCGTCTCCTCTGCTCTGGTTATTCCTGATGGAAGATGGAGCTGCAGGTGTGGGTCTAAATTATGAAGGCGGACGTTGGTGAATGTCGGTGAATTCCACTGAGTGAGTGTCAGTTCTCGTGCAAGTGATCGAAGCCTTGCAGCGGCGTCCGTTCTTGATAATGGTATAGCTACACAAGGGGCATCAACATGAGCAGTTCGGGCTGCTTCATCTGCACGGTCGTTTCCATCAATGCTGCAGTGGCCTGGTATCCATTGATACGCTATGTCATGTTGTTTCTCTATAGCCCGGTGATGAAGCAGCCGTATTTCAGCAATTAGCTGTTCGTTTGGTCCATGACGATATGGCGAGGCAATGCCCTGGAGAGCTGCTTTGGAGTCGGAGAATATTGACCATGTCTGTTGCGGTTCTTCAACTAGGAACTCCAGAGCGGCACGAATGGCGGCGAGTTCTGCCGCCGTGGATGATGTCAGATGTGAGGTCCTGAACTTTATCGTGATGGATTTCTACGGAATTACCACTGCGCCTGTTGAATTTGTTGAAGTGATCGACCCATCCGCGTAAATGTGAATGCGTCAACTGTGTTTCTCATGCAGAAACAGTAATGCTGTTTGTTTTAGGGCCAAATTTGACAAATTTTTCTTCTTTTGCATTCCGGGGATGGTTATCAGGGCTTCCAGTGGATGTAGACACCACAATGGTAACGACGGTCTTGCTGCGTGCGTGAAGTTCGTGGGAATCACCGTGCGATATGGGGCAATAATAGAGCAGAACGCAGAGCATGGCCTGGAAGTTGGAAGGGAGGCGGGGTGATGCGATTGAATCCTGGTGGCATGTCTTATGTGCGTTCTTAAAGCATCGACACGAATGTAGGTTGTAATAGGGTGTTCATGAGCGATTGCGACAGTCGCTGCTGAGGATGCGCATTTCGGCAGCCCGAGGCATGTTCTCAGTGCTTGAGCTTGTAATGACTGGAAGACGTGTACGTTTGTTATGCGGGCCTTGCCAAGCACAGGTAGGCTGTAGCGCATGAAGCCAAGAAAAAGTGCAGCATACAGTTGAAGCATGGCTCGTACCGATGCACCCCATGATTTTCCCGCAAGAAACCTTAGGACGTGGGTGATCATGGTCAGTTTCTCCTTCATGTAAGCGATATGAGGCCTGGAAATCGACGTTATACGAAAAATGTGGAGGGTTTTTTTTTGTGCGACACGTCATGAAATGATGCTAAATATATGTACAAATGTTGCACGCACAGACATATGTTGAAGAGTTTCAGATGTTTATATGACCAGTTGTTTGCACTTGCGCAACGATATCAACTGGAACATGCGTATTAGCAATACCAGAAGCTGATATGAAGCGCTGATGCTCGCGATGATGTTAGCCCTGGACACTGCTACATAAATCAACTTCATTGCATGGCACCTAAGCACAATTGACTTAGCCCGACGTTACGGCTGTACCAAAGAAGTACTTTGTAATTTTTATAAAATTCGGTAGACAGCACTGTAACCACTATTGACGTTTCCCGAATATTAGCATCTACTTGAAAAGAAGTTCCGAGACCTGGCGTAGCTCTGTGGTAGAATACTTGACTGCCACGCAGAATGCTTGGACTCGATTCTTGCTGAAATTCTGAAATTTATCATTTGCATTCATCGAAGGGTCAACGCTGCCTCCCACATTTCTTCTGCGCCTTCGTTGGGTTGATGCTACCGATGTCGAGTATTGCTTAACGCTCACGTGTTAAAATTGTCCATGGGTGTTCTCGTCGTTCCTTGGTGGATACTAAGTGTCAATCACATGTGGCACATACCCGCATACCAGCCGCACCTACTCGCCCGTGGTATGTGCCACTGTCTGGCGGGAAGCGCTTGACGACGTACGGGACGGAATTGTGACTATATTAATGTCTTGACCAGCCCGTCATATTCGTTAAACCGTCTTACTCTCCCATACTAATTTTCGTTGTCGCTAAGTTAAAGGGGTGACCACAAGAGCACCCAAACGTAAGCGGATAGATAGATAGATAGATAGATAGATAGATAGATAGATAGATAGATAGATAGATAGATAGATAGATAGATAGATAGATAGATAGATAGATAGATAGATAGATAGATAGATAGATAGATAGATAGATAGATAGATAGATAGATAGATAGATAGATAGATAGATAGATAGATAGATAGATAGACAGACAGACAGACAGACAGACAGACAGACAGACAGACAGACAGACAGACAGACAGACAGACAGACAGACAGACAGACAGACAGACAGACAGACAGACAGACAGATAGATAGATAGATAGATAGATAGATAGATAGATAGATAGATAGATAGATAGATAGATAGATAGATAGATAGATAGATAGATAGATAGATAGATAGATAGATAGATAGATAGATAGATAGATAGATAGATAGATAGATAGATAGATAGATAGATAGATAGATAGATAGATAGATAGATAGATAGATAGATAGATAGATAGATAGATAGATAGATAGATAGATAGATAGATAGATAGATAGATACGCTCAAAGTCACCCAAGTTCGCTAAGAAATGCTTCGCAGGTCTTCAATTGAAACATATCGAGACGCGATAGTCAGGATTGGCTGGTACATTCTGTAACGAGGCAATTCGAGAATCAGTTCACTTCTGTCACTAATGAAAGCAACGGTAGAGAGACGAAAGGCAGGGACGTCAACCAATTCAGAAATACTTGTATGCTGCCTTACAATGGCTAAAGAGGATGTACGGGGGAGACGCTCGGTGGATTTCACGGTTGATGGTTGTGCCGTCCGCTATGTCTTCTCTTCGATCGGAGCACCATCCGCGAACTTCGCTAATCATCGCAGTAAAACTCGTTCTTTGTCTAGTGCGCGTTAAAGAAGTTATAATATGGGTTCTTTAACCATCTCCGAAAATTTACTTTTCTCTCTCTTTTGCCTATGACTTGCGGTTGAGGTCAACACGCTGCAATAAATTCACAGTCTCTCTCTTTTTTCCTTATTCTCCCCTTCCTCCTTTTCGTCTTTCTGTAGACTTCCCCTAATCCCCCAGTGTAGGGAAGCCAGCCAGAAGCCTTTCTGGTTAGCCTCCCTCCTCTGCCCTTTTCTGTTTGCTTCCTTCCTTCTATTTCGTTTTAGTCTCGCGTAATCTCTCCTTACCCGATTCCTTACCGCTGCTGATGTGTTGCAGTTTCCTGCATACAGTTGCGGGGTTCACTTTTTTCTTCGTTTCATCATTTATTTTTCAACCCCCCTCCCCCCGCTCAATATGGTACTGTGGTCCATAAAACAAAATGACACTGCCGCCTTGTTTCCCGCAGTGGCTGAGGTGGACGAGACGTGGTCGGCTCGCGAGAACGACTCCTCGTCGCCGCCGCCGCCGCCACTGAGTCACGAGAAGCGGCTGATGGACTCGCTGCTGCGCCACTACGACGCCAGCGTAAGGCCCGTCAAGAACTCCTCGGAGCCTGTCATCATTCGGCTATCACGCTCACGCAGATATTCGACCTGGTCAGTACATGTACATACACGGCTTATCCTCCTTCCTTATTCTTACCATTGTTTCTAACGCTCGGGAGACAAGTCAACGGAAGAAACAAGTAAAGGTAGTAAGCATTGTGATGGCAAACAGCAAGGTCAATCAGAAGCGGCAATCGCTGATAAGCTGTATTGAAAATAACTATGAATAAACATAAAATACTTGGTAGGAAGAAGAAAATGGAAGGTTGCGATGAAATAAAAATTATGTAACTTGAGAAAGACAAGACATCGCTTGTCGAAACATCGGCTCGAGAACAACACCCCTCTCTACGAACGTTTTCAAATGAATAAACATACAAAATATTACAGTCGAGCTTGACAAGATTATCATATAGACGTTCACCATACTTTTCTTTGGTGCACTAAACGACTTCTTCAAGTAGAAATCGCTACCGAAGATCTTACTGCTTCTTCAAGTTTGTTCAATCGAAAAAGAAAAAAAGAGAAATGGCTTGTGTTGTGTCTACAGAGTTTCTCTCTATCTCTTTCTCTCCCTTTATCGTTATCTTTAACCACCCAGTGTTGTCATGTATAGTGCGAGAAGTAACATTGCCCTAGACAAGAAGCGACGCAATCAATTTCTTTTTTCACCACTTTATAAGGCCTAAATGCTCTGCCACGGCCGCTACCTAATAAAAGAGTATGCTCGGGCCACGAGCAAAACTTCATCATTGCTGCTACAGCTAGACTAAATATTGTAGATTTTCAACGAAAATATGTTATCTCTGCCCTATATATTGCCGAAAATATGAAGGAAGTGAAAAAAAGCCAAAACTTGAAAAGGTATGATCAGATCCCAAATGAGTTTTTGTTTTATTAACACTGAAGGTAGAAAGTTGCCAAAAAAGTAAAATGTTACAGCACTGCAGACAACACCGAAACCCAAGTGCTCTTTGAACTTCTTTATTACCTCTTGATAACTTGAAAGCTTTTTCTTTCGGACTATACCTGACAACATATCTCCTAAATAATGGGTATCTCGTATTTCAATTAAACACTTCGATCTATGCACATTATCTAAATAACGGTGGCTGAAATGTGACACGTATGGAAAGTTGAATACGATATATGCAAAGTTTTATTGGAGTTGCGAGCGAAGAAATTTCGTTCGAAATTTTATCAGTATAAGCAACTACGTGAAAGAGACACTAAACAGAAACAATGACTTGATTTAGGTAAAGATCAAATCGAGAAACTGCACTCTGATAACTCTAATGCTGTATTTTCACCTCAGATAATTGTTAGCGTATGAAACAAGGTTGAAGCTTCAAGCTCCACGAGTGACGTAATATTAAAAATGTATTTTTTGCGTTTTTGCAACATTACATTCATGAAATTTTCAGAATAATCGTATAGTATGCGTGTATGGCAGCCACAGTTAACAATCTGTGGTAGTTTCTTTCATTAGAAGCTATGTAGGACACAGTAAATGCCTTCAAAATCTGTTACGTCACAGTGTTGACTTAAAGTGGCGTCTCCAGCCGCGTTTTTTTCTTTTCGCCCGTTTTTTTTTTTTTTGCTTACAAAGCGCCTTGTCGAGGTAAGAGAGTTGTTCTCGTCATTGGGAAATTCTACGATATTAATGCGCGAAAATTCCTGTTCCTCTTTAGTGTTCCTTTATTACGTTTCCCATACAGTTGAGCGCAGGTTCGTTATGACAATGCGCATTTGCTTAAAATTACACAATAAATAGGTACCTTGATGTAAGTGAAGGAAAGAAGTTCCATTTGATGGCAAGTTTTCTTCATTAGACACAATAATAATGCAATCTAACAGACAATCATGTCAAGGAAAGTATGTAGGGGGTGGTTTATAAAGGTAATTGTAATGTAAATTTGAAGAAATACAAGTGGATGAAAAGATAACATGCCGGGAGCAGGTTCCAAACCTATGACTTTCGAGCGTTATTCGAAGGTTTCAGGATCGGTCCCTGCCCATGGCAAGTTATCTTTTCATCCACTTTTCTTTCGTTACATTTACATTACGGTTACGTCATATAACATACCGAATGCTTTCCTTGGCATGATTGTCTGTTAGATCTCACTAATATTGTTGCTATAGGACAATTGACGACATGACTGCTTCTGGCGACAAAAACGGGCCTCGTAGGTAGCTGCGATACTTTCTATAAATAAATAGATAATCCGCGAATTTCGATCCGACAGTGACTTCTCCATAAAAGCATCCACGAGGTGCACCCAGGCAGTACTTCCGCTGTAGCTATCGCAATAAACGTAATGGCGGGGGTTCGGTAAGGAGATTACGTGACTGATTACGTACAAAAAAGCACATGCTGCGATTTGAAATGCAACATAGTTAAGTACTTGTACTCGCAATTGTGAGTACAATACTGGGCGCACCTGCTTTAAAACAGGTGCGCCCAGCATAAAAGCGCCCTAGATTTTTTTTTTCACGTCGAATTCTCCAAGGCCATTTTCGATATCACATGGCGGAACCAGAACGCTGCTTCGTGTAACCTTATGCCGAACAGGCCAACTCTTGATGTCTTTGTCTCCGCGAGCATAGCTCAATACAGCTCTAGGGTCTAAGTAAATATAGCTACTTCAGAGCGTGAAAATTCAAACGAAGCAGCGTAATCATCAAAAGCGAAGTAAGTATACATTATTATAAAATTAGTTCGATACCTGCCGACATGGTGATTGTAAAGTAGAATGACGAATTTCACAGTGCATTATAAAGAAAGGCAGAGAGAAGGAGATAGAGGGGTGGGGATTAGGACTAACATTTCGACGACTTCAAAAAGGGCCGAGCGGCGTAATTACGAAGCTTGAAAATTCGGTGGCGCGTAATAGTTTAAAGGCCCTAATCCTGGCTCATTTCGGTAGGCCGCTCGCAGGAATAGTGGCTGCTCAATGGCTGTAAAAGCGTGTCGCAATGTGTGCGGACAAACGCAGTCAGATGAAGGCGTAGCGCTGCTTTTCGCCATTAGACGTCTCATCGACTGGCCGGGGTTAGCATTTGGTTTTACGCAGTCATCCATTGTGGAAAAAGCAGGTCGACGCCGTTTGCGAGCACAGCGTACATGCCCTGTGCGTGTGTAGCGTCGTAGCAAACTGCACCGAACCAAGCAGGCTGTCGCGACGCAAGATCGCCTCGCTCGTTAATCTCCCAGCGGGTCTCCGCAGCATCTAATAACTGATGCCGGCACGCTTTTGAAAGAAAAAACTTTGTCCTAACTTACAGGTTCCATGCGGGGAAGCTAGAAGCTCGTTCTCTCGAAAATCGTAACGTTTTGCTTGTTATTTTCTGTCGACACGTCCAGGCTGTTGACATATATCATGTACTTTTATCAAATGGTGGAGTAATCTGCCAGCGTTGACGGTGCACAAGTAGCTGCGGTCAACAAATATAAGTATTTACGTTTCATAACCTAATGCTTTTCATCGATTGCTTCCGTTGGCATCTATGCACACTGAAAAGTGTATTGCAGTCATGATCATGAAATATGAGTACACAAGAAATATATTATCCTATCTTTCTCATGTGAAAAATACCAACAGTATTTGAGAAAAATAATAAGGACCATTTGTAGTGTTAAAGCTGGAGGGCGAGGATCAATGGATGTAATGACGTGTAGGTTAGTTAGTAATTAGACAGACTAGTCACCCTGTGCTGTGAAATAAAGGTTAGAAGAGTGAAAGATGATATAGGGGGAAATACCTCAGTATAGTTAGTATAACAAATAGAGTACCAATAGTAGTAACAGTGGGCATTGTCCTGGTGATCGTCCACGTATATGCAGTAAAGGTCTTTACAATAATGGTCAATAACTATATAAGCCAACGATATCTCCAGACAGGTAAACACGTTAGTCTCCTGCAAATTTCTTATGGTATAGATCATTTCAAACCTTCATTGTACAAGGATGTCCCATTCTGCAGTCAGAGTCTACGAAAAGGCGCCTTGTTTGCATGCACTGGCAATACCAACTGGGCCTCATCTATGATGTTTGATAAAATTTATTTATACTTCCTCACGGATATGCGATGTGACTAGCAAGATTAACAGGAAGGTTAAGGTGAGTTTATGTGGCAGCCGTAAAACGCACAGTATTGGCTGGCAAAACAACGTAGTGACAATCTTGCCCGCACAACGAAGGAAGGAAACAAAACTGAAAATGGCAGGGAGGCTAACCAAAAACATGCCCGGTTCCCTGCTCATCGCTGGGGGAGAGGAGGTTGGAAAGCGTCACGTTAGCCCCAGCAGACGAATCAGCACCGACACGCATCATTCTTACGTCTCACTGGATTAATAACACTTTCCTTGATGACGCCACCGGAGAGGCTGCACTTTCAAAGTTTTTGGCTAGAATATATCTATCTCTTGAATAGCTGCGTGTTGGGTTCAAACTTGGTGCGTTCGCAAAATACATTCATATTGTTACCCGTCCCGCTGATGGTGAGCCCACGCCATGACAGAAGTGGTGTCACTGAATTGGCGGAACGGTGGCTGTCTGTAGGTCATAAAGGATGCGAAGACCCACGTTGTCCAAGGGGCTTAGTGGTGGCGCTTTGATTGAGACAAGAGCAGAATCCGGCTGCAAGGGTGGAAGGTGCACTTGCGCTCCGCTGTAGCAACCTAAACCAACGGCAGGGGTGGCATTGATACACTGGCCAATTATACTGTTGGCCTGTCAGCCCCGCGTTGCAGGCACGTTCTTACGAGGCGCTTTCCCACAGCTCGTCGACGCCAGACGTCGAACGTTCCAGGACTGGGGTGAACGAAGTTGAGTTGTGACAAGAGGCGGTGGTTCGAGGAAGATCCAAGGAGGAAGGACTGCGTGCCTGCCACCTTCAACGGCAGCCAACCGGGAGCCGAGGAGAAAAATATTCCTGTGTTTTGTGTGGATTGCAAGAGTGCTTGAATGGGGAGTTATCGTATAAAACCAGGGGTGCAAAGACAGGAGAAGGGAGAAGAGAAACGAATAAAACATACCTATCTAAATATATGTCCGAGCGATCCTCTCCTCAAGGTGCCAGCAGATGACAAATCACGTCTTAAGCTTCCTTGGCAGCAGCATCAAATGTCGCGCAACCAGCGAGGCGAGTGGAAGAACAAAAACGGAACCTAACTTCTGCGTATGTCGCAAGTGCGATATATTTCTCTTTCTCTCTCTATCTCTCTCTCTCTTGTTTTCACTTGCTTTTGATTGCTTCTTGTATGAGCATCACCCCAGGACGCGTTACGTAAGGACATAGCTTAGGCGCTCTTCAGCTCACGGCGTCTTTCAACGACAGCAAAATACAGCCTGCTGTTAATAACTACTTATGTAGTGAGGCTTCTGGCGTTTCCCGCTATCTGGCCCAATTACCGAAGCATTTGTTGGTACAAACTTATTGATTGATATGTGGGGTTGAACGTCCCGAAACCACCAAATTGATTATGGGAGACGCAGTATAGTGGAAAGCTCCGGAAATTTAGACCACCTGGGGCTCTTTAACGTGTATACCCAAATCTGAGCACACGGGCTTACAGCATCCTTCCGCCTCCATCGAAAACATTTGTTGGTACAAAGAACATTTGTCAGCTACACTCCCGAGTCAATGTCAATCATAGCCACTACATATGCCATCAGCTGTTCAGGCTTTTTACCACGCCGGCCGTTCAACACACGCTCACACACACCCCGGCCGTCTGTCGCTCATTCCTCGTGCACCGTGTTGGCTGGCGCTTTTGTAAAGGCTCTGTGGAATGCAAGGACCCCTACTGCGGAGTATGTGTAGTTTTCAGGTGGCCATCTACGCGATTCCCAGAAACTCTACAGGAAAATAATTTTGTGTGCAGGGCTTGATTTAGTTTGGAAAAAATTATAATAAAAAGTCGAAGGCGTTGCCAGGACAGGACAGTAAGGCCGGGACCTATACCGCCACATCGCGGCTCCTCTGGAAAGCCCTAAATTGTGATAGTATGTCCGAAAGCTACTTTATAATATAACCACTAATACTAGCAGCGTACAGGAAGCGCTTCAGTATACAAAAAAAAAAACGTAGCTGATCCCCCCATACTAGGAATTCGTATATTACGAAAGTGTGAAATATGTTTACAGAGGTAACGAACATTCGTTGCGCATCGTTTGAAGAACAGCAACAAATTGCGAAGTCACGTTAAAAATGGCAAGCAGCTCAAAACTTTCAACGCACGCCTCTGCGCCCACAAAATTAGCATACACAGGACGAGCACGGACAAACATCATGTCACAGCGGGGCACTTAACTTGCTGTTAAAACAGAAACAAATACGCACTCAACTAGCGAACGAGTAAAGACAGGACAAGCGTGAACAACTGTCCCACTTCTTTCTGCATAGTTTTTTTTTCTTTCGTAAACGTGGCAGTGCAGCGTGCGAAGTGACCTTCGTCATATCCCAAATTACGAGTCTGATAAGCGCGCGCTCACGAGAGACCGCACTCCGTCAAGGCGGCGCTTAGTGGAGGCGGCTATACCTTTACAGCGCGCCCAACGCGAGCCCGTTGCGCCATCTTGCCAGTGATAACGAAAAATGCGTTAAATTTTTGAAGCTCTGAGTACTGTTAAACGGTATATATGTATAAAAAGGGCTTGTCGCTTGACGTTGGAACTTTAGATAACTTACGCTTTCTGGTGTCGTGGTTAGCGCCGTGCGCCGAGAATCGAGAGGCTGCCGGTTTGATTCCGCGTCACTTATGTCTGCCTTCCAGTATTTATTTTTTTCCAATCTCTCGGTGCATTTTGCACACTTTCGTGACGGAACTACGTCAGCGAAGCCGTGGTGCTCCCCGACATAAAACACTTTCGTGGTAATAATGTGGCAAATCGCTTAGCTTTATCAGGTCATAGTTATTCAGTGCGCTTATTTTTTTTTATTTACAGGGCTGTAACTAAACTGTACATATCGCCTAATGCGGACCAATGAAACTGGTACGTTCTGTATGTTCGTTTTTCACCCCCACCCATAATGAAGTCTGCAAAAATGATTGTACCGTTGGTAATAGTCTTGATATATGAGCTTTTTTTAATGTTGGAATGAAAATATTGTGTCCCTGTAAAAAGTAAGGTGAATTTGAAGCCTACATTCTAAATTTTGGGTAATCTGCAATGAATCCTCTCTTTAAGGATATAATCTAAATATTTACTACATCGTTAATTCTTGCATTGCTATTTTTAATATTAATACCTTTTATTTCTTCAACAAGTCCTCAACACGTTTTTGTATTACAGCTAAATTTAGTAGATTTTTATTTATTGTACTGTCACTCAATTTTTGCCCTTTAGGCTCATCTGATTAAGCGTTTCCTTATAAGAACGACCGGTAAAGTCCTGCAAGATGTTTCAAATAAATGAATATATGAATATTTCTGGGGGGGGGGGGGGGGGCACGTTCGAGCACATACCCTCTCATTGCGCTTACAGCAAACGGGCTGAATCTTTTGCGTTTCTGGGTCACTTCTGGCGTTTTACGTATCGCCATTCGCGGGTACATCCACCACAGACCCGTTTCATACATGCTCAGAAATCCGCGGTTTTTCGCCAGGTGCGTTTCATTGGTGTCAACTGAAATCCCACATTCGTTGCTGTCGTTTTATCGACAGCAACCGGCGTCACAAAAAGAGATACGTCACAAGGAGAAAAAGCGTCGAAGCACCTCTGGTATCTTTACAATCGTTGTTCTCGTGCTCCGTAGCGAGAAAAAGATCTCAGAAAATGGGTGGTACGAAAGTATGGACTGGGCGTTTAAATTGTGGGGCTGGTGCCCCTGGGGCAACACTGAGGGCATTAACTATCAAGCCGGCAAGTAAGTAAATGACACCAAGTGGCAGCTTTTGTGGCTTCACTCGGCAAATGTTTGCAGACACACACGCGCGCACTCGCACGTGGACACGCACAGAGTATACTTACGTAAACCGAGATATGGGAACGGTACTCATAGCGTCTGAGAAATTAACGAACTATACGCGTGTGCGCGACGAGGTTTTCTACTCAGTAATTGCATCCCCATCCCAACAAGCAGGTCGAGCACCTCGAAAAACGAAGAAGCGCAGAAGGTAGGGCGAAAAAGCAAAACTGTACAAGTAGAAAAGCAGAGACGAAGGAGACATCAAAAGCAGCGTCGACAGGGAAGAGGCGGGCGTGCTATATGGCGCTGGCGCCGAGGCACGGCACGCCCCCGTAAGCGCGAGCGCTTAGTGCGGGGCGCAGAGTAACGGTTGAGCGATCCCGCGCAATCTGGGTTATTACCCGGACCGCTCCGGTTTGCTAGGGCCAGCGTGAAGACGTGGCTATACGGTGCGCTGCGCATCCTCCCCCGTCATCTTCGTCTCGTGCCGTTCTGTGCTCTCCAAGACTTTCGATGTCGCGTGCCTCCACAAACCCTGCTTACACGACGTCCACTTAAGCCTTCTTCGCGTAACGCCGCACAACCAGTTGTCACGGGTGATTCACGGGTGATTCACGGGTGATTCACGCGACGAAATCGCAAGAACCCGACATTGCGGCAGTGACGGGCACGCACTGGCGGCCGCTCTGACCTACACCACTGATTAAGGCAACGTTCTGCATTCGATAAAGAGAGAATGACCGTGCAGGCTTCCTAATGTGTGAATTATCGTTAAGCGCTGCTAACGGATCTGAACACGCGCTTTTATTTGCACACTACAGAAGTAAAAGTGGCCGTATAAGGGTGGTTTAGGGGGACTGATAGACCAACGTACTGAGTGCACAAAGCCTAAAGTAACTGCTACTTGCACGACCGGAAACCATGAGACACTGCGAACGATTCTGGTAGTGTAGCAACGTCCCCCCTATCCTCTAAGAGGACCGGTGCCTCCCCACTTGGCAAGAAGGGACGTCCAGTCAATCTACTAGTTTTCTTTCTGTATCTTTTAAAGGAAAAAACTCTCCCATTTTTCAATAAACACGCAAGTTGGTGTTTGGCTTCAGCAGTGTTAACACGAGTGACGTAAGAAATATAATCGATCCCTTAATCGTATAGGTATACGTTTAACATTAAAGTAAAACGTGTGATTATGCAAAAGTACTTGAATGTTTACTGTATTCCGACAAAAGAGAGCTTGCATATTGACTATTGGTTTGGCTGCTATAGCGTCGTTTAACTTGAATGTACGCACAGTGACGTTTGATAGTAGATCATTATCGCGATGACTAACGTACATGATAAAGGATTAAACAAACGGTCGTGGTAGCTGCTGCACTTATCCGTCAGAGTGCAAAAAGAAAAATCCGGCAGATCCCACGTACCGAGGTAATCGGCGTTAAGCAAAGCATGCGGAGGGAAAGTGACTGTGGTGCAATTTACTTTATTAATATTGAGCGAAACGTTACAAAATGATGCTAAAGATATGCACTGTGGTGCAATTTACTTTTAATAATATTGAGCGAAACGTTACAAAATGATGCTAAAGATATGCACGAATGTATGTACAGGCATATGTCCAAGAGTCGCATATGTTTTTACAACGACTTGTGTACAGTTGTGTAACGGTGCCAACAGCATCAAGCGTATTACCATAGCCGTAACCTGACCATAGTGCTTGACTCATCATCATCACAGAAGAAGACCATGCAAGCGCCACTGGGCTTCTTGCGAATTACTGGCCTGTCGGAATGCTTATGAGTGGACTTATTTTGTGTGTGCATGTGCGTCCGTGTTTTTTCTCTTATTTATTTTTTAACTCAAGTTTTTTCTCTTAGGTAATTTTTAATTCCAACCCCAGTGTAGGGTAGCATACCGGATACTAGCATCTGGTTAACCTCCCTGTCTTCATTTTTTCTCGCCTCTCCGCGGTGGTCTAGTGGCTAAGGTACTTGGCTGCTGACCCCAGGTCATGGCATCGAATGCCGGCTGCGGCGGCTGCATTTCCAATGGAGACGGAAATGTTGCAGGCCCGTGTGCTCAGATTTAGGTGCACGTTAAAAAAGCCCAGGTGGTCAACATTTCCGGAGCCCTCCACTACAGCGTCTCTCATAATCATATGGTGGTTTTGGGACGTTAAACCCCACATATCGATCAATCAATCAATCCCTTTTTCTCGTTTATCTCTCTTGTGCTTGCGAGGATGGTAGCCCTGGATAGCGCTACGTAAACCCACTTCAGCGGAAGGCGCTTAACTACAATTGATGTTAACCCTGCATCACGCCTGTACCACGGAGGGACATACTATTTATAAAATTATATTGCCGGCCCTGCAACCCCAGTTTCGGTTTCACTAGCATTGTGGGTTCCAAAGCTGTTCGAAGACCTGGCATGGCTCTCTGGTGGAATACCTGGCTCCAACGCATAATGCTCTGGTTGGATTCCTGCTGAGACACAAATATTTATTTTTGAATTCATCGTATCATTGCTGCCAACGGCAGTTTTTCTTAACACCCTCGCATTTAAACTATCATAGCCCCGCCGCAGTGGTCTACTAGATAAGGTATTTGGGTGCACGTTAAAGAACCCCAGGTGGTCGAAATTTCTGGAGCCCTCCACTACGGCGTCTCTCATAATCATAGCGTGGTTTTGGGACGTTAAACCCCACATATCGATCAATCAATCAATCCCTTTTTCTCGTTTATCTCTCTTGTGCTTGCGAGGATGGTAGCCCTGGATAGCGCTACGTAAACCCACTTCAGCGGAAGGCGCTTAACTACAATTGATGTTAACCCTGCATCACGCCTGTACCACGGAGGGACATACTATTTATAAAATTATATTACCGGCCCTGCAACCCCAGTTTCGGTTTCACTAGCATTGTGGGTTCCAAAGCTGTTCGAAGACCTGGCATGGCTCTCTGGTGGAATACCTGGCTCCAACGCATAATGCTCTGGTTGGATTCCTGCTGAGACACAAATATTTATTTTTGAATTCATCGTATCATTGCTGCCAACGGCAGTTTTTCTTAACACCCTCGCATTTAAACTATCATAGCCCCGCCGCAGTGGTCTACTAGATAAGGTATTTGGGTGCACGTTAAAGAACCCCAGGTGGTCGAAATTTCCGGAGCCCTCCACTACAGCGTCTCTCATAATCATATGGTGGTTTTGGGACGTTAAACCCCACATATCGATCAATCAATCAATCCCTTTTTCTCGTTTATCTCTCTTGTGCTTGCGAGGATGGTAGCCCTGGATAGCGCTACGTAAACCCACTTCAGCGGAAGGCGCTTAACTACAATTGATGTTAACCCTGCATCACGCCTGTACCACGGAGGGACATACTATTTATAAAATTATATTGCCGGCCCTGCAACCCCAGTTTCGGTTTCACTAGCATTGTGGGTTCCAAAGCTGTTCGAACACCTGGCATGGCTCTCTGGTGGAATACCTGGCTCCAACGCATAATGCTCTGGTTGGATTCCTGCTGAGACACAAATATTTATTTTTGAATTCATCGTATCATTGCTGCCAACGGCAGTTTTTCTTAACACCCTCGCATTTAAACTATCATAGCCCCGCCGCAGTGGTCTACTAGATAAGGTATTTGGGTGCACGTTAAAGAACCCCAGGTGGTCGAAATTTCCGGAGCCCTCCACTACAGCGTCTCTCATAATCATATGGTGGTTTTGGGACGTTAAACCCCACATATCGATCAATCAATCAATCCCTTTTTCTCGTTTATCTCTCTTGTGCTTGCGAGGATGGTAGCCCTGGATAGCGCTACGTAAACCCACTTCAGCGGAAGGCGCTTAACTACAATTGATGTTAACCCTGCATCACGCCTGTACCACGGAGGGACATACTATTTATAAAATTATATTGCCGGCCCTGCAACCCCAGTTTCGGTTTCACTAGCATTGTGGGTTCCAAAGCTGTTCGAAGACCTGGCATGGCTCTCTGGTGGAATACCTGGCTCCAACGCATAATGCTCTGGTTGGATTCCTGCTGAGACACAAATATTTATTTTTGAATTCATCGTATCATTGCTGCCAACGGCAGTTTTTCTTAACACCCTCGCATTTAAACTATCATAGCCCCGCCGCAGTGGTCTACTAGATAAGGTATTTGGGTGCACGTTAAAGAACCCCAGGTGGTCGAAATTTCTGGAGCCTTCCACTACGGCGTCTCTCATAATCATAGCGTGGTTTTGGGACGTTAAACCCCACAAATCAATCAATCAACTAGATAAGGTACTCGGCTGCTGACCCGCAGGTAGCGGGATTGACTCCCGGCTGCGGTGGCTGCATTTTCGATGGAGGCAAAAATTCTGTAGGCCCATGTGCTCGCGTATGAGTGCGCGTTAAAGAACTCCAGGTGGTCGAAATTTTCACAGCCCTTCACTACGGCATCTCTCATTTTCATATGATGGTCATGTGCCGTTAAAACCCACATATCAATCAATCAGCTTGGATTAAGGCTGCCATCTATCGGTGTTCAGACATTGACAAAATCGCGCTTCTTCTATTGGAAACGCACCAAGTGGGACGGACGCGTAGCAACGATGCGTTGTAGGGATTGATTGTGGAGGCCACGGTCATGATGTGTCACTTCACTTACCCTTCCCGGAGGGTGTACCACCCTGCTAATAGTCCTGTGAGAGAGCAAAATGCGAGATTTTTTTCAGTAATTGTTCTAAGATTTATTACTTTTCGTGTGTGTATTTTAGGTATGTATTCAAAATCTTGTCTTCCCCTTACCCTATAATGCCCCACACGGGTGCTGTAGGTATATACTATAAATAAATACATTATATAACAGGTGCGTTGGTTTAAAGCTGCTGGAGAGTGTGAACTATTGTCGCGAACCAAGAGGTCGTGAGTTCGACTTCCGTTGATGGAACGTTTTTCTTCAGCATCTGATCGTGTGAATTTTTTCGACGTCATTTTCGTGACGGAAACACCCCAGTGAAGTCTTGGTGAAACGCGGCATAAAACATGTCCGTGCTAATAATTACTATCACGTGATGACGTCACCATGCTGAGTATTATGACGTCACAGATATCCTTAAATATGTAACGTCTTCTTGACGTCATCAAGTCACACCGTCGCTTGCTCAAACGTGTGCAGATCACGGAGACAGTGCATAACAAGGTGAATGCAGAAAACTTCCAATACCTCCGACGCTGGATGGGGGGGGGGGATACCCTTTTAGGTAGATGAAAATTTCTGAAGGGTCAGTGCGCTGACTGAAATAAACAAACCAAATGAGATTCCGAAAGCTTCTAGTGCCTTCAATTTTGAAAGCAGCGCAAAGCCACGTTAGGGGCTAAAAGCTTTTCGGAATGGTCACTGGGGCGATAACTACATCGACTGCGAAAGAAAAATGAGCTGGCCCTCGTGATCTAGTCGTCTTAAACGATTGCATAAGAGACCGTGTCTTGTGATTGTCTTGTGATGGCATAAGAGACCATGTCATAACAGGTCATGTCCTTTGTCGATGGTGTTTACACACTGTTGAGAATTGGCCAAGTGTCCGATGGCGTTAGGTCAGTAGCTAAGTTTTTCACCGCAATCAGGGCCAAGCAAAAAGAAACTGTAAAAAATGGACGAAATGATGACAGAAGCTGGGCGGACATGCGACATGCTGCTTGTTCAAACGCATATTCACAACCGCGCTTATACATATGTGCAGGTCTATATGTTGCATCACTTGCCACACGTATTCTGCTTCACCACGGTTTTGGTTCAGAAGCACAGGACACGTGATGTCAGGACATTGATTGTGCTTGTTTATGGTCTCGTGATGCCCGATAATAATATCGCATGACTTGTGCTGCCCACTGCGAAGCGAGGAAGCTTTCTCCTACGTGAATAGCGTTCCACTCTTAGTGGCCCCTTTCTGCTGAAATGACGATCAGCTCCACAGTACGTACTAGAAGAGATAAAGTTCTATAAAAGGTGCAGCTGAGTCAGATCATGTCAGAAAGGTGACTTCATTCACTAAAGCGTTTTTATACCCCAGAATGATTGATATGTGGGGTTTAACGTCCCAAAACCACCATATGATTATGAGAGACGCCGTAGGACTCCGAACATTTCGTCTTCCTGGGGTTCTTTAAAGGGCCCCCAAATCTGAGCACATGGGCCTGCAACTTTTTTGCCTCCATCGAAAATTCAGCCGCAGCAGCCGGGTTCGATCTCGCGACCTGCGGGTCAGCAGTCGAGTATCTTAGACACTAGATTACCGCGGTGGGGCATGCCCCAGAATGGTTTGCCTTCTTTCGGGGACTCAAAAAATGCGGCAGTAGGCTGAAATTTGAAGATGTGTGGTGCAATTCCGGGAAATTCACATTATTCACGCCTAAAAAGCTTACACCTTTCATTCTTTTTTTTTATTTCGTCACCACGAGGGTCGTACGACATGTAGTGGGAAGTGGTTGCAAATCATTACACATTCAACAACAAATACCACATACAAATGAAATACACAACAAAGTCTTCTGTTTATACAACATTTGCTACGTAACAACGAGGACTGTGACACGATAGCGAAAATATATTGCAAACTTGTGTTTTTTATTTAGGTTAGGCAACCTTAACCAACGTTTGTCAGAAAAGGCTTTCTTTCACCTTAAATTATGACGTGATGGTAAAGCGCTCACTATCATTATTTTACCGTTGCATCTACTCACCTCTCTGGCCGTTTGTAGAATGTTCTAAACCAGACCTTCATCAAGTTGACCTCTCCAACATTCCTTCTTTTCTCTCTCTCTCTCTCTCTCTCTCTCTCTCTATCAATGTCGCTTTTGCATGAGTTCGGGTTCGACTGATTCATGTACTACATTGGCGCGCTCAACAACACACCGAAACACTTCCGCCGTTTCCAGTGTGATTCGTTCGAATAGCTTTGAGTTGCTGTAGCTTCAGCCTATAACTTTCAGTACTTATTTGAGCCATTTTGAGGCCGAGAACATCTTCTCCCTCCGTCTGACTTTGTTGATTTCCTGCGATTATAATAGAATCAGTAGCTATAGCTCATACTACGATTTAATTCCTGAAAAATAATGTTAATTGGCACGTTGCGAAGAATACACTTTTCTCTAATGGACTTTTCTCTTGTGCACTCCTTGTCACGGTGTCTAGCAACTTCTGAAAGAATTCTTTCTTGTCACCCAGATGCGCATTAAATTCACGTTACACGCGCCGAGGCTTTCTCTTGAAGCCAACGGTTTCAGGAAGACTGCATTTAGCATTGTGTTTAAGCGCAAGAACGATGCGGCAGCGGCGACAGACACCGTTCGTCCTGTTCACCTCTTTTGTTCTCGCTTTGTGGTAGCCCTATTAAAAATCGGTCAGCTGCGGGAGATCACAAAGGCACTCTGTCAAGGACCCGGTGCGAAGCACCACTCTCTGAAGAAAAGTTTATGATACCCTGCGCGTGACTTCGATCAAAGATCAGACAACGCAGGGGGCGAAAAAAGCAATACAAGAAAAATTATTGTATTTTGCAGTCTCCGTTCGCGACCAGAATGGCAGAGCATCTTTTTCTCTTTTTTTTTTAGGGGTTTGCACACACGACAAGACCAAGTGGGCGCCTGTTTTTCATCCCATATGGCGATCGTTAATGTCAGGACCTGTGTACGCCTCTTGTAACCACAAAGTCTGTGTATACGTTCCAGCGCCCGGGATAAGCAACGCGTGCTGCATTTAGGTTTGCGAGCAGTGTTTATGGGATAGGCGGTATGTTCAACTTCGTTAGGGGGTTGTTTACTACATACCTCCCACTTTTTTTCTTCCTCGCATCTCTAGGGTAGGCCCAGATACCGCAGGGAAATTGTGCGGTGTCATGAAGAACTTATGGCCCGAACATACGCAACTGTCAGCCTATCCAGCTCCGGCTTGCCGCACTTTTTCATGTCGGTATGCAATGAGCTAGATCGTTCCTGCGCCGTTTTCTCGTTTCGAGGCTTCGAATTTCAGCACGTGCAAAAGCGACAAGCACCTAATCTGTTCAGGAAGGAAGACGGTTATGGCGTCGTAAATCATTTGCTACTTGTGGCAAAGATTAACAGCCACGTGGACAAATGGCAACGGCGAAATTGTGGCACAGCTAGGCTTCAACGTGTGCCTTTCCTCGAAGCGATTCTCTCGTTTTTCTTCTTCCGATACGCGTCAGTTTCTGTGTATGTTTTAAACAACGCAGATAGCGAAAAATTTATCGTCTCTATTTTCCGCGAGTGAATCTTTCAAGGCCGCTCCTTATTGGGGTGCGTACGTATCGTGGTTCTCGCGTTTCAACGTCTGCATCTATCTTGAAGCTTGCTGGCTTTACACGCGTATGCATAAAATTGTAGAATACAACTGGACTATGTAAATGTACATTAACGATAGCCGAATGGAAATTTATATTTCACATATAATTTCATTTCTCGTGAGCTCACCATGGCTGACCGCATTCGTCTGCATCACCATCAATCATTTTGTGGCTTATATGAAAAGTTTAATGTGTTTGCCATAAGACAAAAACTTCAACAATGAAAATAAAAAAGTGACATTTCAAGGTCTGACCACGCATTCCTTTTACATGACACATTGTTTTTTCAGCGCAGGGCACATTATTTTCAAGTGATTGCCAACACGCGCCTGTCATGGCTACGAAATTGGGTCACGTGTTACCATAACATGCAATGGACGAGTGTACATGCTTCTATTTTTTTCTTTATTCGACGGCATCCGTTTGTTTATCTGAGGCTTATTGGCTTCTATCTTTTTCAGGTACTACGTCCTTCTATTTCACATTGTGACGCCTTTCCATCTGGTGACATCGCTGAATCGATCGTCTTAGCGAACCTTTTGTTCTCGTTCTTTCGCGAACACCAACGAGAGCATGCGTTAACTGCGCTCGGCCAAAGCACACTGCTTAACTTCCCCTCGGAGAGCTCTTTGCAGCCGCAGGATGATAGGGTCATCACCATCAGCCTTCAAAAGAGCCCGGCTGTAGATTTATCGCTACAAAAAAAAAGTATCCCGAATGCGGCTGTACTCTGCCAAAGCTTATACCATTAGTCATTCCTGCTGTTTTTTTTTCTATTCAAGGTGAAAGTTGAAGCAGGCTGCTCGGTATACGAGTCCATGAGTAGCCTGACCCCAGCAGGCAAAGACAGCGCGTGAAACTAAATATAGTTTAAGATAAATGAAGCTAGCAATTAACACATCATATGCCCCAAAACATCACTTGACAGCCATACCCATAACACGTGCTCGCAACATAGCCCTGGACCTGGTGGGACACACGTCGCCCATTCACGAACTTCAAAGGCCCGCCACAGTTTTCCCGCTGCTACTTTTGCTAGGGAAGCTTATATAAAACACCCGCGCTAAACTCGGTGGTACAGCGGTTACAGAGCTCGGCTGCTGACCCTAAGGTTGCGGGTTCGATTGCGGCGGTGGCGGTCGCATTTTAATGAAAGCGAAACACTACATGTCCGTACACTGTGCAATGTTAGTGCACGTTAAAGATCACCAGATTGTAGAAATCTCCGGACTACTACACTAACGAGAGCCCAATAATTTTATCGCGGTTTTGGCGTGTTAAACCACAGAAACTAGGTATACAATATCAAAGCTTACAGAACAGTGCTCTTTTTCTCACGTGAATGCTCTTCCACAATATACGCATGTAGCCGCTGCGTGGCGCATGCTTAAAAGCATTGCGCCTAACCAGGACGTCGGCAATTTTCACATAGACTGACTCACTTCGGTCGTTTATGCCGCTGCGTATGCAAGTTGGCACAATTGGTATTCCATTGTGTTACTCAGACCGAAAATTTCCAAATAAAAACTGCTTCACTTACCGCACAGTGTTGTATTTGGCTGCTACGTAATTGCCCGTTTAAACTTTTGCAACAAATAGAAGCAAGTCAATATTATCACTAATTAGGTAAACAGACGTCCTCGCACCTCCTTCCAAGTGTCCTTATTTGAGCATAGGAGGCTATTTGGTCACGTGGTATGCAGCCTATAGAGGTCGCCTTGAAGTTAACAATGCGGTAAAACTTAATTTCGCGATTTGATTTATTGCTGGAAAAGTAATTACCAAAGGACGCGAAGTGTCATTTGAAACATTACGCTTTTATCGCCCCAAGGCGAAATAAAGCGAAAGCGAGCTTCAAATTAAAGGTTCTTCGAAATATCTCTAGAAAATATCTTCCATATAGTCATTCAGTGTCATTTTCGAGTGCTCTTAAAACAGTCAACTTTTATACTACTTTATATAGGTCTACACTAAATAGCTTGTGTACCAACAATCACCCAATCGTAGCCTACTATAACGTGTTTTCATGCACTGTATAGGGCTCTTGTACGCCGTAGCCTAACCAATGTCGCTCTCTTGAAGTTTCCTCTCTCTCTATCTCTCTCTCTCTCTCTCTCCTTTGTTTCGCTTTGGCTTGGCATTTCGAGACCTATTGCTCGGATGTGAACCGAAAAATGTGTAAAACTGAATTAAGGCCAAGGCCTTGCTTGCTTTCCTGGCACTAAGCGGAAACCGATGGCCGGCGGATCGGATCGGGATCGATAAAGAAAACAAGAACGGCTCCTGCTCTTCTCGAAATGTAAACATGCTCATTGAAAGGAAGACGAGAGAGACAGGAAGCCAGCTCCTCTGAAACAACGTGGGTGTTTCGCCAGCTGTTTTCAACAGGAGTTGACGAAAAGCTGACACGTGTGTTGTCCCCTATGACAATCCCCCCCTCCCCCCAGGGTCGATCATTATATACCCCCGGGGGAACGTGCTAGCCAAAAATGGTAGGTGTAAGTATAGTTAAGTTTAAATTATTTTATAAGAGGCGAAAGAAACAGAGCCATGGCTTCGCGATTCAGTGTCTGCCTTTGTTCGTTTCGAAACATGTGGTTTCAAAATCAGCCGCTTCGGAACACTTTGTTATAGCGAACAGTCACAGAGAGATAAAAGTAGACCCAAATATACTTTCTACTCATGCGTCGTGCTTTTACGGAGGGTGAACGACTTCGTGCGGGTGCCTTTCGCTATGTTCAGAATCCTGGTGGCGAGTTTGTTTAGGAACTAAAATAATTGACTTCATACGGAACGGCACGGAAATACAGACGTCAGGGAAGTTCCACAGAGAGGCTATCATCTCTTCTGATAGTAGATGAACATGTGCGTGCAGCACGTCCATTATCAGGATCGTTGTGTTTCTCTCGGCCATTTCCTGACCTGGAGGAGCACAAAATGTACGTATGGTTGTTTCCTTTCGCGCTATTTGTGATCATGCCACGAGTTGCGACGAATACCTCCGCATTCGTTGCAATGAAACAGAGTGGTATACTTATCGTCCCCTCAACTACAGCGCTGAACATCGGTTGAAGTCGCCTATGCACCTTTTCTCGGCTTCGAATCTCGAGTGAACATTGTGTACATTTAATCATCCCTGTCGTTGCCATCGACACGCAAGTTCTATCAGTCGCAGAGCGCACGATTCTCATTCGCATGGTCTCAGAACAATACTGATAATCACAACAGAGCCTCAAGGCCTTATCAGTTGAGTGGAACAGCGAGGAGAGCACATGGACATATACCGGGCAGCTCAGAATGGGGTCGTAAACGAAAGGTCGAGGTGAACGTTTCTGCCCCTGTATCTATAACCTATAGGAGTACAACAAAAAACACGGACTTTTTGGAAGCAGCCTCAAGCGTTTGTGTCTTTTATACTTCTTTTTTTTTACTTCTCTGGAAGCCTTCGTTATAGACGCCTCTCTTGAAACACTCTTACGTGCTCGCTGGCTTTGGCGTAGCCGTCGGCCTAATCGTCTGAATGGCTCGTATCGTCGCGTATGAACTTCAAGTCGCGTATGAACTTCATGGCACGAAAAAAAAAAAGCGTGCATGAGTCGGGGGCGCAAACTCCGGGGCACATGTCGTAAACGTCTCGGCAACAATGATCCGAGTGCATTTACTACATTTGCGATCTGAGCATCGAAAGGTTTTACTTTGGCTCCAACGTAGGCTAGTGTTGAAGCCCCCAGCAGATTGGTTCTTGCGTTCAACTGTTTTGCATTGACACGCCGTGGTTTATTACGCCATATGTGCCCGCGCATGTGTGTAAAATCAAAGTATTTTTAATCCGGGTGCACGAACTACTAGATATGATTCTACGCCGAAGGCCTGACTCTGTCACACAACGATGTATGCCCCGGCTTGATTTTACGAGATTCTCGCTCCATGGTATCCATGCACTGTCAAAATAGACGAGCTTTCATACGTTCGTTCTTGCATTTCTGTCAGCGGATTCAGAAATGTTGTCTTGCGCATTGAGGTTCAAGGTCTTTGTGGTAACCGAGATACCAATTTTACGTGCAATCAGTGCTCTTGAAAACATTTTGAGAGCTATAGTTCTGTTGTCTCCTACAAACGACTCATATCGCCTTGTATAGACATCATTATGGTAGTCATTTGAGCTGGGTCGCTTGGAGTGACCGATATCACTTACGCAAAAAGTCACAATCTACACGTGACTTCGCAAGGCTCACTCATTAACGTCTCAATCAATGGGATTACGGTACGCTTTTTAAGTAACAGATTGTTCGTAATCACCGACTAAAATACATGATAAAACAGAGATGTCCATATTGAATACTTTCGTAGTATTTACCAAGCCCGGCATCTTTAACTTGTTTTATTTGATGCACATTACGGACAGCTAAACAAAACGTTACGGTTAGTATGCTTGTATGTGCAGGACCCCACAGTAAAATTGCACGCTGTGCTCTCACCAAAGCACGACGTTAGGCAAGCTGCCATGACTTCTCCAACACTATGCCTATGACATCTGTACTTCGCATCCGTATTCATTTGTGGTGGCCGTTCATACTATGCAAGCCTCGCGAGAGTTAATCAGTGCAGTTAGCCTTCAGAAGAGAAAGAAAGAAACAAAAGTAAAAAGTAGTCAAAGTCCGTATGGCATAGCTAACTGCGGAGAGGGTCACGACGAGTGTACATGCACCTACTTCTTTTTTTTCCTTATTTCTGCGTGTTTGACCACACGAAGCGCAGTTCTCCCACTTATTGCTCACTCAGTAACGCTGAGTCAAGAGAGCCTCGCTGAACGGTGCAGCAGACACGGCTAATCTGATTGGCCGCCGCACTGTTATAGGATTGCAGCCGCCGGGCGAGCGGTAAGGAAAACAGGATTCCCAAATGATCATGGGCGTTTTCTGTCTGTATCTAATGAGAGATCGCCAATCGTTTCGAACGTCTCTTGATTTCGTCAGTCAGCCATCCACGACGCTCCTGCGTCGTCTTTCGGGCCAACAATGTTACGTATGGGAATGTAGTATTCTAAGAGAACTTGTTGTTGGGCTAGTTGGCAGAGCATTTCGAAAAGTTAATTCAAGCGCGAAAACTTGACACGATCACTCACACACGCACACACCCATGCATCAAACACACAGCGCTGTGTGTTTGATGCATGGGTGTGTGCGTGTGTGAGTGATCGTGTCAAGTTTTCGCGCTCGAATTAACTTTTGGAAATGTAGTATGCATGCTTCACGGAGTAAGTTTGCGTCAACGATTAGTTTTGCTCCTTTTTTTGCCTAACAGGCACCACTACGCAGGATCAGCTAGAAGTCATCCAGGTATATAGCACGCGTAAAAAGTTCAAGTGCCAGAGCAGTTAAACTGGACTCGAGGGATGAGCGGAGGCGCGCGTCAGTAGAAACGAACGTGCTGACAGCTACGTCACTGTAACTGAGAGCGAAGCAATTTCTGCAAAAGGTTAAGCCAGGTCCGCGTATACAAACGTAACTTAGAATCAGCGCATATTTGGTAGCTTCGCAGGATCAGCTAGAAGTCATCCAGGTATATAGCACGCGTAAAAAGTTCAAGTGCCAGAGCAGTTAAACTGGACTCGAGGGATGAGCGGAGGCGCGCGTCAGTAGAAACGAACGTGCTGACAGCTACGTCACTGTAACTGAGAGCGAAGCAATTTCTGCAAAAGGTTAAGCCAGGTCCGCGTATACAAACGTAACTTAGAATCAGCGCATATTTGGTAGCTTCGCAGGATCAGCTAGAAGTCATCCAGGTATATAGCACGCGTAAAAAGTTCAAGTGCCAGAGCAGTTAAACTGGACTCGAGGGATGAGCGGAGGCGCGCGCCAGTAGAAACGAACGTGCTGACAGCTACGTCACTGTAACTGAGAGCGAAGCAATTTCTGCAAAAGGTTAAGCCAGGTCCGCGTATACAAACGTAACTTAGAATCAGCGCATATTTGGTAGCTTCGCAGGATCAGCTAGAAGTCATCCAGGTATATAGCACGCGTAAAAAGTTCAAGTGCCAGAGCAGTTAAACTGGACTCGAGGGATGAGCGGAGGCGCGCGTCAGTAGAAACGAACGTGCTGACAGCTACGTCACTGTAACTGAGAGCGAAGCAATTTCTGCAAAAGGTTAAGCCAGGTCCGCGTATACAAACGTAACTTAGAATCAGCGCATATTTGGTAGCTTCGCAGGATCAGCTAGAAGTCATCCAGGTATATAGCACGCGTAAAAAGTTCAAGTGCCAGAGCAGTTAAACTGGACTCGAGGGATGAGCGGAGGCGCGCGTCAGTAGAAACGAACGTGCTGACAGCTACGTCACTGTAACTGAGAGCGAAGCAATTTCTGCAAAAGGTTAAGCCAGGTCCGCGTATACAAACGTAACTTAGAATCAGCGCATATTTGGTAGCTTCGCAGGATCAGCTAGAAGTCATCCAGGTATATAGCACGCGTAAAAAGTTCAAGTGCCAGAGCAGTTAAACTGGACTCGAGGGATGAGCGGAGGCGCGCGCCAGTAGAAACGAACGTGCTGACAGCTACGTCACTGTAACTGAGAGCGAAGCAATTTCTGCAAAAGGTTAAGCCAGGTCCGCGTATACAAACGTAACTTAGAATCAGCGCATATTTGGTAGCTTCGCAGGATCAGCTAGAAGTCATCCAGGTATATAGCACGCGTAAAAAGTTCAAGTGCCAGAGCAGTTAAACTGGACTCGAGGGATGAGCGGAGGCGCGCGTCAGTAGAAACGAACGTGCTGACAGCTACGTCACTGTAACTGAGAGCGAAGCAATTTCTGCAAAAGGTTAAGCCAGGTCCGCGTATACAAACGTAACTTAGAATCAGCGCATATTTGGTAGCTTCGCAGGATCAGCTAGAAGTCATCCAGGTATATAGCACGCGTAAAAAGTTCAAGTGCCAGAGCAGTTAAACTGGACTCGAGGGATGAGCGGAGGCGCGCGTCAGTAGAAACGAACGTGCTGACAGCTACGTCACTGTAACTGAGAGCGAAGCAATTTCTGCAAAAGGTTAAGCCAGGTCCGCGTATACAAACGTAACTTAGAATCAGCGCATATTTGGTAGCTTCGCAGGATCAGCTAGAAGTCATCCAGGTATATAGCACGCGTAAAAAGTTCAAGTGCCAGAGCAGTTAAACTGGACTCGAGGGATGAGCGGAGGCGCGCGTCAGTAGAAACGAACGTGCTGACAGCTACGTCACTGTAACTGAGAGCGAAGCAATTTCTGCAAAAGGTTAAGCCAGGTCCGCGTATACAAACGTAACTTAGAATCAGCGCATATTTGGTAGCTTCGCACGCCGTTGATGGTTCAATACGCCTGAAGATTGGTAGCTCATTATAATTGAAGATTGCAGCGTAACAAGTACAACGGTGGAAACGGGCAGGCACTTGTCCATGTCAGCCATCACCCTTGTCGCTTATATTCTTGTTGCTATACACGTCAATCTTACACGCACTTTTAAATGACTTAATTACTTCTTATATCCCTCTCAACGAATAGTTTCTTTTCATGAGTGATTCGTCGATATTGTTATGAACTAAACAAAGATGAAGCCATTTTTTTTTGGGGGGGAGAGGGGTTCAACCACACTTTTTGCGTGTGTTTGTATGCCTGCGTATATATATATACAGATGCAAAACTAAAAAACCTTGCCAAAGTGTGAAGGGCATAGGGCGTGTACTCCCTCCACTGTCCCTTGGTTACACCTGCTCAACAACTTAGATGACAAAGCTATGAAGAAAGAAATATTACTACAACTCAGCCATTGGCTTTATATTTGACATTAAAAGATCTTGGAAGCGTTAGTGTGGTGGAAATCAGCCTCGAATGGCGAGCATTTACATTATATTTGCCTCTCGGCGTATTCATCTAGTCTTACCATACCTCCTCTGTACTAAACAGAAACTGGTACAGTCCGCCTCCCGCCTCACATTTGTCTTTCTCACTCTCTCCCTCTAGTTTGCACAGATAAATGAATACGTATGCTTAAAACTACACTGACTGTATGCGAACGGTTTGTTGAGTACAAGATAGTCATCGTTTTTGTTTTGCCAGTGTTGCGGTATAAACGTTAAACTGTCGAGCTTCCGCACACAGTTCCTCCTGCTTTCCTCTAACGTGTTTGTTCTAACTCGTTCAGTCTCCTTTAGTATAGTTGAGATATACGTTCGTGACCCATAATAAATGCAAAATGCACTAGCAGTGCGTAAACAACATGGCCGAAAGTATTGATTCGAGCCACAGCTCTTTGGACATTGCCATTCTATTTGGGCACCTAGTACTCGTCCGGAGCGATTGCTTTGCTTTGTCTTAATTTGCAATGATCTCAAACAGGCAACAGTACAGTGTCTACTCGAGCAAAGCATCCACTCTTGGCTCTAAGTAAGCAATGCTACATTAGTCTCCTGGTTCAGTATTATGTTGCTTATTAATGTATGGGCCCATCGGTGGATACAAAATGCTAGAAGGGAAACAAGCCGGCTGTCAACTTCTGTTAGAAGGGGCACTATACGCTTGTCTACTGGTCAACAAGGAATGAAAAAATTTCAAAATAAAAGACAGGATGAAATATTTCAGGGAGGAGAGCAACAATATGTTTAATAATGTATTTCATTTAGGTTAAGGAGGAGAGGGAATGTCAAGTAGCAGGGTTTTGAACCCCTGTTCCTTCATGCTTATTATGCTACTTGTAGAATATAAATTGCTATTACTTTACCTTTCGGGCTGATGACAAATCAAAAGCCAATATTTTCTTCACATGTAAAAGAGAAAACGGACGTCAACATCGCTTTGTTTGGATTTTATAAGCAACTTCTGTGGCAACTTAAGCTGGTGTTAGCCGACCCATTGAGCACGAAAGAATTTTTGCTGGGCGTGTAAATAACTTGAAAAGGCGGTCACGTGCGAATAGGGGAGGCGGAAATAACGCAAGATTCAAAACACTTTAAAGTAGCCCTCACACTAAACCAGCATGCACTCTGGAGGGTATTTTCCGTGTCTATAAAGAGCACCCTACGATAAGGTTGTTCTGACAAACCAGAACGCTCATATGATGGGTGTATTGAAACACCAAAACACACACTATGTGGCTGTTCTGGTTTGTGGGGTGTTGCACACACGGCAAGCACAGTGCTGAATTCAGCACGATGGGGAAGAAAACAAAAGCTCCGATTTTTCGTCACATCGCAAGCATGCACAAAAGAGAAGCTTATATTCGGTCGCTAGCGCATAAGAACGACACCCAACCTACCGGCAGTGCAACCCGCTCCTGTATACTAATATGATCGAGGACCGGGCACCTTCGCACTCCCCGTATGTTGGGTGTCCGCGTCCTAGATATTGAGAAAAATGGCCACCGCACCACGCGCACGGAGACTACGATCCCAGCTGTCGAGCACTCCTCGGGATGGAACGGGTGCAACGCCCTTCTCAGATCCCAACGCACGCTACGGCGTCTTCCAAAGGCCCGGACATTTCCCTAATGGAAAGGCCAAGCCGTATAGCCCCGATCTCCTAGCGTACGCCGAGTCCCTGCCCAGCTAAATGCGCCCAAAACAGTTGCAGTTCCGGCCTACCAAATGGTTCACCGTATTGCGTTTCGCTCGTAACATGGCAGTATAAGTGGCGCCACCACCACTCCTTCCGTCGTGCTATTGGCGTTGTGAGCAATTCATCATTGTCTCGAACGCGCCAAAAGGCAACGCATACATTTAGTACCAAAGTATCTATGAATGCTTAGTTCATACGGATACGCTTTTTTAAGCTCAACCTCAGTACACAAAGTCGTTTTAATGATCCGAAGATAACTTTAACGGGAGTTCAGACAGTTATTGCATCTCGAGTGACAAGTTGTTCTAGATGAAAGTTTAACTCGGTTTTCTTTGTCTCTTCCCGCCTAGTTCATCGTACTTATGTCTGTGTGTACTACTTTGTATAAGATATACATCCCGCTAGTAAGGCTGTATGTATACATTTGTGCCATTATATAGCAGTAATTTTGGCGCTCCCAACACTTATCGCTGTAGTGACATTGCTAGAAGTTCTAGCACAATAATGCTATTGATTTTTTATCTGAGAAACATTGTCACGCGGTAATTCGTTCCCTATCTCAGCACATCGATCACCAAGAGTTTGGCTCAATATATTATCACCCCAATGGCGATAAAGCTAATGATGCACAACAAGTGTTTCTTTAGTTTCAACACCATGGAATATCCTATTTTCTATATGAAATTATAATTATTTCAAGCTTATAGCACTTCAAAAGCTTTACGGCTCAGTTTAGCTCTTTCACTCTCTTAATGATGCCGTATACCGCATAAGACTGCTGCTCTATATACGCGGTGACGTTATGTGTGTGCGTGTGTGTTCCATGCCCTCTTTCTTTCTTTTCTTACTCTTCTTTCAATCTCTCCCATCCCTTCCTCCAGTTCAGGGTAGCACACTGATTAAGCCATATTGTTTAACATCACTGTCTTCCCTTCCTTTTAGTTTTCCTTCCTTCGCCCTCAAACTCAAATAACCATTCCATAAATAGAAGCTCTTCTGTAAATGTAGACTCATGAAACTGTGCCTAGTAAACCATTATATGTGATTTATATAGTCAGTACACCATTGCAACAAAGTATATTCCAGCCACCCATCGAAGCACTTCTTTGTTCTTTTATTCATTTAATATCGCCCCGCCGCGGTGGTCTAGTGGCTAAGGTACTCGGCTGCTGACCCGCAGGGCGCGGGTTCGAATCCCGGCTGTGGCGGCTGCATTTCCGATGGAGGCGGAAATGTTGTAGGCCCGTGTGCTCAGATTTGGGTGCACGTTAAAGAACCCCAGGTGGTCTGAATTTCCGCAGCCCTCCACTACGGCGTCTCTCATAATCATATAGTGGTTTTGGGACGTTAAACCCCACAAATCAATCAATTATTCATTTAATATCTATTTCTTACCCCCTGCTTCTCTCTTTCTTTTTTAGTAGAGTGTATACCTAAACAGGTACACCATCTGGTAAAGCTTCCTATTTTGTGCTTGTTTTCACACTCCTTTTGTTTTTCCCTGAATATTTATACCGAAAGAAAAACCGTATACGTACAGTTTTAAAATAAAACATCGTGGAAATCTAACCATGAAGATTTTATAAAAACAATATACAGTTTATTTGCCGTGAATTTGGCATCACTAATAAAATGTCATTTTGAAAGATTGATTGATTGATTGATTGATATGTGGGGTTTAACGTCCCAAAACCACTATATGATTATGAGAGACGCCGTAGTGGAGGGCTCCGGAAATTTAGACCACCTGGGGTTCTTTAACGTGCGCCCAAATCTGAGCACACGGGCCTACAACATTTCCGCCTCCACCGGAAATGCAGCCGCCGCAGCCGGGATTCGAACCCGCGCCCTGCGGGTCAGCAGCCGAGTACCTTACCCACTAGACCACCGCGGCGGGGCGTCATTTTGAAAGCGGCGCCCTTTAGGAGGCAGAGCTGTCGTACGCAGTCGGGTGGTGTCGTCGTCACTTGACGTAATGCTCTGTATTTAGCATATTGAGTGGACGCTTGCGCAGTTTTCTACTTCTTGCTCTTCGACCACCTTGATGATGATTACTTATGATCAGCAGCAAAAAAAATCTAGTGCTTTTGGCAGGACACTGGCAGGACCATGTATAAAAATAAAAAAAATGGAAGCAAGGGCGAAACAGGAACAAGTAAGCCTGCCCAGCTCCGCAATTTCTTCAGGTTTGGCCCCCCAACTGTGGAGTTGCCTTCATTTTTTAACTACCACGTAGGTGGCTGTATTTATACTTGTTTAGTGGAGGGTATCGATACGCTACAGTTTGATTGGGTTCACTGACAACGTGCAAAGACAAATTACGTGATTCCGGACAAAGCAAAAAGAAACTCCGACAAAGAATAAAGATACAATAATCTTTCTAGAAGAATGCATCCACATTAATGGTGTCGGAAATCGTCACACTAATTAAGGCTTCTAAGCATTGTGCCCGGTTTAAAGCTTCCCTAGCGTTGGTGCAATGAGCGGCGGGGACGTATCAAGAGCGCATGGATGATCACTTTTGCGTGGAACAACGTTTTCTCGCGAATGATTGTATCAAAGTAGCACACAAGAAAAAAAATGAAGACTAATGGAAGACCAAACAGACTGCAGGCTACTGTATACGCACTGGCACAGCCTGTATATACTCTCCAGTTCATGTCGATATTTTGCTGTGTTACGCCGTTCTTTAGTAATATTTGGCATTCTAAGTAGAGTTGGTGCTTTGAGAAGAAAAAAAATTATTTGTGTACGACGCTTTAAAGAGACGCGTTATTTTCATTTTTGTTCTCACGGCTCTTCGATGAGTGCGCAAGGGTCTTTAAAGAGTGTTAACGTGTATCTTCAAACATGTATACGTTGTGAGACGGCGCACCCAAAAATAAGTCAAAGGACTCTTTAAAAAAAAAACATATGACACTTTTTTTGTGTGAAATTCACCAATTTTTGTGACCTTTATTGCCTTTTTTTAATTAACCTGCTTTTACAAAGCTTTGCGTTACGCTGAAAGAACGTATTATGACTGCGTGTGATGACATCATCCCGAATGTCCATGACGCCTTTCCTCGGAAATGTGTTCGAAACATCTAAACAGCCGCTAGCATTACTACAGCTCCTGTTTTAATGAAGCCCTCGGTAACCGATCACGCTTTTTATGCCCACGTCAGGGGTAAAACACGCTTGTTGCACTTTTCATTACTTACAAAAACTCTGTACACCACCACCTTCATAGAGAGGTTGCAGATGGAACGTTCCATTTTGTGGTTGCATTGTCAAAAGTTTATTAGATTGTTATGATCTCTGTCTCTCCCTTTCTTTCTTGCTTCTTTTTTCTTCCGAATAACTGAATCCCGCTGCACAAGCGGGGGCCAACAGACAAATTTCACTGTGGGATGTCTACGGTCCTAAAGATATATACTATAAAACAAAACACGTAAAAATCACTACCCCTTTTGGGAGTAGTTGTGTTTGCTTAAGTTTATGTAAGTACGTGTGTTCTTACATGCTTGCTACGTGCGTCATGACTAAGCAAAATCTCGCGTCTCTAATTCCCGGCACATCGTCTACCGGAGTAATCTCTAAAGCCGCTTCTTCTTAGTAATATGAGCTTTTTACGTCTATAAAGTATAGGCTTTTCCTACCCGACAGTGTGAAATCATTGCACCGGCGGAGCACACGGAACATACACAATTTTAATCACGGCTTTATCGTTCGTTTTTATCGCTCTCAAATTGTCCACTTCATCGGCAAACTTGAAAGCCTATCTCGAACACAGGAATACTCCGCGCACTCAGAACCGTCTGAAGGACCCCAAACTCTTGTGCAAGCAGAGACTTAATTAGTGCTGCTTCGACGAAATTTGGTGCCTGTCACCTTTCAGGCTGAGAGGTCGACTTTTTGCTGCGTTGAGTTTTTGACGCGTTAACTAGGCTTTCATATTATTATTTTTTTTGTCAGATGAGACCTCTGACACCTTGGTTTTTTTTCTGCTTTATTTTGTTTTTCTCGTTCAGACAGCCGTACTATAAGTTGGGGAATTGGTACGTTATTGCCATCAAATAAAAACAAAGTAGGAGAAAGAGAGACAGGGAAACAGCGACAGAGAAAGCGAAAAAAAAAACGACGGAAAGAAATGTAGAGAACTTAACCAGTGACGTTCCCTGTTGGTCATCCTGCCCTTGCACAAGAGGAAAGTTGCAAATGCATGCTACAGATAATAAAGAAGAACACGAAACAATGTTAAAAAAGAGTCAAATAATGGGGACACGCAGAATCGCGAAGGCTACAAACTATGCTGCCGGGCAAAATCAGTCGTGTCGAACATCGTACCAGGGTCCAGATAACGTTGCTCACCCGAGGAACTTTTTTTTTACTGCTACGTGGCAAATGAAATTTAGTGAAACACGCTGTACATATTCTGTGTTCTTGCATCGGTTCACTTGCTTCCGTTTTTTTTCTGTTCTATCTCAGCCGCAATCAGAACACTAGGGGGTGCACCAAGAATGGACGATTTTGGAATGGCGTCACGGGAATTCCATGTTTTTCACTGCGAGCTTAATGTAGATATTTCACTTGCGGTTGTTGTTTTCGGTGGCGTAGCGTTCATTCTATAAAATGCCGGAGCCCTCACACTGCTGGGGGTTCGCGAATCGATATGTTTTACGAGGCCTTGACCGGCAGTTTTTTCAAGCGAGGGGCACAAAATGAAGAGAGTTATCAACGCTCGATTTCTCCTTTAATTACCATGAACCCTAAGGGAGATGGAAAAACAAGGGCGGGATAGTCCGAACGAGGTTTTTTTTCTGGTTTTTACTACTTTACATGCGCGGCGAGAAATGTTAGAAGCTGTCGAGAAGGGTCATCAATAATAGGTTGGTCTGCTTTTTTTGTATTCGCGCCCAAGCTGTGAAAGGCACTAAAAGTGGACTGGTTCTTTTATGTTAACTACGAGAATGCCTTTTTCTGACGTCGAATTGCTGGTAAAAAAAAAACTACACGAACGTAAGTAGCTGTGCTTATATATATGCAGAACAGTCCCCAGTCACGTTCGGTCCTATAAACATGTAGCTCAGTTATTTCTACGACGCTTGCAATGAATGGAGAGTAAGTGCGTTCTCAAAAATTAACGTTGAAGTGGCATGGTCCTCTTTTGTGATGATAAATGGTTCTGCACCAGAGAAGCAGCAAGACTGTCGTGGCCTTAGAACCGATTCCCACTTCCTGCCTTAGAGCTTCGCTTCCCGGAGAGTCATACGAGGTCTTCCATATAAACTAAGTCTACGTAAAAGTTATAGGTGCCCGATACAGGGTGTCCCACATAACTTGAGCCAAAAATTTGAAAGTTAAAGGCACTTATGAGGCAAATTGGACCGAACGCATACTACTCGCACTAGCCTGTAGGTACTCAGGCTATTTTTTTATTTCTCCCATACTAATTAATTATTGATTATTTACCTGTTTTTTATGATGGCCTTGAAACCCGAAATTTGAACACTGAGATGTAGAGCCCTTACAGAAACCACCGACTGAATTGTTTCCTGTACGATACGTCTAGCGCTGCTATTTTTTTCCGCGTTGTAAAGAAAGCCTACAGCAGCGCTATAGCAGTGCGCTCGTGGTCCGTCACAAGGCTTCTTTTCCACTTTCGCGGGCTTTCTTTACAACGTGGAAAAAATAACAACGCGAGACGTATCGTACAAGAAACAATTTAGTCGGTGGTTTCTGAAAGTGCTCTACATCTCAGTGTTCATATTTCGGGTTTCAAAGCCATCAGCAACAAACCGGTAATTAATCAATAATAATTAGTTAGTATGGGGATAAATAAAAAAAACTGAATACCTACAGGCTAGTGCGAGTAGTGTGCGTTTGGTCCAAGTTGCCTCCTAAAAGCCTTTCACTTTGAAGTTCTTGGCTCAAGTTATGTGGGACACCTTGTATATTCGGGTACCTATCCTCTACGTAGACTCAGTTTATATGGAAGATCTCGCATGACTCTCCGGGATGGGAAGCTCTAAGGCAGGAAGTGAGAATCGGTTTCAAAGCCACGACACTCTTGCTGATTCTCTGGTGCAGAACCATTTGTCATCACTAGAGAGGACCACACCACTTCAACGTTAATTTTCGAGAACGCACTTACGCTCACTGCATTGCAAGCATCGTACAAATAAATGAGCTACAAATAAATGAGCTACATCTCCTACTGGCTAGTGCCAGTAGTACGCGTTTGGTTCAATTCGCCACTGAAGTGTCGTTCATTTTCAAATTTTTGGCTCAAGTTATGTGGGACACCCTGTAGATATAGATTGCACGTCGTTTTGGATCATCTAGACTAGACTGATGCGATCCCTGTTTTCTTTTTTTTTCTTTTTTGGTGTTATGTTTTGTGTTATGTGTATGGTAGCAAATTCGTAAGTTATAGGTATTCTCAGTGCCTTCTTCTTTCTATCTCTCTAATTTATCAGCGCATCTTTAGAGCACCATGGCTACATAAATACGCATTCATGTATCCGACTCTTCCATTACGCCATCGACTTTCTGTCACTGATAACGATGCATCGTAATAACGCTGGTTCCGCGTCAAAAGCTTCAAGTTCAACATCTGAGGAGGAGAGAGAAAACATGTTTCGTCTGAACCAGTGCTTCTGCACCCTAAAAGGACGGTCACCTAATTCCAAGTAGCCCCGGGTCACATTTCTCGTGTCCGTTCGATCAAGCGGCCCTGTCTCTTTGTGCAAGAATTCAGCAGCTTGACCTACCACCTTTATAAAACGTGTTGGTTTTTCCCGTACTGCGTGCAGGAACTCCGAAGTGTGTCCCCGATGCTCAGAACCACATACCGAGGACAAATGCAGCGCAACCATACTAAAGTGCCCTAATTGTCAAGGTGCCCACAGTGCATCTTCCAAAGACTGTCCACGCATAAAGAAGGAGTTTACAATTCTTAGACAAATGGTGCGAGACAGCTCTACCCACAAAGAGGCCGCGGAAAAAGTCCGGCGAAGACGACGACGTCACCGTCGAAGATCTTCGCGAAGAACGCAGTCAACTACAAGAAGTAACCCGACGCATCTGGGAACGGCGCCCACTGCAGGGTACACCGCGGCGAACGCAGACGATGGAAAGCAGAAAACAAGTAGATCTCTCTCTACTGAGGATTGGCCACCACTTACGCGCACGCAACTTGTGGAAGAACCACATCAGAAGCCGCATTCATCAGAGCAAGCTGCGACAACAGAGGAGCAGCGGAACTTGGATAAGGAAGTGATTGCTCTTCTACGACCCATAATTAATGCCATTCACACTGTGTTAAACAACATGCGCACAACGTCAGCCAAAAGTGCACTTCAAGTACTGGACGCTCTGAGTCCAGTACTGGCGGCTCTTGAGTAGATAATGGCCCACCAGCCACTGTCTTTCAGGGAAGAGGTCAAAAAAGCAACAATTTTTCAGTGGAATGCAAGGGGACTGAAATCACGCATTGCAGATTTCCGTCGGTTCGTTTCCACTAATATGTTTCCCATCATCGTCATCTGCGAGCCAAATTTATCGAGCGCTATTAGACTCTCCGGATACGAATCCTTTATGTCGGCTTGTTATAGTGGAAACAGCAAGGTCCTGCTGTTTATTCGACGTGACCTGACCTACATTATTCGGCCTGTACCACCTGACAACGATAACCAATATATATGCTTAACAGTGAAGAAAAGGGGTCTTACTGTCACTGTTGTCGGTGCATACCCGTCGCCATCAAGTAGATTTGACCACAGAAGACTAGGACACATCCTATCATCCACTCCTGGTCCATGGGTGATCATCGGAGATTTCAACGCCCACCATACGCTATGGGGGAGTCCGAAGATCAGCGCAAAGGGTAGAAGTCTGATAACGTTTGCTTCGGACAACGAGCTGTGCTTGTTAAATGATGGCAGCCCAACATTTTTACGTGGCCCTGGATACAGCAGTTGCCTTGACTTGACTTTTGTTAGTCGAGGTCTTGTCAGATGTGCCGGATGGTTTGCGGACATAGAAACACATGGGAGCGACCACATTCCCACATATGTCAAGATCAGAGGATTATCACCTTGCAAGGTACGCGAAACTATCCAAAGAGTAGACTGGACCAAATTTGAATCTCTCATGGAAGAACGCTGTCAAGAGAACACCTCATTTGACTTAGAAGAGGTGATCAAGTCCACAGTGCAAGACACAGTGTGCACCCTCACATGCTCTTCGAGAGTAACTGAATTTGATGTGGAATTAGAACGACTTCGGGCTCTCCGACGGCGTGCGGAACGAAGGTACCGACGCACGAAAGCAATCGACGATTTACGAATCGCTAGACGTCTTCAGAAGAAGATACAACGCCGCATAGACAAGCTAGAGTCACAACGTTGGGCAGCCTTCTGCGCTTCGTTAGATCCTCGCAAGCCTTTATCACACTTGTGGAGGACAATAAGAGGGCTCCGGACATCTCCCATTCAGCGGTCTCCATTCAAAGCTCTAGCCCTCTCTCAACAGAGATCGGAGGTCGACGTGGCAGAAGAGTTCTGTGCCAACTTATCTGGTCAACTCGCAGATCCCAACATCTCCACGCTCTCACGCGGTGACACGACATCACATGATCACCCCATGGACCAATTTTTTTCTATTCATGAGCTTCAAGCAGCACTGGCTTTGTGTAGACGGACATCAGCACCCGGGCCTGATGGAATATCATACAGAGCACTGTGTCACCTTGGTGAGTGTGCGAGGAGTGCCCTCCTCGAGATATACAACGACTCGTGGCGAGAGGGCACCCTCCCAGTTAACTGGAAGACCAGCCGTTTGGTTCCATTACTGAAGCCTGGCAAGTCACCATTGGTGCTCACATCATACCGCCCGATTGCACTGGCTAGTTGCTTGGGCAAAGTGATGGAGAGGATGGTACTTGGACGGCTAGAATGGTTCCTGGAGCATCACAACATCTACCCGGACGCTATGACGGGATTTCGCCGTGGCCGGTCATCAATTGATAGCGTCATAGACCTGGTCACCTACGTGCAACACGAAAAAGGCCGTAAGCGTCTCTGCGCTTCTTTATTTCTTGATGTTAAAGGGGCGTACGATAACGTCACACATGAAGCTGTCCTCACCGCTCTCAAGGAGGTAGGAGTGGGTGGTCGGATGTTTCAGTGGATACGCAGCTATCTCTCTGAGCGATCCTTTTTCGTGAGAACCGAGGATGGTGACACTTCGCTACACTACAGCCACCGTGGTGTTCCCCAGGGTGGCATACTTAGCCCTGTACTATTCAACCTGACGCTAATAGCTCTAAATGAGCATCTGCCAAGTACTGTCAGATTGTCAATGTACGCGGACGACATCTGCGTTTGGACGTCTGCAGTAACACGTCTACAGCTGCGAGCGCGAATTCAGAGAGCTGCCACTCAAGTTGCTATTTACCTCCGTCAACGAGGTCTGGAAATTTCCTCTGAGAAATGTGCACTAGTGGCATTTACGCGCAAACCAATGCATAACTACAGCGTTCTGATAAACAGCGAAAGAATACGTCACCTCAGATCATACAAGTTCCTAGGTGTTATAATTGACAGAGACCTCTCATGGAGCTCACATGTATCATACATGAAAAGGCGATTGACAGGCATCTGTCATTTGTTCAAGTTCTTCGCTGGAAAGAACTGGGGAATGTCCACAACTGCTATGTTGCGACTATACAGGTTTCTTTTCCTTGGATTCCTTCGATACAGCCTACCTGTGTTAACCAACGCAAGTAAAACAAGCATACGAATGCTTCAAAGTGTCCAGGCTCAAGCACTCCGGATATGTTTAGGCTTGCCCCAAAGTGCATCAACAGCGGCGACTATCGCCATCACAAGGGACAACCTCATCAAGACCCACATTAATGTGGAAGTGCTGAGGACACATATACGACACCTTGCTCGAACCCCTCGACATCACCTAGCCTCTCTACCAGTGGTCCGACCATGCACATCTTACTGCAAAACAGTGACCGAACATGGTGAGTCGATCCCAACTTCGTTCTCTCCTGCCGCTAGACCTGTGACTCCGCTATGGTGCCTCGCTCAACCAATAATTAATATTAACATACCTGGCGTCGAGAAAAAGGCCAATTTGTCGTCACCGGCTCTTAAACAGCTCACACTACTTCTCTTGTATGAGAAATATCAAGACTCCACACATATCTACACTGACGGATCGGTTCAGCCGGACAGCTCTACAGGAGCAGTAGTGATACCAAGGTTGGCCACGACAATTAAATTCAAGACATCTCACGCAACAACATCAACGGCAGCAGAATTGGCAGCACTTCGTGCCGCATTGCAATTTGTAGTTGATCAGCCTGCGCGCAAGTGGACTATTTTCTGCGACTCGAAGGCGGCACTGCAGTCTCTACTATCAGCCTTACGCCGTGGACCACACGAGCAGTTGGTACTAGAGATAGCAGAGATTATACACCACCTGACTGAGAAAGGGCACCAAATTACATTTCAGTGGTTGCCCAGTCACTGCGGAATCATCGGCAATGAACGGGCCGATCAAGCTGCCCGCTCAGCCCACACAGAAAATCATAAACTGCGACTACCACTTTCTAGGACGGATGCTGCACGAGAGCTCCGCAGACTTGCTCGCCGGCAAACCACAACGCAATGGAATCAGCCGCACTTCAAGCATGCCCGACTGTACTCGCTTGACCCTACGCTAAGTCTTCAAGTCCCGTCGAGGCTTCGCCGAGCAGACCAGACCCTGTTATGTAGGCTGTGGTTGGGCGTTGCATTTACCAACGCCTACGCTTTCCGCATCGGGATGGCCGACACCGCAGCCTGTGGCCACTGTGGCAAGGAGGAAACCATTCAACATGTTCTTTGTGAGTGCCTAGCGTATAGTAGGTGGCGAGTATGCCTTCGCAGGGAACTCAACAAATTAGATGATCAGCCTCTGTCGGAGCAGGAAATTCTGCAGTATCGTCAGGATGCGACTTCACAGAAGAGGGCCCTGAAAGCACTGCTGCACTTTTTGCAATTGACCGGCCTTGCTGAACGGTTGTAGCTGGGACGCCCTTCCAGTGTGTGTTTTCGTTTTTTTTTTATGAGTGCGCGTGCGTTTTTTTTTGTTTTTTTTCCTCTCTCTAACCCCTCTTCCTTGCCCCTACTTCCCCACCCCCAGCGCTGGGTAGCAAACCAGATGCCAATACCTGGTTAACCTCCCGGCCTTTCCTTTCTCACTCACTCTCTCTCTCTCTCCCGTACCAAAACCACGGCATGGTTGTGAGGGACGCCATTGGAGAGGGCTCCAGAAATTTCAACCACCTGGTGTTATTTAACGTGCTCCTGAAGCTAAGTGCATAGATATCTGGCCTTTTGCCTCGATCAAAATGCGGCCCTAGTGACCGGAATTAATTCTCGCGACATACGGGTCAGCATTCGAGCACCACAACCTGAAGTACACGATGGCAAACAGGGCGGGTTCGTTGAGTTAGCTATTTGCACAACTGTTAGAGCACCGTAATTATTAGACCGTTGCCGGGAGACCACTGTGGTGTAGGGCACACCGACGCTGCCAAAATCATTTTGCTGTCACTAATCTGGATCATGATTGATGTGCTTCGATAACGAGCTTCGACAACAGCGTTGGCATGCTAGTGTTCACTTAGTTTTATCTCTACACCATCATTTCGCAGCGCGTAGTATGTGATGAGTTGTTCTTTTATTTGATTCTGTACACTTGCTTATGAACACTGAGAACTGTTGTACAGCTCAGTATATATTGACGGTTTTTCTGCGAAAGAGTATAACATGGCCTCAAATCAGCACTATGAGCCGACGTCCTCCTTGTTGTAAAGCGTGTGGGTGATCACGTATCCCAATGATTACCACGCAAATTAGAGTAATCTTTAAGCAATGTTTAACTGTGTGTTTAGAATTCCTCATTAACAGAACTAACGGTGAGTAGCCTCATTTGAGATAGTACACATTAGCAAAATATGCCTTATGACAGACGGCACCACCATTGCGTTGTGGCAGCGTGCGCAGAAAAAATGCCTGTAAAGTTCACTAGCTGCCAATTTAATATTTCCAAGCACCGATCAATGGGTGCGTTAATCTATCGTACTTTTTTCCCTTGTCTTCGCTGTTTTGTAAGGCGCATACAAGTAGAAAATTGCTGAAACTAGTGTAGTTCTGTTCTGTTTTAACTGTTTTGCTGTGGACAGGTTGAGGTGCATATTGCCTCGGCTACTTCATATCACGAAGTTCTGCAGCGAAAAAAAAGACTAATACAGAAAGTTACCCAAAAATTAACAATACGGTGTACTTTTATCCCATGCTCGTGTCAGTATGGTCAAAATGGCCAATGTCACTGCCCTGCTCGTTTTCCACTGCATATGTCTAACCACTGTCACCATCAGTATTAAAGCGCATCTCTAAAGCGCCCCTTCCTATGTTGACTATCGGTGTGCCTCGTCCGCTGTCGCCAAGAGAACGAACACAGATAATTATAAAAACGAACGTAGAGCGCAGAGAGGACGACGAAATGACAACACGTATGGGGCTGCGCTAAAGCTTTGCATTAAGAAGTATCCTAATCATTGGTGCTTTTTTCTACCAGTTAGTTTATTGTTCCTCGGTATTTACTTATTTTGAATGCCACTCATCATCTTGTATTTGTTTGGATTGTAGGTGCAATATTATTTTTTTTATTTTGGCGTTTGTAGTACGTGTATACGCTAGCTAGAACGAGAGTGACAGGTAGGAGAGGAATGGAGGTTAAGCAGATATCAATTTCTGATTGGCGTTGCTACCTCACTGCAGTGTAGTTCGCAATGACAGTTCGATTATAGGTCACTTTAATACGCATCTCAAAGTGTTACAGAATGCAAACAAGACATGTTTTTCGCAGTGTTTATGTTATCTTAACGAGGTATAAAACAAAGCTACAGGAAATACGTTTCTGTGAGAGTGTTTCTATGTGCCTTTACCACAAGAAATTTCAAGCTGGCAGATTTTCATATATATTGTTTCAGAGTTTGTGACCAACACTGCTTCTATCTTAATTTCGCAGGACGAGAAGAATCAAGTCCTAACAACCATCGTTTGGCTCGACCAGGTGAGTCGAGTGACAGATCCTTGTGTGGCTATCATTTATTCTTTTCTTAGATAATTTTTCTTTAAATAGCCCATGCTCCCATCACAAGTAATTATCTAGAGTGGTGTTACGTAATTTGAATGCCGGCTGTATACATAGAGGCTGCCACTTTTGCGATGTGATTGTCTAATTACGCTGCCGTTATCATTTCTGCCATTCATGCATCACTAGCTGTCAAAAGCTAAAATCAAGGGCGTCAATATAATTCCAGGCAGTGTACCCAGATGCTCGAAATCAATTCGTAGTGATGGTTTTCACACGCAACATCCTAGCATGTATTAACAACAGCAAGGACCAGTGTCGCGTTCTACTTCTTGCTATTCAGTTGACGTGTCACAAAAGTATTGCACCCTTCGCAGTCTTTACAGTCCCTACAGACTTTGCAGTCTTTAGAGTTTTTGCTGCCTTAACAGCAACTTTTAGTACTTTTTTACAGCCTTTACTGCCTTCAGGGTATTTGCAGTCTTTAAGTCACAGCAGCTTTTACTGCCTTCATAGTCTTTGTATTTTTTACTGTCTTTACAGTCCCCACAATGGTTACAGCAGATAAAAATTTTATCAGGACACGTGACTTGACTATGTCAAATGAATCGCATAGTGCGCCATTGGAGTCCAAAGCCTGAAAGCACAGTGCTGTAAGAATACTATAACAACGTTTCAAAGCCTTCCATCTAGAAATTTAAACGGTGGGGGGGGGGGGTGTTAGCGATTGCGTGCGCACAGACACTGAGCAATTTACCGGCCGGTAAAACTAGCATGGACCAGCAACGTTTCCTCTTGCTGGTGGCACAGAGTCGATGCTGACCTCCCGTAACACGATAGTGTGCTCCTGGCAAGAACTTTTGTTTTCCAGATCCTTATTGCATTCGCAGGGGCAGCTATAGGTTACGCAATTCAGCGAGAAACACTACAAAGCAAAGTCGTACACGTTCAGCTCAAACTCTATTGTGACCAACGTAAAAACAAATAGAATCTTTGTCGTGCAGACTCGCTCGTTTCGCTGACGATAGCAGAGGTCATATTTCATGGCGAAAGCAAGATTGTTCGTGCGGGGAAATTACTTAATATCCGCACGGCATGCAGCAATGCTTATTCGCCGGCAGCCTCTGTGACGACATCACGGTGTTCTGCATGGAGAAGCAACCTTTTTTTGCGTTGTTGTTGACCGGACGCCAACACAGGCCACTCGAGGTGCTGTTTGGAATCGGCACGGTAACACTGTCGCCGACAGTACCAGAGCAAAGAAAGTCACTTTCGACTGATGAAATACTGTACAACAGCATAGAGATAAAAGCGAGCATCAAGGCGGAATGTGAGGGTGATACGCATATATGTATTGTTCGCTTTTATTTTTGATGCACCCTTTCTTTTCTTGTGCGACGTGGTTACGCAAGATAAAAAAAGTAATAACCTTATGAAGTCGGTCGAACTTACCCGAAAGCCAAATATTTCAAGATGATATTGTGAATGCACGCTTGCACCGCCGTCGAACAGGCGGCTGTAGATTAGTTTCATGAAAAAAAGTGGAAGACCCTTAAGTTTCGCCTTTAAGAGTTGAACGAGATAACGAAATCCGGCCCCTAGTGTGCCCTTAAACTGCTAAGTGCATACTTATTAATATGTTTTGTTACACACACGCGCGCGGGCAAGCACGACGTATCAATAGTAATGGCACAGGTTTTCGATGTATTGAACAGCAGTTTTATAACAACTTCATGCAAATATTGTACAGTGATATAGTCACAAGGTCCTGTGTTATGAACTGCGCGTATAGGCGTGACACTATTATTCGTAAATGCTCACATTCTCTCCTCCGTCTTGCGTTAGTTATCTGACAATTGTTCCACTTGTTATTCTGGGGACCTCTTCCGGCTGACCGTGACAAACACCGCCTTACCGTCGCTGAAATAGCAACTGCAATGCTTCACTTCTTTAAAGGTGTTGTGAGAATGAAAAGCTAAATCTATGCAAATATTGTGGTTTGTTGAAATGGCATTTCCTTGAAGGGGCATAAAGAGACTCAAAATGCCTAAAAAATGCCAGCACATTATCTAGAGTCTGCCGTTTGCTTGACCAACGCCTCTGGAAAGGCATGGTATGTTCTCCACTAGATGGACACAGTTGTTCATTTTTAGAGCTATTTGAAAGTTCCTGTGTGTTTTTAGCGGCGATGGCTGCACTATCCCGGCCTTTTTCGACGTAGTTTCATGGCCTCCTAAATGCGCATACAAATCACCGAGTGGGCTTGTTTTCGTCGTGACATATGTTGAACAAAATGCGATAAGGAGACTCCTTCCACTAAAATCATGTCACTTATGTTGTGTCTTTTTCCGAAGCAGTCGCAAGCAACATCGTGGCTTTGTGATAGGATACCTGCTTGTCACGTGAAAGGCCCGGGTGAACCAAAAATTTCATTATTTATTTTATTTGCTTTTTTTTCGATTTTTCGTTCACGGACGATTTCTCGCTCACAACCAACGGGACAAACACCAACGGGGCCGACGCCGACGGCGGAATTTATGCGACACGAGCTCTCTAACGCAATCGCGTTAACAAACAAGCCGTGAGGTAACTTCAGCAAAAAAAAAATACGTAGGAGAGACATAGTAAGGATTGTGCCCAAGTGTCCCGATCTTCGTGGTTGTACCTCTCGAGCAACGAATTAAATCATATCATGTAATATTTGATGCTCCCAACTAATCTCGCAAAGTATAAGCAAGCCGGTATGTAGGTCATGCTCAGTTATCAAATATAGATAGCAGCAGTTCCTCTCTCTCTCTCTCTCTTTGTGTGTGTGTGTGTGCGCGTGTGCGCGTGTGCGCGTGTGCGTGTGCGCGTGTGTGTGTGTGTGTGTGTGTGTGTGTGTGTGTGTGTGTGTGTGTGTGTGTGTGTGTGTGTGTGAAAGTAAGAATTTTTTTAGTTAGACGAACCATTTCATGTACTCCCAAACTGCGACACCGATACTGACTGTGCAATTACTTTAAAGCAAGTTTTTTTGTTTAGTTTCAGTAACTTCGTGAATTACAAGAGTGGTTAACGATTTAGAGTACTCGGTACTCTACTGTGGGAGAGCTGAAAGCTGTCCCTTAACTCACACTTGAAGAGGCCGCATGTTGAACAAGTGTCATTCAAAATCAAGACTACGTGTGCATAGAATGAGTTGTTAAAAGTTTAGAGCTCTAGACGCACTCTACGGTGGGAGAGCCATAGGCTGTCCTGGACAGACAGGTATGGCGCCAATAGAAACGGGATGGATATTTGTGGGTAATGTTAGATATGGAAGGTGTCTTAGGGACAAGATTATGCAGATGGCCTTGCAAGGCTTCGTCAGTTATCACGTTCTTTGTCGGAAGTGCGTAATAGCATGAATGACTTTTTGTGAGACAACCACTACTTCGTTGACCTTGTATTTTACTGCTCGCGGTTCGCTTTTATCTAGCATGCACGCGATACTAGAATGCCGTCCGGCACGTAGTTCTAGTCTTTCTTTTATTTTGTAGGTAAATTGATATTCCATCTTGACAAGAAAAGCGTGGTACCTCACTTGTACGTAGAAACTAATGTAGGAGAAAGGCAAGGCTCAATAAATATTGAACCACGTCTATATACAGCTCTCCATGGCTGCATAACACCTAACGCAGCCATTTGACGTATTGATTGCAGTCAGCGTTAGCTATCTTTTTTTCTATCTTTTTTTTGCATAACTTGACTTCACTGGGTCAAAGCGATTACATATCACATGAACAAAACAAAAAAAGACGACGAACAAAACACGGACACAAGTTCTGCCGGCAAATAAAAGCTCATCAGTTTCCCATAAACACACTGCATACATGCCTACATATTTGCATTACCGCCAAGCGGAGCCCTTCCTTTGTTGCCCGTGCTTCTTGCCAAAAGCAGTCACGTTATTCATGCACGCACGTATCGCTGCAACTCACTGCTCTAAACCTTTATTTGGAAATATAAGGCCGGGTTAATCCATACCGTTTGTCCGACTACATGTCTGTCTTACGTCGTTTGTTTCTATACCGCGATCGTTTTCGTTATGGATTACTAATTAGAGAGTTGTTTTATACTGCGTTCGAAGACTATAGTTGTGCCCTTTCTGAGCTTTGTTCATGGTGCATCGATCGTGCGAACCTTGAAACGGCGCATGCGATGTATTGGGGTGCGTCGCGTTCATTTAGGGGTGCGCCAGCTCTCTGTGCAAGCCCCAGTGTTGACCGATACGAGCAAGTCTGTCAATTTCGCTGGCAACCCCAAAAACCCTCGAGCCTGTGAACGGGGAAAGAAAGGGCGCACCTTATTTCGGGAGGCAGGCGTATCTTCCGGGTGCTGCGTGACTTACGCGATTATTGATTAGGTATCAATATCTCGAGTGACGAACCAAAATAAGAGAATGAAAAGGCTCAATCTCCTTGCGAAAATGGTAACACAGTCTCCACGCGTAGCAAAAAAAAAACAGTACTAAGGAGAACTCGGCCTCGAAATACAAAACAAGGCTAAGGCCAGCGTGGTCGAAATGGGTATTTGCATTTTCTTTATCACGTTGTAATGCGTCACATGGTCGTCCAGTATTTCTTCTTACCGCACGCATCCTGCCGCACGGAAGTTCGTTCTTTTATTGACAACCGGTTTATGTACGCACCGCTTACATAGGATTACGTACGTCAGTGTACTGAAGTACACTTAAAGAGTTAATGTATAGGACTCCGATACGCCTAACCCAGCAGGTCTTAACTTTCATTTAGCCGTTGGAAGCTTACAGCAAAGCCATACTATCAATTTTGCTGCGCTCGAGAGAGGTTTCAATTTTGGGTGGTTGAAGAAATTTATCTCTAGGCACAGGCTCTACATGCCAATTGATTTCTACTCCACTTTTAATTTCGCCCCACTGCGGTGGTCTAGTGGCTAAGGTACTCGGCTGCTGACCCGCAGGTCGCGGGATCAAATCCGGGCTACGGTGGCTGAATTTTCGATGGAGGCCATAATGTTGTATGCCCGTGCGCTCAGATTTAAGTACACGTTAAAGAACCCTATAGGTGATCGAAATTTCCGAAATCCTCGACTATGGCGCCTCTCATAATCATATGGTAGTTTTGGGACGTTAAATCTACAGATCAAATCTTTATTTCCTTTACTTTTGCTATTCCGGTGCATTGCCAAAAAATACTAACAACAAGCTGAATAAGCTGTATTTGATATAGAGGGTGAGTCATAGCGCTGCGCCGTTAATATTTCTTCGACTGCATTTCACATCGTAATTTTGCTTTGTTTGTTTGCTTGTTTGTTTCCCTGGGATGATGGCTCATGTACCCACTCAGGGGGATTGGCCAAGAAAGTGTATTGAGTTTTTCTGTGATCATTTTAACTATGTGTAATGACTTTGTATTATAATAAGACTAATGTAAGGCTTTTACTTAAAAAACACTTTTGTTTTCACTTTCCTTTCTTCATCTTCTTCATCTGGGGCGCGGATCATGGAGGTGGGGGGGGGGCTAATTTTCGTGATAATACACATGGGTCGGCCTTGCGCACTGTCCTGTATTTACTAACAAGGTGGCGTTCCACTGCGTCTTCGCGCATCCACACCGAGGAACTTAATATTAGTTTTTATTAAGCCAATTTCTCGAAATTGGCATGATCGTTATGCAAACACAATAGAAGTTTTTTCGTGTTCATTCGTTTTAAGTTCATTGACGAGCTATAGAAATTGCCGTATTTGTAACATCATAGTGCACTTTCAGTTCTAACGACTGCAATAAAAGCAACAACTACATTAGCAATGATAGCACGATTAATTTATAGCCGACGTGACCAGTTGTGAAATAGATGTTTGTTCATATGTTAGCTGTAGAATTAAGCATCAACACCGGCGACGGAACGATCTTCTTCAGACTAAAGAAAATACCAATCACATTCCTTTGTCAAGATTATGTGCGCTGTGGTAAATTCAGTGAGATCCCTCGGCTCCTTGTCTTCTTCGTCTTGCCTATCTGTATTTAACATCTGCTTTTTGCCCAAAACATCACTTTTACTTCTTAGTTAAGTTATTGTGTACTGGTATTGGGCGATCTGCCGTGTGGTTCCGAAAACGGGGCTCTTTTGGGTTGACGGTCAGCGGTGCCAGAGCACACCGTACTTTTGTGTCGCCACCTGCCGCCGCCTCCCTGAAGTAATCTACGAGAAGCTGAGATACAAAGCCTGCGAGATCAGTTTCTGTAGGTATTTATTTGTTTATTTTATTTACAGAGTTCCTGCAACGCTATAGTGACATTACTGCAGGGGGGTGTACATACAAAGTCCAAAATGGTTAATAACATTCATATGATAGTGACACTCTAAACATCCTGGAAAATAAAACATCATATAATAATTACAGCACGCAATCAAAAAATATTTTAGTACAATATGACACGTGGCAAACAGATACTAAACGTGGTTTGGCATGTCACAATGTCACAATGATGAAAACAAAAAGTGCTGTTGTCGCGCAAGCTTACAATACTTTGGGGAAGTTCATTCCAATCTCTAATTGTTTTTTTAAAAAAAAGGAGTTAGCGAAAGCTATGGTTTTGAATGCGTATTTTCGTTTTTTATGTGTGTGTTGGCATCTTGTGGAACGATATGTTGCTGCTAGTAGGTATTCTGACTTCTCAATTCCTGTTAGGTTATATTATATACTATGCAGAAGTTTTGGTCTAATTTTCCGTCTTCTAGATTGTAGAGTTCCCCAGTCTATTGTGGCATTTATTTCTGATGTACTAGCAAATGGGTCGTAATTTTTTCTGACGGAATAGGCTGCCTGGTTGTGAATATTTCCTATTGTTTCTGCAAGATACGTTTCGAGCCGGGTCCCAGTTGCCGCGCTGGTCGTGCTGTGAAACTCGTCAATTCTTCCATTCTGTTTCTGAAGGCGCGTGGGCGGATTTTTTTGTTTGCATGACGGACTGACTCCGTGTTTGAGCAAGCCTGACGCATTCTAGCTTTTTCAGACTGATTGGAATGAACGTTTTTTGTTTGCTTGTTTTTTCCTCATAGGATAAGTCCCACACTCTCAGTATAGCACGGTGCATTAAGCTGCATTACTGTATTTTGGCACCTCTTTGATGAGAAATGTCTAAAGAAATGCGGCATCACTCGTCTTTGAGCGTGATATTTCTTTTTCTGTATCGAAAACCTTGCTCCTGACTCATGCAGGTGAGAAGTTTTCATGGAACTCACCTTATAAAGGTAACACTGTTATTGAGGGCCCCCTCATTTCTTCCGTCGCATAGCTACAAGTTAGTGTGATAGCTAGAAAGGTATTAATATGCTTGGAATTATCAAATTAATAGCTGTGTGATTTGCATTCGGAAATCAAAGCGATAAGCATGTAGACGATATGAATCGCTGTTCATGCGATATACCAATTCTGCAAGCTCCTGCGACGCAAAAGCAGCTTTACTTTTTCCAGTAATACATCTGAATGCGCTGAAGTGTCAAAATTCTGCAAATTTGTTTAGTATCAATCATGTGAATTGACCGTTTGACTCAATAAGTGCAGAAAGTATCGCACTGCAAATTTAAATTTCACGTGCCAGGCCCACCGTTCAATCGTACAGTGCCCTGCTGGTGGTGTCATCACAAAACTGATCGCCAGTGTCTTATTCATTTGCTGTGAAGATGACACACTAACCACATTTCAGTACATCATACCTCTGTGTTCAGTAAGACTCTTTCGAGCTTTTATTTGAGCTAGCTTGTTAGCTGGGCTCGCACTATTCCTAAAGAAAACACCATCCAGTGAATTTGAGAAGAAGAGAGCCGTGTTCTAGGATGACTAATTAAGACAAAGCGGACACACTGGAGCAACGTTGTTACTTGTATAAGAAGAAAATTCAGTTTGTGGTCCCTTCCTTAACTACGATGTCGACGTTCAAAAACACAAATAAGCGGATGCCCGCTCAATCAAAACAATAATCATGAGTGGGTGTTAGCCGCTCATGGTTGCTGCTGCTGCTGCCTCAATAGCGTTCTGCAGGAGTCAATGTACTCCACCTCAGCAGTGTCTGAGGATTAGCTTAGACTCAGGGGATACTGAACTGTAAGTCTGTCGTATATGAAGTTCTTGCTACACAATCAGTGCTTTGCTTGTTATATAATCATTATCAGACTTTCTCAAATGATGATAGATTGAATAAACGACCTCAGTGTACGTCATAGCAAGCGAGTAAGTTACCCCATATAGCGGCAACTATCGCTGTGAAATTTGATCCCTGTGTGCGAGGTGATGCTCAGACTGTGAATCGTTCCCAGAATAAAAGGTACAAGGGTTTTATCCTCTAGTGTGCAAACGACATACATGTGCACGTTGATTACTATCAGATTGGTGTCGAGTTTCGCTTCCACCATTTCGTTTTTGACGGCCCAGGCGATCTATCTCGCGTGGACGCACTGCGTTGTTTGATTTTTTGCATCCATATTTACAGCAGTATTTTGGACCATTCTGTCCATAATACAATGAACCCTATGCTTTTGTGATTACGCGCCCGCGTTCCGGCCTCTCGCTCTTTTTCTTTTTTTCGTGTCTCTGACAGCTTTGGTCAGCCAGTTTTACAGAGTTCAAATGGTCAGTCTGGGTATTTTCGCAAATAAACCGATGGTGCGTCACTACCTATACAAAAGCAGACGAAAACTAAATCGCAATTTTACCAAGAAAAAAAGGGGGGTCACGTGACACATTATAAATGAAGTTAGCTCACACGTAGGCCTCCATATACGCGTCATATTGGCACATTGAAGCCGGCGCGGGATATATAACATAAGCAAGCTTTCTTCATACTAGGCGCAACGCTTTCAACATTCGCAGCTGCTGGCGGGGGGGGGGGGGCGCATCTTTAGTTACCAGATCTCTCGTATTTTGCTGCTGTTCTTCGAAGAAGAAAAAAACAACACTGTACGTACAAATGCGTGAGAGCAGAAGTCTAACGCATTCTTGATGTATATCCTGCAGTCAATACAAGTGACCTTCGCGTAATATTATGACAGCATGTATAATGTGTTTTTGTTTTATTTCTATCCGTTTAGAGCCTGAGGTTTGTTGGTGCGGATGTAGGTGTATAAAAGGTTGCAATAGTCCAATGGTTTGCACCGCCCGTATGCAGTAACATTGTTAGAGGTATAGTCGCGAACAGAGTTTGGGTGTTATACACTAAACGATGTTGTACCACCGCATTTAGAACACACACTAGCTTATGACGATATCGCTGGTGGAGGCTGCTACTGTTGACTGAAAACATTAGCGATCACGTAATTCGCGAATATAATAACACAGTACATCATGCCACCTGTTACTGTGGCTCGAATTCAGTCAAAGTCCCGTGTGCATGTTGTTCCGTTTTTTAAGTACGTTTTCTGTTTGAAGATGTTTGCAAGATTTCTTTTGTCCATCATGAAAGCTTATTAGGTATTGCAAGTACACACTCAAGTTTTGGTAGAGCGTATGAATACGTGTAGGTGGTAGAGAAGAAAAGTGATTGGCATGCGTGTTCGGGTATGACCAACAATGTTTCCTGTGGCTACCGCAACAACAAAGATCCAGTCAAGCATGTTTAGTTGTTTTTCATGGACCCTACAAACAGTGACATTTTGCTGTGCTGCGCCGAAATTATTGGATGATATTCTGGTTGTTGTGCATGAAAGGGGTAGCTACACTAGAATAACAGCCTCGGCACCAATTCTACATGTCGATGACTCATCGTTGTAATATACGATATAATACACACATCATGGTGTCAGTAGGAGTCAACAGTGACTCGATGACGCTTCACCGCAGCAAGTAAGTCATTCTAAATCAAATGTATTCGCAAAAACAAGGCATTGCCCTATCAAGTGCGTCTCGCTTTATTATCTAAGATCTTTTATATTTTTATTCATTAATCAAAATGTACTAAAACAGCTATTTAAAGAATACCGACTGACAGCAAGGTAGTCTGGGCTGAAGAAAAAGCTCATTATAAAGGTTCTATTCTATTCAGACGAGCGTCTCTGAGAAGTCCACGCTTTGAGCTACTCCAATTTTCAGTCTCTACAGAGATTCTTTGCAGTCAATCGTATTACCTATAATTAAAGAATACTCCGCAAGCTTATCTTGTACTAAAATCCTGTACAATTCTACAAAAAAAATTATCACAATCTTCCATAGAGGAAGGAAAGCTGAGGAGAGGCGCCCTCGCAATGCGCGCTGCAGAGAGAGATGTGGCGGAAGTGACGTGCTTTTCCAGGGGGTTGTGGGACAATGTGAGCACGCCGGCATCTCGTGCGCCAGCGAGAGGGAGACGCTGGGCGGCGAGTTTACAAAGGCGAGCCGCCGGACACGCCGGCGCCTACCTCTCACTGGAGCCCATTGCGCATGCGTGAGCCGCCTTAGCGTGCCCACAATTGAGAGAAGAAGTCTTCTACTCTTCCCTACTTCCGGCGTCACAAAATGTGACGTAATGTCATCTCCTCAGTTGATTCCTTCATACATGCAATCTCTTAATTCTGCACCACCCGTTTTCAATGGCGGGACAACTCACTTCCGGCTTACTCGCTGCGCATCTCTAAACTAGCTTAATGTTTTCACTTCAGCGATGTAAGGTGTCTTTTCGTAGTTACAGCACCTTCGATCGAAGAATGCGCGTGAACCGACAACGTCGCTTTGATATAAAAAACCAAGGCGACGTTGCCGAAACGGCTGTGGCAATTGTCATCAGAGTGTTTTAGTAGTGCGGAATGATGCTGCGTACGCATCACGCAAGCGCCTTGCGTTACGTGGCGTCGTTTGCCACTAATCGGCTTTTAGTACGCCGTAATACACGCGTACGTAACGAGCGTAAAGCGTGTTGCGCCATCTGGTAGATCAAAATAGAAGCACGTGTTGTTGACAGCCAATGTGAGCCAATCCAAGTGTTATAGCCAGATTATGGGCATATTTTAAGCCACAGAGCCGGTCGGTGCTTGCCTTCGATGCCGCCATTTTGCAAAACGAAGTCTCGCGCTTTCGCGAACTTGTTCGAGAGCGGCGCGATCACCTCATACGCACGCACGCACGCATCTCATGCGTGCGTACGTAGCGGCTGCGTACGTAATGCGATACGTGCGCGTTGCGGTCTGCGCATGCGCACTACAAAAAACGTGGCGTCCTTACGTACGCAATGCCGCCACGTACGCAGCGTACGCAGTACTAAAACTCTCTATCATTATGTAAGTGACGTGCATTCAATCGCCGCACTGTCAAACTCTATAATACCTGTCTCTACCAAATATCGGGAGTTCTATCCGGCAAAAGTTTCTCCGTACAACGTTTAACGGTGCGTGAACCTTGCACTCTACCTACGTCATTATCCCGGGCTACATTAATCTGGTCATCCTTGTCCTCTCCTTCCTTGCTTCCAGCGCATCTTCCTTCACTTTGCTTGCTTTAATTATTGGAAGCATTCGAGGAAAAAATTATGAGCGATAAGCATGGGCAATTTTGAGAGCAGTGGATAGAAAGGATGTGGGCAAATAAGCCACGCGTTGTCATCTCCTTTCGGAGCCTTTCAGAAAAACGCTCCAGCGAATCACTTTTCATTTCCTTGCAAGCGGCGCTAATGGTTCAAGAGCCCGCAGGAGCGTGTCACGACGTGGGCGGTCCGGCTTGAACCTCACTCGGGTGTTCGGCTAACTCACTTACTCACGAGCGAGTGAGTGAGTGAGTGAGTGAGTGAGGGTGTGCGGGCCAAGGAGGATTCAAAAAATTGCTGGAGTGAAAATCATTGCGTAGGAGTGAAGCCGTGCCTCTGGCAAGATGGTGGCTGCGGCGGCCATCTTATTAGGGGCATGATAAAGTATCACCGTTAAGCGATTAAGACAGGGAAGTTTATTGCGAACTGGGAACAACATTTCAAGCGAGTACAACTGCCTGGTGTAACAAAATCGCTTCAGTGGCGTGTACAAACAACAGAACATAGACAGGCTGTAACACACAGTACTTCTATATTCTCACAGATCATGAATCACTCGAGCCCCGCCGTGGTGGTCTAGTGGCTAAGGTACTCGGCTGCTGACTCGCAGTTCGTGGGTTCAAATCCCGGCTGCGGCGGCTGCGTTTCCGATGGAGGCGGAAATGTTGTAGGCCCGTGTACTCAGATTTGGGTGCACGTTAAAGAACCCCAGGTGGTCAAAATTTCCGGAGCCCTCCACTACGGCGTCTCTCATAATTATATGATGGTTTTGGGACGTTAAACCCCACAAATTCATGAATCACTCGAGAAAACAAAGACAAGAAGAAACGCAAAAAGCACTAAGTTGGAATTGATTCACATATTACGTGTGACGAGCAGCAATTTTTTTCTATTTTCTGAGTTAAAAGGGCAGTAAAGGAAATTCAATATTCCCATTCCAAACTCCAAAAAAAAAACGTGTATGCCACCTTCTGATGAAGGCTTCTTCACCCTGCGTTTTAATCTGTTCGGTAACATACCGAAACCATGATCACTCTAATCTTCTGTGACGCTGGGTATGCAGCTCGTTGGGGTCGTTGCCGTGCTTCGGCCATACAGGGGCGACGCCACAAGACGAACATAGCGTATCCCTCGCACGCCCAACGAGTCTAATGTGGAAACTTTTTCGGGTCACACAGTGCTCCAAGTGCGTCTTAGTGCTACTAGTTTTCCCTAGTGAGCCTTTTATTGGAGGCAATGTTCTTGGGAAGTTCAGTCACCGATACTTGTGTATGTGTGTTCGGAAACAACTACCCTTTACTATATAGAACTAACGTAGCATTTACACTAACATATCAAAGCCGCTTGATCTCTAAGTGGGCCTTATCGGAAAAGATCGTGTTTCCGCCATCTTGGCAGTGGCAAAAGCTGGCTTCACTTCTGCTAGCAAGGCATTGCGGGAGCTTCCGCTCTAGCAATTCTTTTTAATCCTCCTTGGTGCGTGCGCATGCAAGGAGGAAGGTGGGGCGGGAGTTGTCGGACTGGGCCTGCGAAGCACAGACTAGGATGAGTACGACTTTGAACGTGCCGTCCCTCGCCAGTATACAGCGTTGCGAACCAGAGCTCTGGAGTTTGTGAGAATCATTGTCTGCGTGATTACCGCTAACGCAGAAAGTTTCCTTCTCGTAAACGCTTGGCGTCTCTTTTTATTTCAGTCAGGAGCCTTACGACGCTAATTGAATTCCGTGTCCAAAGGTCCGGATTTCCGTCCCTACTTCGCCCGTTTGTCTCCGAAACCGTAGTTTGGCTGTCCACACAATCATCTGTCTTGCGGCTGCATAGTGTGCGTGGCGCGGGTAGTTCAGTGCTGAGAGCTCATTGGAAGCGTTATTGCTACGTTTTCCTCTTCCCTTTGACTCCTTCGTTGTCATATACCTTGAATGCGAACTGGAGACAGGGTTATTCTGACTGTACTGCCCCCCCCCCTTCCCCCCATCCCGAACTACGACCAAGCACTCAAAATAAAACAATCTGCGACAGCGCATCCGAAGCGCTTTTCTGTCGCCATCAGTGGCGTCGCTCAACCCCACAAAGATACTGTGATAAATGACTGCGGTGATTTGTCCTTAGTGCAAGGGGTCCCTCCATGTCACTTTCAAATTAAACTCTTTTCTGGGTTGGAATTAGCGCAGTTGCGCTTTCAGTGGCCAGTCATTGCGAAGCGACCACGAGGAAAATTTCTTTTCTCTATAAAATGCTGCTGTTTTACTCGAACGATCAGCTGTGTTCTACGAATTCTCAAAAGTCAGGGAGTGGTCTGCGAGGAGAATCATAAAAAATTTGGCCAAAAGAAATCTACAAAAAAAAGTAGTTGAAGCACAGCACGATCAGTTCAATGTTGAGTATTCGGACGTCTTACTGTCACTTCAATATAACAACGACGGCAAAGTCAAAACAAAAGGGTGATTTCAACCATTCAGTAAAAACTGAATTGCGATACTTGAGCGGTGTCACATCAGTACTTGCACCGTGTGCAAACCAAATAGCTAGAGCTATGCGAATAGCGAAATTTGAGCGAGGTGGATAGGAAATTCGAAGTGTTAGTGCGATACGAATCAAATAATCTTTGAATATTTTTTGAATTGCTAGAATACGTTTCAAATAATTCAAAGATATATTGCAGAAAAAAAGTTATAGAAGGTTCCTACGCACCTCATAATGAAATAGCAACATGAAAGTGTTTTTTTTTTCGCGCGCAAAAAGAGCAAATAGTAGAGAAGGAAAGGAAAGGAGGTTAATCAGTCCAGGAAAGCCGTTTTGCTACCCTACACGTGTGAAATGAAAAGGGGAAATTGAAAGAGTAAGAGAATGCACTGGCTGGGTGGTATTTTATAGTTGTCTTATCAATGATGAGACAATCGTGAGTCGAATTGTATTTCTACATGATTTGGTGCAACCAAAGGCTTGCCGACAACACTTTACACGTGCAAGAAAAATATGGTACTTGCTCAGCCTCTCCTCCTATTTAAGATTCCGTGTAACTCCAACTGATGTGCCAGACAAGCTCGTGCTCTCTCAGTGTTAGAAGTTACAAGTCTGCCTCCTAGACGTCAACATAAAAGAACATGTGAAATTTTTATGCTAATATCCTCAGCATCCCACTTTTCACACTTCCCGCCCGAATTTAAGGTTCACAACAGCATTAATTGACCCACCACCTCTGCCACATCTATCACCTTCATGTTGGAACCAGCGTTTTCTTGATCAGTACATTTGCAACCGCAGCAGAGCTTGAAAGGCAGCTTTGCTGCATAATATTATTGTAGTCAGGTGAAGCATAATCAAAAAATAGGAGGGGTCGTTTTAATTGGACGTTGACTGCATTTGTCTAAAAAAATTGGTAGAACCCACTTACCTTAGGAATTGACGTTATGCAAAGCATGCGGATAGAAAGTGACTGCGTTGTAATTTATTATTGGGCGAAACGTTATGAAGTGGCGTAAATATATTTACAAATGCACGCACAGACCTACGTTAAAAGCCGCATATCATTTACATAACCAGTTGCTCGGCAGTTGCCGTTGATCCGGCAGCCAGTTGCTGGGCAGCCGGGTCATCGGTGCGCAGTTGCTGCCGGCACTGGGCCTCCCAAGCCTACTTTTGTGCCCGGACTGCACCACCGGCCCGGCGAACGCGATCTCTCTCACGTTTCCACTTCCAGCGTTCTCCTAGAGTTGTCCGTGGCTTACCCACGGGGAAGGTTTCAGTAGGACGCGTGCTCGGAGCCCCGGCTGCAACAAGACGGACGACGTCACTCACAACGGAACCAATGGCGCACGTGCTTGGGTACGACGCTGAGAACAACGTAACTGATGGTACAGCTAATGGAGACCGCTCGTAACACCACTGCCAGACAGTTCTAGATGCGAAGCAGCTCTTTGACTAGCCTGTGTAACGCTGTCCGTGCCAACACGCCGCAGTTGTTGGAACCATGCCAAGTAGTTCTCTCTGTCCCTCCCGTATCTCTATCCTTATCCCTCTTCATCCTCTCTATCCCTTTTAGTCCCTCCTTACCCCCATCCCTCGTCAGTCACTGTTGAGGTGTGGCACTATGATTCAGACACTTACGGGGCTCACTTTTATCTTCTTTTCTTTCTTTTAAAAATCACTTACACGGGTCAAGTCGCAGCTGCGCGTTAACGTCGCTCTTTCCCACACTCGCAGCAGCTGCCGGCTCCTCCCAGCACACCTTGGTTGTGTTGCTCCTACGCCCGCTCGCAACACAATTTTCTCTCGCTTCACCCTCTCCACCGCCCGCAACGCTCTACCGCACGCAGAGTGGAAACACTCGGCTCATTTATCTGCGATGAAACTGCACGAAGCCCAATCCGCCTCCCGTGTCTTTGCGTTTCAAAGAAACATTTACTCGAGTAAAGGCTACCCCAAGTTTCGCTTCAAACTGTTCTTACAGCACTCTGTCGGCGCCCACTGAATCAGCCAACGGCGTGCGCAGCGCTGCTGCTTAGCATCCCATCATGAGGATGGTACATAATTGTTTTTCTTTTCTTCTAGCTATATACAGCTTTCGCTGTAGAATGTAATTAGGTGAACCATAATAAAGATCTGAAGGGGTCACTTTTTGGTTGGACGTTTGTCATAGGGAGGTTCGAATAATTCGAATAGTGAAAATTTCAGTGCGAATCAAATCAAATAGCCAACACTAATAAAAAATATTCAACATTTTGAATATTCGAAACCCCTACCAATAACATATAGCTACGGTATTAGCCGGCCATGTAAAACAGGAAGACGGTATTTTCTGATGTGGTCTGAGGGCTGGTGAATGGTCTGCGGCTGCGGGTGTCCGGTTTCCGTCTCTACCGTGAGGCATCTCAGCCGTCAGTAATAACGGGGGCAGTCCAGCAAGGCGGTGGCTTCGTCGTAGATCAGGAAGAATCGTGTTGCTTGGTTGATTACCCAGCACCTCCACCACAAAACAGTTACTGTTGAAGGGTTTATTTAGAGGATGAGGATGAGATACGGTCATCAGAAGTAAAGATGAAGTCCTCAGGCCGTACCTGGCCACCTGATCTTCATCTTTTACATGCCCGGCTCGTACCGTGGCAATATCATTGAACAATGCAATGCCCTCTGGCGGATAAGTCCTCGGCTGCGTGCTCAGTTCCTCCTATAGGGCGCCACGGGGAGATAAGGCAGGGAATTCAACATGTTGTGCAGTGTGAACTAGTACTACTACACATGAAGTCTTAATGTTGTCGCTATACAGGCTCACCATATGCACTGGAAGGTTTCAGTTTGAAATGTCAGAAACTTTTAAGAAATAGTTGGAAGATCCTTAAGCTTCGCTTTTAAGAGTTGAACGCCTGCTGCCCGTGAACCGAGTTCGAGACCCCTGGGCTAAGGACTCACGCCGCTAGGCTCGAGAAGTTGAGTTCTATTAACGACCACGCTGGCCATTTTTTTTTTGATAAGGGCGAAACACCTCAGCGATGTATCAAAAGTTTAGTGCGCTTTGAATTAACCGACATGCCAAAATTTATTCGTAGTCTTTCCTGATGGCGTGCCTCAAAACGATTATCTTGGCCGATAAATAAATATTCTAAGAATAAAGGCCACGGCAGCTATGTTTTGCTAAGGTTCTCACGCAGTTATATGACAAGCAGAGAGCCTCGCTTATTGTCGCAGAGTTGTACTTGCTGGCAACTGTGTGCTTCTAATCAAAGCTGAACCTGATTCTGTGCAATTTTGCCTGCCTCTTTATCGATCGAAAGCTTTACATATTCCCTCGGTGCCGATTCACAGATTGTAGGGAAGAGCACGGGCCCTATTCAGTGAAACAATGTACAATATTGATTGTTTGTACATTGTACAACAATGTACAAACAATGTACTATTTCCGGTACTTTCACGCATCCTCTAATGATCAACTTGTCCTGAATACCCAGTTTCCAATGTCCACCTGCGGTTACGTTAAGAGCGCCATATAGTCCCGGGCTCTTAACGAGGGCAAGCCACCGGTCGTCTGGAGGGGCGAGGCTAATGGTTTCCGGTTCAAAAGGCTTCGGTAGCGGACATCTCTATCGCCCCAATCATACGCTTGGGCGGCTAAAGGAAATCAGCCGTTTCGGGAGACAAAGTTTACCTTTCATGGTTAGGTGAGCCCGCAGAGAACCTCCGAAATAGTTGGATACCACCGGAAGTTGCACTTGGGCAGCGGTTTTCTTCTTTTTGTTTGACTTGTATACGAAGTAGACAGGCAAACTCTGAAATGACAAACGACCAAATTAACCTGCTCACCTGCAGTAGTCACATCTTGCACAAAGTAGTGGGGGAATGTTGTGTAACGCTAGTGCTGGTACACAGAACCTGCACTGAAGCCGCTCTGGATAAAGCTTAACTTTAGTTCGGAGCTTTACTAGTAAAAACTGTCATTATTCTGTGGTACGCCACAACGGGGCATACCACGCTGATTTTACTAAAGTAGTGCGTCCACATTACCGCCCCATCTGGTGGGGTTGCCGCGGCCGGGAATCGAACCAGCGTCTGAGTTTAGCAGGGTGGCACCTTCGCTACTTTTGTACCACACATAAATGGCTTGTGGAGCGAGTTGGTACTGCATCTTGAACTGCAATGTGGCACTTTCGCTACTTTTGTACCACACATAAATGGCTTGTGGAGCGAGTTGGTATTGCATCTTGAACTGCTATATACCATCTTATAACACAGTCTGTCCCCACTGCGGGCTTAACAAATGGCATATATTTGTCACACCAAGTTAAAACCCTGTCAGTGCATGCGTGTGCGTGCGTGTGTGTGTTCATGTGTTTGTCACAGTAAGACACTCTAAAGCTTTATGCGTGTGTTCGTGTGTTTGTGTTTATGTGTGCGTGCGTGTATGCGCGCGTGTGTGGGCAAATTTCGCTAAAGACCGTTTAGTTTCCAGAAGTTTTGCTTACAAGCTGCTATAGCTATCATTAAAATCCTGCAGCTCTAATTATAACCTTCTCGACAAGTACAGCGACGTAATTAACCTTTATCACGGCCCGTCTCAACGATAATTACATACTCCAGTTCATTCGCTTCGTTTTATTCTACAACATAGCTCTTACTTCCCGGTCGCACTTCGATGCCCCACGGCTGTCACACCGGTCCCACACCACTCAGCAATTAGCAGAATAGGGGTCCCGACATTCGGAACATTGAGCATCGTGCCGTCGATACAGGCCATGGGCGTCATTTTTCAGAGGCAGCAGGCTGACCGGGAATCGTCGTCAGTAACGACCTCTCCGTCTACGCCCATTGAAAGAACCCCAAGGACACTTATGATCTCGGTGTCGAGAATAGCAGCTGTGTACGAACGTACGTCGTTTGCTTCTTGCCGGTGCCAAGCCAACTTATTGAAGTAGTAACACGTAACTCAGTGGCCCATAAGAACCCGACGCCCACGCTCATGGACCTAGATCTGTCTGTGCAGCCCACGAAACACCGACGCTTCAGTTAACTTAACAATTGACTCTACAACCGGCTTTTTTTTTCAAGAACTACACTTAATGATAAGCCTTGCGACTATATTATCGGAATTCTGATCTTGACGTTGCGGTTTATCCTCCGCTCCCTCACTTAAGGGAGCTTTCTTTGCCACGGCCAAAAGCCCTTTTTGGCCTTTAATGGAGGGCGGGTCTTTGTGTTCCTTGGATCTCTGGAAAAGCATGAATAGCCTAGGATGACTATTCATCACTTGCATTCATCAATTGCACAATACGGGGCGGCACTGCTAGCAAGACTGGGTGCTTATCGAACGTTAAGTAAATAGCTGGTGTGCCAGAAAGAGTTAACAGATTTGTGTGAGCATATACATTCATTTCTCTTTTCGCGCTGTCTCGGGATTAATTCTCATGATTTCATCATAGCGGCGTATAGATAAGAAAGAAGTTTTTTTAACTGTTCTTACAATAATGTTAGCCTTTCAATCGTACTACTCGACGCGATGTAACGCACCATTACGTAAAAAAATAATTACTCTGAACCATCTGCCTTCTTGCATGAAGTGCTTCTTTTCATACCGTAATTGTGCTTTTCCATCGATTTTTCTTCTGTATTGTTTCCTATAGAAGAGCGAGTTATAACGGTTGAAGTGGCGTTCATTGCACACATATAATGGTTATCGTGCCGAGGCAAGTTATACGCTCTGTATTTCTTCCTTCAGTCACCCTGCATTTTTTATTTAGTTACTATGGCGGAATTATTTAATACAACATTTTGCATAGCACGGCTGAAAACAGCAGCAGTGCCTTAGTGATGGCCGTGGAGGCCGCATGGTGAGGTCACTGAGGCTTAATTGTGCTTGTAGAAGAAGGTAAGAACATTCATCTACATAAGAGCATACACCTGAGTCGATTAAGAATTGTGCCGTGCACATGACTGTCATAACACATTTCGGATCTAGTGCAACATAGCGTTAAGCCCAAAAGAAGTGTGCAGCTTTCATAGGCCCAATGTGTTGAGACCTTGACAAGTTTTGTGATGGCACTATTTCATTTTATGCTCTTTCTTTTCCATATTTCAGGAATGGTTCGACGAGTACCTCACTTGGGACCCGTTGGAGTTTGGAAACTTCAGCAACCTCAGGCTGCCCTGCCACAAGATTTGGCTGCCTGACATCGTTCTCTACAACAAGTCAGTCTATTATTACACCATGTCTCAAAACTACATAAGTCCGCATGTGCATGGTATGTGTGATAATGAAAAACCGACCGAACAATAGCGCCTATCTACGCACGACTATCGACATTGCGCTCCTTCATCGTGCACACTATTTCCCAAACTTAGTTGCGTGTAAAAGAAAATGAAAACAATGGACCCTTTAGGACTGTGGTGCTCTTCGCGAAGACTAGAACCACGGAGTTATGCGAAGGTTGTGCATATCGTCTCCAGCAGCGGCGAGTTTTTTTTTTTCTTAAGAGGCCCCTGCAACACTTTTTTACCGTAAGCACGAAACACATTGATCAATAGTCGACACGTAAGCAAAATATTTTAGTGCTGCACAAGACCTGCAATTAACAACTAATTCTCAAAGACCGCTGGAAATTTCTTTTTGCTCTCTCCAAATAATGACTCACACCCATTTAGTATTTATAATTTGTAGGTTACCGGTGAATCTAGCCTTGCGAAATTTGCAAGCAACTGCCCGCCCGGTTTCTGCTGTTCTGATTGTATTGAACTAATATTCTTTTTTTTTTTTAAATCAATGCGTGTGCTCTTAGAAAGCCGAGCGCAGCGCGACGCAACCCTGCATAAGCCGGTAAGTCGTATACACCCAAATCTGCAGTCACTTGCAGATTTACACATCGTAAGCTGCATAGTTACTCTGCCCGCCGCATGATGCCATTACGTGCCTACAAGCGCAATGTGATCACACGGAAAGTAATCACAGTAAAGTAAGCCTCGCGTTCGAAGAAAAAAAACGTAGATGATACCTTTTTCTAGCAATCGGTATAAAACGAAAGTGAAACTTGTCTTCGCAGAGTTAGTTGAGCGTTTATTATGCATTGTTTTGCCTCAAAAGTGAATGCTATAGAAACAAATTGCGAAGTCACGCGAAGAACGGCAAGTAGCTCGAAAATTGCAGCACGCACCTCAACCAGAAAGCACGCACAAAATGAGCATACACAGGACGCGCGCGGACTAACAACTATCACAGCTCGAGACATGCTGTTCAAGCAGAATTAAAAACGCACGAAACTGAAACGAACGCGCAAGAATATACAGGACAAATACGAACCACCGTTACAATTCTAACTTATTCGTTTATGAGAAACATGCTCCTTCGGTAAACGTGGCTGCGGCGGCAGGAGAAGTCACCTTTGTGCTCTCCCGAATCACGAGTCTGATAAACGCACGCGCACGAGAGACCACACTCTTGTGGAGGCGGCGCTCATCGAAACGCGAGAGGTGACGACACAACGAGAGCCTGTCACGGCCTCTAGCTGCTGATGACAAAAACGCGCTGAAGCTGCGGAGGGCCACCAAACGGTGTATGGCGTATATAAATGGCTGGCCATTAGCAAATTTGGCAACGTGTGCTTCATGGCTTGAAGAGAGAGGGATTTATGTACCATGGGGAAGCAGCTGTCTCCTGTGTAACAAACCTGAGACCATTGAACACGTGTTTACTGATTGTAAGAACGCCATTTTCTTTTGGGACATTTTACAGAGGACTTTAAAAAAAGATTTACCTCTTACTTCATATGGAATTCGTTTTTCGCCTTGTGATAGCTCTGTGCAAAATTTGGATGTTATATTTTTACTTGGTCTTCATTCCGTTTGGCGTAGTATGCTATCGTACAGACACTGTGATGTGAGAGTTCTATCCGTTAATGAGTGTTTCGTGGAAGCTGTTATAAAAGTGCGAGATGTGTATAAGATTACCGACTGTGTTGAAGATGTAATATCTTTGTTTGACGCGTTATCACGCATGAAACACGTGTGATAGTGATTTTCATATTAGCTTGACCTGTAGTCAAGAAGGCAATAAAGAAAAAAAAGTGCTCCATGGCCTAGTGGCTAGCGCCGCACGTTGAGGATCGAAAGTTCGCTGGTTCGACACCCCGCGATATTTGGTTCGATTGATTGATATGTGGGGTGTAACGTCCCAAAACCACTATATGATTATGAGAGACGCCGTAGTGGAGGGCTCTGGAAATTTAGACCACCTGGGGTTCTTTAACGTGCACCCAAATCTGAGCACACGGGCCTACAACATTTCCGCCTCCATCAGAAATGCAGCCGCCGCAGCCGGGATACGAACCCGCGCCCTGCGGGTCTGCAGCCGAGTACCTTAGCCACTAGACCACCGCGGCGGGGCGGGATGCATCTTCTTGCCCTCTTGTCATTGCCCTCTCGACCTCGCTTTTAGCGCATTCGCTGGTACAAAAGGAAAGTGAAGGCACTTGAAGAGTGCCACTAATTCCTGTTATTCGTGAAGCGTCACTCACTAGTAATGCAATTATTCCGTTGTAACACAGAAAAGAATAGCAGGACCTCTTAGGTTTTCATTTCTCTCATAATTGCTAAACTTTAACGAAAACTAGAAGTAATGCTCCCGCGCTTTCTTTCGCTCCATGTGGTCAAGCCTGACTAACAAGCTGGTTCCTTGGTCCAGTCCCCTTCTTTAGCTCTGTGCAGTTGATTTATCTAACATAGTCACACCTTTATTTACTAATAATAATTTTTCTTTTGTTCATAAATTCGACCTAATTAAATGTGGCTTAAAATGACACAAACTTGACGACAAACGGAAACTTGTAATTGTAGTTCAGTTCGCGGTCGTCATTGTTTATATCGTCTTTATCGCTATTAGCGGCAGCAGTGACAGCAGGTTATTGCAGCGGCTATAGTAGTATGTAACTACCGAATGTACTAGATATTGATTAGAGCGCTGGTAAATTACGTAAAGCTGCCAACCCCATAATGAGTGTCTTAAAAACACAGCACTTCACCCTCAAGACATTAACAAAAGGAAATAGAGCAAGATGCAGGCACCGGGATTTAAGCAGGCACCAAAAAAAATCACAGCATATCCACGGAGTGAATGATGATTGGTGGGGCGCAGCGTTCGTCAGTCTCTCTGTCCATTCGTTCTTGCGTCCGCCTATCTGTGTGATCCTTGGTGCATCCGTCCGTTTGTTCGTTCGTCTGTCTGTCCGTCCATCTCTTTTTGCGGACATTCCTCTGTCTGTCCGTCCGTGCGTGTGTCAGTCCGTTCGTCCGTCCATATGTCTAGTGAAAACTCCAAGCACAGCCATCTCACATCTTTTCGTCATGTATTCATCATATACAAGTGCCCCCATCCAGCAGACATTGTAAGGACCGCTATTTCGGGTATGTGCCACTGGTGGTTACGTACTACGAGGGACGCACAAGCCACGTCATAAGGAGCTTCGCCCCTAAAAAAAACAAAGCAGTAGCCATGATATGCTCCGATCTGTAGAGGGAATGGTTAGCACAGCCAATCAATGTAAGTAAAGTGGTAGTGCGAAGGCAAACAGGTTGGTCAACGCATAAGAACATTTTCGCGGTGTCACGAGAGCTGTTTGCACGCCGTCGGCAAGACCGCGGTGCCCTGGACTGGTTCGGAGCCATGGCAAGACGGCACGATCGAATGTCAGCAAGAAATTCGCCCGTACAGAACGGTGAACACGAGCCATCCTTACCGGCGTTCTGAGAAGAACAGGGAAGGTTTGCCCCGACACCAAGTAACATGAGCCGCTTCTTTTCATATATAAATGCAAAAAGCGCAAGTGTGGGGCCTGCGGTCTTTCGCCACTCTTCTTTTTTTGTGTGTGCGTTGTTGCAGGCTATATAGTCGATGACGGAGGACAAAGCATTTGGGCTGGTAATAGAGCAGCTACTTGCTTCTTGAGGATGTAGAGTCACTTCACTTCATTAAAAGAACCCAAACTAAAAAGTTAGTCATTGACGGTTTTAGAGCGGCAATTATCGTCATTGCCGTATCCAACGGTTCAGTGCTACAAAAGTGAAATAAGCTGCCATGCGCTATCCTGTATAGACCCACGTTATTGTATATTTCTGTGGGGCCTGTGCAGCAACCGTGGGCTCGGTATGTCTCGTTCATCGAGACTATTATAAACATTTCACTTTTTAGCAGTTCAAGGGATTGTCAAACTGTATTGGGTGAACCACGAAAACAAGAGTCTCTGATTCAACTGGCCTTCTGTTTTTCTCCTTTCGCCTATTGTCGATGGTCACATAAGTTCCTTCTTGAGAGTCCTACTTGGCTGAAACACAGCGAGGGGCTGTTCGTAATGCGATTTCGATGCGTTCTTCTTGAACATGATTAGATGCGCCGTTTGTATGGAGGTTGCCGTTTCAATGCCTACCATGCACTGTTTACTATTTTCTTGAGTACAATATAACAAACCTAACCTGTCTGTTATCTGTTATCTACACGCACGCTCGCTCTCTCAAGCTCGTACCCATAGCTGTGCTTGCCACCATGCTCCCTGCACTCGCAGTGCGGACGACTACACGCGGGGCTACTTCCAGACGCGCGCCATGATAGACCCCCAGGGCCGAGTGTTCTGGCCGCCGCCCACCAAGTTTCGTAGCACCTGCCCGGTGGACGTGACGTACTTCCCTTTCGACGACCAGGTCTGCACAATGAAGTTCGGTTCTTGGATCTATGACGGGCTACAAGTGAGTGAACCGGTTAGAACTGTTGTTCCGATTCCTCTAGACAAGGACACCCCATGGCATCCTTTGAGCATAACCAAAAAGCAAGCATCTTTGTCGAAGTTATGTAGACAAATTAGGATGTTTTTTTATACCTCCTGCCCCTCATAAAACTTATTCTCATCTTTATACAGGCGACTTCACATGCTACATTCATCAAGGAAGTTGTTACTTCATACACATCTCTCATTCTCTATAACAAGGCCTGAAGTCCGCCAGCAACCTACATCATTCTGCTCCCATTATATGGGTCATTTTTAGAGAAAAATGACAGGCTTATTGCCGAACTCAGAGTCAATATGCCACACAGGCTCAATTATTTGGACATGCCGAGGTTAATGGCACGTCTTATTGTAGTGCCATGGTAAACGATTACCCGTCATAGTAAACAGTTAGCATCGTTATTCTAATGGGGGGCACATTACTTCCGCAGCATTCGCGTGTTCGGAACCGTTCCCAAAAAGCAGCAGTTCATCAAAAATTTTTGTGGATTTGTGCGCTGTAGCGCAACCCGGCCGGTGCTCACGTTAGGAACACGTCATACTGGTATAATGTGTTGCAGATATTAAAACATACGAGGGTATGTCGTCATCTGAAAAGTCAACTTATGTTTCAGGGTGCTTACGTTTAGACCTATAGTTGCAAACGTCATTTAATTAGATATTCTGAACTTATAAAGTTCTTTCTAATTGAGGGTGTGCCTTCTTTTTTTTAATTTCTTAGAACTATCAACGTTACGGGGAAACCAGTAATTGTTACCGTAACAGGTAAATAAATATCATTCTTTTATTCCCTCTTCAATAATAAACATAATCTGATGCTGTCAAATTAGAGTTACCATCATTTCACTCAACGCGTGGCGTTCCCGTTCGTAATAATGTTGGACGGCTAGAAATTACGAGTCTCAGATATCTATAGCAGCAGGCCATTATCACCTACTCCAACATAACTAGTAGTAAATGGTGTAAGGTCTAGTTGCCACCATTTAGTCTCCTTAATTTGATTAAGCTTGCAATATTGTATAAATCACGTGTCACCCTTTATCGAGTCATTACACAGTAAATGTTCGAAAAGAGTTTTTAGATGTGAGATTACAAAGTTTCTCTGGCTCATGGTTCAACGGCAGTCCTAATGTTTTTGAATAACTTAAAAAAGATAATGGGGTGCTTGTTTGGTTCGAACATTCTGGCCTTGTTATCCTCAGTTCATTTCTATTTTTGGATGTTTTTAATAATTTTGCCGCAGTAGATATAGGTCTTTAGGGAATGAAAATGGTGCTGAAACGTCGTGAAGAGTGCAGACGGACAGCTAACAGGTACAACATAGATGGAAAAACTGAAAGCATGTCACGCGAATTCACTACAAAAGATTTTTTTTCTAATAAATGAGTTCATCTAGACATTACGACATTTTCTAAGAAGCCTGTTATTGTCACTAAAAATGTACTGACACCAAAGTATTTGTTTTCTTTACCTCAATACAGCGTAAGTTACTGAATAAGGTGGCATGTTCTTTGAGCTTCTTAATATTGATGACAACGTAATACAGAGAAGAAGATACTGCTAACGGTGGCTCACAAGGAGAAAATTCCTAGCCGTCTCAATAACCAACTTTCTTGCTGGGGCTTGAGTGCGGTCGAAGCAGTTTCTGCAGAGAGCGAGCATGACCGTTTAGAGTTTTTTGACATGAAAGTCTTTAGTCAGCAGAATCGACCGCATTCGGTCGCTGAGTCTACAGTACTGTACAGGATGCTACGTTGTTGATTTAGACCAACAAAAGCTTGGTAATCGTACGTCTACTTGATTGCAAGTACTGACCATTCTGCATGGAAGCGGAATAGACAACGTACCGCGTATGGACACTTCGTCTCACAATAAAAAAAGGCTAATCTTCTATGTCCTTTTGAATAAACCAAACTTCTAACTGTCACAAGAAGAAACGACACATAGCAAAAGAGACAAAAGAAGCAGAAGCAAAGTACACGGCTTGAGTTTTTTTCGGTGGTAGTCCGGCGTCCAGTTCGCTCATTGTAATGTACCAAGTAGCGCAGCAATAATTTCGCCTATTTTCAGTATTCATTCGTTAATATGAATATAATCGCAATTTAACTCCAAGACTTCGACTCAAAAGCGTTATTCAAAAGTAGCAGCTTAATAGCATGTTATCGGTTAACTCATGAACGCTGTTCACTCTGGAGCACTCGCAACTCTTCTCGTATACGTAAAAATCGCGCAACCTGGCGCTGGTGGAAAATTGAAACTCGTGTTATTTCGCTTGTTTGTTTCTTTTTCGTGTATTAGTGGCAATACAGAAAGTTCATCTTGTTCCAATTTATCACATTTACATGCTTACTCTCCGTCATGTATTATACATGCGATGGAAGGCACCACGTCTGAAACTGCATAATATTCTTTGAGCATTGTGGATGGCAGCGATGACAACGTGTGATCTTTTATGCTGCAAAGAGCACCAGCTGCGGAGGTCATGTGATGAAAAATACGAGACTGCACAATAAAAATAATTATTTACAATAATTACTTAGTAATAGTTATCAATATTTAATAAATATTAATAAACGCTTCATTCGGGAAGTTAGTGGCTATAGAGCTTCATAAAATTGTCCGGTTTAGGTATCAGAATCACGTGCAGCAAAAGTTGTTCAGTCGTACTATTTGATCCATGGAAGGGATAAATGATGGAGTCCATTTTTGTCGGGAAAACTTTATATCCTGTGTAGTTTCTTCGAGTTTTTATGGTCCTGATACATGTAACCTATAATCCGTGTTACTGATATACTGTCTCTTCTATGACCGTTAGCGGCAGTTTATTATAAGTCGGACATTGTTCAGAGGCGAATCGCATATCCACATTATGATGATCACGTTATCAAACCGCAATCGCCTGATACAGGTGGACATCCAGAACCGGACATCCGAGGTTGACCTGGTCAATTACATGCCCAACGGCGAGTGGGAGCTGCTCGAGGCGCGCATGGTGCGCAACGTGGTCTACTACCCTTGCTGTCCAGACCAGCCGTTCCCGGACATCACCGTGGTCCTGGTCATGAGGCGCAAGACGCTCTACTACATGTACAACGTGGTCCTGCCCTGCATCATGATGTCTGTGCTCACTCTGCTCGTCTTCTGCCTACCGCCGGACTCGGGCGAGAAGATCGCGCTCGGCGTCACAGTGCTGCTAGCATTCTCCGTGTTCATGCTGGCCATAGCGGAGAAGATGCCCGAGACTTCAGAGTCCATACCCTTACTGGGTAAATGTGATCTCCATCGCTATAATATGCTACAAGACTATGCAACAAGTCAAGTCTATCTTCATTCATCTTCGCGTAAGAAGTGAAGCTACTCGCCTAGCCTCTTTAAAATATATGCAAGGCAGCTTGAAAGTAAACTATGAACAAGTGATAAACCAGTTTAGGCGTGTTCATTACACTACGCCATACGTGCTATAAAAAAGAAGAATAGTATACAACACTGAGGCGTGACTGGCTCCGGTGAACTTAACTCCGACAAAATGTGCTCAGGGATAGCCATAGCCGTAAATGCTTTACAACGTAATGTCCTTTTGGGACCCTTCGTGTTAAAGTAGGTAAGTAAATAAGTGAATAAATAAATGGTAAAAAGTGCCAACAACAAAAAATTTAAAAATTCACACCATTCAAAACTTCATTACGATGCCAGTGTACATCAACAAGCACAGTAAACTACAACCACCATTAACGACACCCGAATAACAACCTCAATGCGTCACAATATTGTGTACTATAAAAGCCGATGTATGCGTACGAGCGGCAAGCTAGGCGACGTCGCATATTGTTAGCATAGACATTAATCACTGTTTTCATCGCCCCTGTTGGTTCCGTCACGCCTATTTTTTTCCGAAAACAAAATACGATTAATATAAACGATTAGCACTTCACGGGCACGAGAACATGGCCCTCAGTCTCAAAATTTCTCTTGTTCTACCAAAATGCAGGAATATACCTGACGGCCGTGATGGCCATCACATCCATCTCGGTCGTCATGACCGTGATCGTCCTCAACTTCCACTACCGCGGTCCCAGCCGGAAAGAAGTGCCAGCCTGGCTCCGCCGTCTCCTGCTCAACAAGTCATCCTCCAGTCGTGGCTGGTTCTCGAAGCCGGCGCGCCGCAAGACCGTCGGCGACAATCACGTGCACTTCTACGACTTGCCATCGCGCACAGCAGCCGCCAAGGACCGCTCAGACCTGGACGACGACGGAGACGGCAGCAGAAGACCTGCGGCCGACGACACCTTCCGGCTCGTCGTGGACAGCGTCGTGATCGGCGGCGAAGACCGCTACACTCGCGGCGAGTACGCCGAACACTCCGCGAGCAACGAGTCCCCGAGTCCCGTCCTCCACGGTGACATGTCGCGGAACAATGCCTCCGGGTCGGCCAGGCACCGCCGCTGTCGCGGTGGTGCCGCTAGTGGCGGATCCACTAAGCGCGTGCAGGAAGAAGTGCTGCGGACTTTGCGGTACCTGATGGAGAAACAGCAGCGCGAGGAGCACCTCACCCGGACTGTGAACGAGTGGAGACAGATGGCTCTCGTGATAGATCGCACTTTGTTCTGGTTCTTTCTGATCATCACAGCCGTGTCATCCATCTGCTTCCTAGTCGTCATACCGATACAGAGGCGGGGACTGTGACTGTGACTTGGGCAGAGTTGTGAGCAACTCTGCATTGCCATGACGTGCTAAAACACTTAGAGAGGAAGGGAGGCGGGAGAGATCCGAGGGATACACGTGTCACCATTTTGGTTGAATTCTGGTGGTATGCAGCCTGTATTGGTTTCGCCTAAATGATTGGTTTACAACTCTCTAAAATACTAGCACATCGTAGGCACGCTGAAGTTTAGCACTTCTCAAGAGTAAACGTTAGAAGGCATCTGCAGCTTTTTTGTTGTTAGAGACAAGTTGACACACAATATTGATAAGCCTAGCCACGAATTCTTGCTATGTTCATCTCGGCGTTTGCTAAATATTCTTTAACAGCGCTAATGTTGTCTAGTTTCTAGTCAAGTTGCATCTATTGGGAGAATCAGAGGCGGAGTCCACAAAGTATGTGTCACTTGTTACTATTCGTGATTATTGACCATCAAGCTTACATAATATTTCCAGCATATGTGTTGGTTGAAACTTTCTTTAAAATTTTTAAAATAATATGATAATGAGTAAAGAAAGTTATGAGCCAAGTTTGAATCTCACCGAGGTTTATCTGAAGAACTACCAATAAAATGGTGTATAATTGGTTTCGCTATAACATGGTAAGAACTTTATTAGTCTTCGAAGATATGAGAGTCTTATTATGCAGTGTACACACATGCATCACCTTGAGTGTTGTGATTTTGCTTAGGCAAAATTAAGGTCGAAACGGTAATACAAGCAATTATGTTTCACATAATATCCTTGCGCCTCCTGTTGGAGTGTTTGTATATTTTCTCCTTGGGAACAAGATTGTATTCGTGCCAAAAGAGCCGCGTTATTACAGATGTGCGTGCAAGAAAACGGTGGGCAAATGAAGTGTGTCCACGGAGCTTAATGAATGCAATTATTGGACTACAATAACGTCACTTTCACACTCACTTCTCTAACGGATTACGCGTTTAAAAAGCGCGATTGTTCATAATGTCTTTGTCGAAAACCGCTGTGCTATATTTAGGTATCGTCAGGTTTGTCTTTGTTAGTGTGCCCTACCATCATGTACAAAACTGGTCGAGAAGAACTCGAGGATGTGCAGGCAAAAAAAAATATATTTCTTAGTCTGCAGCCAGTTCCTACTATAGATAACGAACCGCTACTATGGTGCTTATGCTGTTCTAAAAATCTAACTTAGCGCAAACCAGCACTCGCACGTTCTCAAGCGTCTGGCATTACTTTATTAGGGAGGGATGTCATTGAGTGCAATCACGACAGCTCCATTACTGTTAACTCACCATGTGTGTGATACAACAGACCGTTTAACTGCAGTGCTACAGCATAACTTGTCATAAATGGGCCAAAATGAGTAACCAAATATTAGGTATAAAGTTGCGTAGCTTTTCACTACCACTTTCGCAACACCACAATAAGTATATAGGTATGTGCGACACAGGCACAAAATTCCTGGGAACATGACTCAATTCACAGAATTCACCTCTAAATTATTTTTTTTCTTTGCATGTTAGACTGCATCTTCATTATTCAACCATCTTTAGGCTTGCATAGAAATTTCCCACGTCTTTCCTGCGATGGTAGTACTGAAAGTACGTACTAATCTTTAGACAAGTGCTCAGAGTAACACAAGCACATCGTTTGCTCAATACTACACTAATCATAGTATTCTTCCGGTAGATGTATATCGTGCTAGTGACTTGTTCATTGTTTGCCGCTGCTGTAATAGTAATTTTACGCATCCAAAGTGCGATCATGTAGTTGCTTGCAAGGCACGTGGATGATAAAATATACTTCTACAGCGATCTACAGCGTTTGTGTCTAGTTTTTGTTGTTGTTACGTTGTTGATTGGTGTGAGCGGTCGATGACGTAGCATTGTCATCACAAACAGCCTGTTGAACGCGTATGGCATCTTTGCGTCGAGAATACCAGCAAAACTGAAACGGAGCGTGCATGGAGCATCTGCGACCAATCTACGACCCCGCTTTGTATGTAATTTGATTAATAAAGTCTGTGCTCAGGGAAGACAGAAATTTCGACGACATAACGCAGCCTCGGGCACCACTAGCAACGCACTTAAGCGTTTGTTTAATAGAAAATTTTATTCTCTCGCTATATTGCGATCGCTTGTTGTTGTTGGGCCTGCTTAAGTTCTCTCAGATGCGCCTATGCACAACCGTTCTTTTGACGCCCGAGTCATATCACTGCTCAGACCGAAATGCGGACGAGGGCCTGAGCAGCGGTGTGACTTGAGCGCACGATTTCGTGTTTTTGCACAGAGATATTTCCTACTTAAGGCTTCCTTCTCACATCCGAATGTGAATTTTGTGTTAGAGCGCAAAATTTGTTTGTCTCCATGCACGCGTGCTGCTTTAGCCTTACTTGTGTTTTGGGGCGAGGAAATCTTTGTAGTTGTTCGTGCAATAAACGACCACTACAGGAGTGACTCCTTCATTTTACCCGCGGGATTTCAGAGAGCACAATTAAAAAATTACAGCATATCAACGGAGTGAATGACGATGAGTGGGCGAAGCTTCGGAGGTACATTGGAAAGACGATAGTTATAGTGCGAGAACAAAACGGCGACACAGAGACAAGAAGGAAACGAAGGACTTCTTGTCTCTGTGTCGTCGTTTTGTTCTCATGCTATAACTCTCGTCATGTCTTACAAACTAGCCCAAGCTGCCACACTTCTAAAGTAGATTGGTAAGCCATGAATACAATTACTAAAAGCTTGTGTGGAGGCTAGGGGGAACATAATGTAGGTAAAGGCTGCGCTGCGAAGTTAAGGACCAAAAACTGGGTTAGTCTAGTCTATGTTAGTCCAGTTCTTTTTTTTTTGCGTCCTTAACTTTGCAGCGCGGCCTTTACCTACATGAATCCAACTTGCAGCCGTTCTAGAGTTTCGAGGAGCCTGCCCCAGTATACTTCTTCGGCAGAAAGCGTGAGAAATGCGTGCCCAGATGGCGAATCATGGTAAAGAGTTCCTTGCGACGTTATTGCCAGTATTGCACACTGTTGGGTACACCCCACATAAAGGCCAGATCTAGGTTAAGCACGTCGTCCATGAACTCTCACCCGGCGCTCTCGAGTTGCTGCCGCGTGAATGAGCTGGTGATGGGAACGAGCATCGCAGCACCATCTAGTGAGCATTCCGAGTACTAGGCGTTGCTACGACGGACAACGGCGGACAAGCCCACACTTATAAGCAGCTTCGCCCCGAAAAAAAGAAACAATTAGGAGAGTTGATTCAAGACAGTCATATTGAAACGGCGTGTTACAAAACGAGAGACAAAGAAGATGTTGGCGCATGCGTTGTGTACCCCTCTTCTTGCCCTTCGTCTTTTAATGCGCCGCTGCAATGAAACTAGACAAGTCATGGTTGATCACGTAGGCATAGTCATCGGCTCTTTCTTCAATAGATACTAAACATCCACCGACCCTCTGTGCCGCAGTCATCGCCTTCGTAATCATCGACGGGACGTCTCGCTGTTGCCATTCGCCAGCTACCGCCATGTTGGATGGCGACAAGCTGAAATTCCCAACGGGGTGCCTTCATCTATGTTGTCTGTGTTCTTTTCTTTTCCAACCGGTCACTTCACGTTAGTACACCATCGACGCCTTCTCTGTGCATGTTTTGCAAACCACGCCGTTAGGGGAAGAAAAAAAGCTACGCAAAGCGGAAAGAATCACGCCCCGTGCATTGCAATGAAATCAAACTAAATTACGTTTTAAGTAACCGATATAATTGCTTAAATCTGCCGCCTCTCCGTTTTATTGTTGTAGATTTCAGCCCAGTAGCTCGACGACATTGTGAGATGCGCGCGGGCGCTGCGTATCTGTATTGAGTCGCTCGCAATCAACACCCGTCGCCATTCTAGGCTATTTGCGAACGCACCGCGTGCATTTCCATTGTGAGCGCAGAGCCAGGCGGCATCTTCTGCGGAGCGGGGCTCTGGGCAGTGATTGAGCGTATGATCTAGGCTGCAGACAGTGCGGGCATTGTTGCGCGCTTCGCGTGCGTAAGCACCGTTCGACGCGAGGGTGTCTTCCCTCCTCCCGCATCCCATTGAAGCGCAAGGGCGTCAGAAGCAGGCGCCCTCGGGGCCTTGTTCTAAAATTGACCTCCTCTTGGAGCGCGTTGGTATCGAACGCCGCCGTAAGGGGTCTCTCTTTCTCTTGCTATGAGGCCGTGCCATCTTCTTCTGATGATGTGCCCCGCGTGTTTGCATGCGTTCTTTCTCGATAGTTTTAGGGGCAAAACTCCTTATAGCGCCACCCGTTCGTCCCCCGTAGTATGTAACAAGTATAACATTTTGACCTCCAAGGTGGTGCCGGTGAGAGACTTCTTTTGTGCGTTGTTGAACGATAAAAAATACTGCTTAATGTACATGTCAATGGCTGCTAATGGGCAATGAGAGACAGGAGCATTCGGCTTTTAGTTAACGCGCAGGCTGCCATCACCATTAGCAGCCATTGGCATGTACATTGAGCACTATCTGACAAGAAAGGGTTGCTACGTTATACTCGCTGGGTGTAACCTCCTTAGCTTTAGAAAGGTTTAGCGAGCGTTGAGCCGCAGTGCCATGAATACAATGAACTTGTATATACCATGAATGAACTCGAGGTGGTTAAAAATGGGAAGTAGATACGAAGCGCAAGCCGTAAGAAAGTAAAAGCCGAATTTTCCCGTCTCTCATTTCCCATTAGCAGCCATCGGCATGTACATTGAGCACTATCTGACAGGAAAAGGTTGCTACGTTATACTCGCTGGGCGTGACCTCCTTGGTTTTCGAAAGGTTTAGCGAGCGTTCGGCCGCAGTGCCATGAATACAGTGAACTAGTATATACCATGAACTCGAGGTGGTTACGAATGGACGGACAAATTCTTCGCCCCACTCTCCATCATTCACTCCGTGGATATGCTGCCATTTTTTGTTGCTGTTGTTTCTGTCATTAAAGCTTTAGCGATATATAGCACAGAACAAAAAAAGAAAAAAAAAGAGGAACCTCAAAAGATTCATTTATGCATTTGTCGAAGACGACCCGAAAGCCAAAGCCATCTTCTTTCAATAGCAAAGCTCTTAGAGCTATAGAAGAAATATCAGGTGCCCGCAAAAAACTCTCCACCCCATTGTTGATCGGTCACGGCCACAGACGGAGACAGGACGCGCAGCAGCTGCGCCGAGTGTGCCCGTCGCGCCAGCCGAGTACAAGGAACGAAAGGCCCGCGCTGCTATAGTGTACTAGTCTAGCGCTGCTACCAGTGTTGCCAGAGCAAGCATTACGCGTTAGTTTTGGCGCTGGAGTTTAGAAAATTCTTCCATAGTCTGTGGCAGGCTGTGGTTCGACTCAGACTATGCCTAGGAAAAACCGAGCATCAGCCAAAAGGCAACGACAAAGCCTATAAGAGACAACCAGCTTCATTAAGCTTTACACGGCCAGCGTAAACTCCTTTCTTTTTCTTACAGCCGATTTTGCCAGGCCCATAGGCGTGCGTACGGGGGTAGGGCTGCGAGGGAGGGGGGGAATCAGTTTCATACTTGACGTAATAGGGAAGGGGACACTGCGATGAACCTTCGCCTCCTCTTTAGAAAAACCCTGCTCACGCCAATGACCGATGCCCTACCCCCTCCTCTTTCCGAAAGCTTTCGGTCCATAACGCGGTTTTGCATTGCCTTCGAGATTGGAGGCATTGCAGCTTTCTGCACCTCATCTGCTTTTACACCGCCTCAGGAATCCGCCCTGCTTTGACCAAGCGATGAGATCGTGTGACGGCGTCACCACTTGTAGTCACATTGTGTGTCCTCTTAGTGGGCCTAGATGACGCCACTAGTTTGACTAACAATGACGTCATGGCGACATCATCGCGTGCTGTTTTTTGTTTGTTTTTTCATTGTTCGTGTTTACGCCGATGCCGCGAAAGCCGAAGGTCAATTTTCGTGTTTAATGAGGCATCTCAGAATATCGCGTCAGAAGCTCGTTTCAAGGAGGCGGGTAGTTCGGACCGCCTCGTAACGTTCATCGTCAGGCAGCGGTTTCCTTCCGCCTGTGGCATTGCTGCTCCACTTCGTGGTAGCGGCCAATTGAATTTCAACGCCCGAGGCAGAACTATAAACCCGGGCTGCCTCCATGGCGCATTCATCAGAGAGCCGCAACTGGAAATGGGCCTAGTTAAATGTGGCTTGTGGTAATGAGTTATTGCGCAGAGAAAGCGCATGGATAAAATAAACGTGAAATGCAAGCTCTGGTTCCGTGCATTTCATCATTCGTTCCTATCACAGCGTTATGTTACCGTTTAATAATTATTATTCATCTGAGCGAGAATTTTCTAGCGTACAAAATGAAAGCACTTTTCTGGACTACAAGAAAACAATTACTGCCATTAGTATTTTAGTAGCTTTGGGTGTATGTACCATTTTCTCTTGTCCCCCCCCCGCCCCTCTATAATATAACAAACAAAAACTTTATCGGGAGATTAATTTTTATCTGGTTGCCAGTACATCCGTTTTAGATGTTCGTCGTACTTGGGGCTATTCAATATCAATTAAATCAGTTTTGAGTGGTAGACGAGTTCATGCCTTCACAAAATGGCAATAAATAGCAATTGAATATAACCAGATTATTTCTTCTGACTCTATTAGATGTTTTCACTTCAAATGATGTTTATCCTGCCCGTATAATCCGCAATGGTTATATAATCTGTATGTCTAATCCTATTCTGCCCCTCCCTTCTACCCTATTTTGCCATCTTATTCTGCATATGATCGAAGCAACTTCAGCATTTCTGTTAGCAGGAAAAGCAAGCATACGCTTCAATAGGCAGTGCCCAAAGGCGTGACTTCACTTATGACCTGGGCGATGTAGTTCACAGCGGTACGATTCTATGGCGACAAGAAATCAAGCCGGCAATTACTTCATGCGTAACTACGGATTCGAAGCTCTCATGCAAGCTCGATCGTTCATTCGAAACAAGCGCCACGTCTGACTGAAAATAAATTCTAAAAGTTCTTCGTGGTAGTATAGTTTCTTGTAACTTCAAATGAAGTTGAACGCAACAATAAAAAGTAAAAAAAGACAGGGGATATTTATTCTTATGATATTTTTTGTAGAAAGAAATTTATTCAGAAGGAGTGAGTGTGCACGTAATCATTAGCGCGATTACTTATGTACGGAACATCGAACAGGTCATCAAGGCTCGCTTCAAATGGTTCCCTTGCTTCTTTTGGAATGCACCTACGAAACGTAGTTTTTTTTTTAATTTATCATTTCCACATCATTATTTTCCAAGAGTACCGGCATCTTGCCCCACGACATTGATGAAACTTTTGTTGAAACTTTTGAGATCTTTGGCCATGAGTGGCTCTTGCGCCATTAAGCACAGCATATCATTATCATTATTACCAGGGCCTAACTTTCACTAGTAGGAGCAGTGGCAGATGCTGCTCAGACTGCATGGCGCAGCCAAAAAATTTGAAATTTTTTGGCTGCGCCATGCAGTCTGTTCGCCAGATGTTCGGATAAATCGGCGTTATATTTATGTTGCAAGCTATTGAGAACTTCCTTTATTCAGATAGCTGCGCAAACACAACCATCAAATCTTACACTGTTTCCACATAACAATACATTTTATTTTCACATTGAAGCGTTGAGTTCACTCGCATCACTTGTTGATGTTTCACTTGACAGATATATTTCCTTAGAAGTGAAAGAAAAATAATAATGAGAGTGAGAAACAAGTCCACCAACTAAATAAAACATCTTACCCGGAACGAAACTGAAACTAAATTTCACCTCATGGTTGTGGTGAATCCGATGCCCATCGGTCAAGATGTGATGGCCGCTACTGGGGAGTATATTAGATATCGAATTACCAGTAGAAGGCACTTCGCGCGTAAGAGGTAGATTTCACTATTTCTTCAAGTTCTTGAAGCCAAGTAACTCGTTATGTAAATAAAATTATCAACCAGAGTATTGATTGATATGTGGGGTTTAACGTCCCAAAACCACCATATGATTATGAGAGACGCCGTAGTGGAGGGCTCCGGAAATTTCGACCACCTGGGGGTTCTTTAACGTGCACCCAAATCTGAGCGCACGGGCCTACAACATTTCCGCCTCCATCGGAAATGCAGAACCAGAGTATTGACAATGATTGAATTTCGCATATATATATATATATATATATATATATATATATATATATATATATATATATATATATATATATATATATATATATATAGTCTTTCAGAGCATCGAACGCGTAATTCGAAGGTCGTAGGTTCGATTCCTGCTCACAGTTGGTAATTTTTTCATCCACTTTTCTTTCTTCTTATTTACATTCCATTGGTTTTAATAACTTCCCCTGTACATTCCTTGGCATTACTGTCTGTTATATCTAATTAATATTGTGTTAAAACACGGAAAAACGAGCCCTTAGGTATACACTTCTTTTCCTTATATATATATATATATATATATATATATATATATATATATATATATATATATATATATATATATATACCATCTCGACTTTCTTTGCACTACTGCTTTCCAGGATGCTATCTTACCACCCAGACCGAATCTAAGCCTTAGCGCAGCACGAGCCACACACCGTAAGTTTCCAGTCCCAAATTGCCGCAAACGACATCAGCTGAACACCAACTGATCATTTTAGTCTTTCAGAAGTACGTCGTGTGCTTTACCTCCAATCGGGTTTGGGGCTGCCGCAATCGTATATGCGCACACGTTTACCAACGCAAGGTACAGCCGTTCAATATGAAAAGCGGCCAGCCGATCAATACAGCTGCGAAACCAAGATTACTCTCAGTGACGTAAACGTCTTCATCGACGGCGTGTATACGCTTAGCATATCGCCTGTGAATCTGGCGATCGGGACGTTGCGCAGGCATATTACGTCATGAATTCAAGCCGGTGAATCGGCGCGGCAGGGAAGTCAGTGAGTGGGATGTTCAAGCGTTCGTTCGACCGAGGGTGCTATGGGCTCTGTCTAATTCCGCCATATTGTCAAATTTCGTATTGGCGGCATTCTAAGCCAAACAGAGACGCTGTAACAGCTCACTTGGACAATTAGCATCGATCGATGGCGGAATCTGACAACATGGGGGAATTCGACAATGTCCGGAATAGCACCCCGAGTCAGTGAAATGTTAAACCCGGCAAACCGAGTGCGAAAGCGGGGGGGGGGGGGGGGAGGGTCAGCAGGAGAGTTATGTAAAGCTCATTTGCCGGATATTTTACAGCTGAAGCAGAGCAAAGTAAATTCCATACGTAAACGGCTCTCGAACGCTAGAAACGCGTCGAACGTAAGTGATGCGTTAGCGATTGACGCGTATGCAAGAGAGTGTTACAAGCATTCCGCACTCTTTCGTATTTCGGATTTTGTGAACCATTGTAAACGTGTCAGTTCAAGTGCAGGATGGCAAGAAATATCTTTTATGTTCTGCTTTAGCTTGCTTGGTGTGGAGAGATTCAGGTATGTACGGTCTGTTTGCTTCTCATTTCTCTGCATACTGAAGAAAAAAAAAAGGATGCTCTCTTCATAATAAATCAGAATAGGTAAACAAAAATGCGAAACTGAAACAAAAAGAAAATGACATGGCACTGCCAACTTCGCTGTCAAAAGTTTTTGCAATCGAACGTTCACACGCACACAATTACGCCTGAATAGTATTAAACTCAATCAGTGTTTTCATTGCCACAATACCATCGCCTCAGTTTCCTATAAAGCCAATTGCAGCCGCCAGAGGCACAGTTGCGCATGAGAGGGCGTGCGAATGCTGCTATATAACTGTGGTTGCGCGTGGAACTACCTCATTGTTCTACCTTTCTAAACTTCCACAACAGCCACTTTACTTTCATGTAGCTGCTTTAAACACACAACATTCGTAAATGAAGGCCTTAGTGCACTGTAAGCCTTGAAATAAGCCCCCAGGCGAAAACAGCAGCTGCTCAAAGCGTGCAGCTCACGGTAGTTTAAGCCAGAAAGACACAAAAGCTCTAAATCATGAGTTTTATAATTATTTAATGATTATGAGGCACGGTGAACCGGGATGCCCTCTAGATCCACTTTTGATCATATAAGGGGTTTAGCCAAATGAAAGCGCACAATAATTTTGTTCTCTCTCTCTCTCTGTCTCTTTCTCTCTCTCTCTCTCTCTCTCTCTCTCTCTCTCTCTCTCTATATATATATATATATATATATATATATATATATATATATATATATATATATATATATATATATATATATATATATATATATATATGTGTGTGTGTGTGTGTGTGTGTGTGTGTGTGTGTGTGTGTGTGTGTGTGTGTGTCAGCGGCACTCGAGACTCGAGTTCGCACAGCTGAATTCTCCGGCAGCGTCTCATTCTCCGGCAGCGCCTCCTTTCCGGTAGCGTATCAGTGCTTGCTCGGGAAACGCTGCACTGCGTTAACGTGGACTCCGAGCCCTGAGCGCGACCACTCGACGCGGTTGCCCATTGGTTCAACGAACATTCAAAAAACAAAAGTGAGCCTTCGAGCCGGGAGCGCATAGCGACGCATCGCCAGAAAGAGGAGAACGAGCCGAGGTTCGAGCCGGGACCGCAGAGCAACGCATCGCAGAGCGAGCCGAGACGCGAGTGGCGTCGGACGTATCCGATCGAGCTCCTGAACCGAGTCCAGTTTCCTTATACATGCAACCACCGCCGATTCACCTGTAACTTAGCACAGTACAGTTTTTCTTAAAATTTGAACCTTGCCTTGACTACATTCATTCGGACATCGTTGACATGGCGCAGCCGACAGGATGTGAATCGACCGAGCTGCATGCGGAGGAGGACACGACGCCACGAGAAGGAGCGACGCCACGCCGTACATTGTCTCGGGACTCCAAAACGACCATCGTCGAACGCGTGTTCACGACCCTCGACCACAGCACGATGGCCAATGCAACGAAAAAGCAACTCGTCGACGAGCTGAGAGCACGAGGTCTACGGTGCTCCGGACGAAAGGACGAGCTCATCGCAAGAATCATCCGCGACAACATCACTCGCCAAGCCCTAGAGCCGACGGACTCGTCAACGAAGGACCAGGCTGCCTACGACGACGACAGGCAGGCGCACCTGGAGACGCTGTCCGCCGACAACGCGAGGCTTTGCGCTGAACTGAGCAGCCTGCGAGCCCAGCTTAACCGCGCAAACACGAGTGAACGTGAGACATTGCACGAAGCCCATCAGAACGCTTCACTGCCAACGGAACGGGTGACGACTTCAACCCTCGGGCTGCACCATTCCGCCCCTGCTGACATAACGATGTCCTCGGTTTCGACGCGGCCACCGTCACTGAACAACGGCACCAACCAAGACGCGGCACGCCCCGCCGCGCCGACCGTTTCAACGCACGAGGGAGAACCTTCCAAGGCCCAGATCCTCGCCGCGCTCGTGAACACACAAGCCCTGCTCGCCAACACGCTGTCGAGAAGTCCACTGACGACGAGCCCGATCCAGATTCATTCCACAAGCGACACGTCATCCTCAAACCCCTTGTTCGATGGAACGCCGCAACAAAGCGCTCACGAATGGATTACGCAAGTGGAGAGAATCGCAGCGCTCGCCCACTGGACGCCATCGCTGACGTTGGTGACAGCAGCAAGCCGCTTGACGGGATCTGCCAAGGATGGGCACAGCGCCTACGGCTCACAGTATGACACCTGGGAGCAATGGAAAGAAGCGCTCATTCTCCGATTCAAACGAAAGCTGACAATGCAGGAGTTCCTCGAACTGCAGACGAAGCGACGCCTTCAGAGCCACGAGACCATCGTCGAGTACATGTACTCGAAGAACGCCATTCTGAACAAGGCGCCGTACCGTTTAGCAGAGGAAGAGCGTATTTCCCTCATTCTCAGCGGCATCGAGGACGACACATGGGCCAACCCACTCGCAGCGCAGCTGTGTGGCACAGTAACCGAACTCATTGACAGAGCGGCTTTGCTCGACGCGAGGCGTCGCACGACCGTGTGTGCCGAGAACGACAAGAAACCGTCACCGTCTACAGCGAGCCGTGGTCAGGGTTCGAACCAGCGGGTGCCCGACAGCAGCTCTGCCAACTTGCCGAAGGCCAACCCACGCAGCGATTTCTCGGGAGCTCCACACCCGCGGCCCATCTCTGCTCGTTCGTGCTTCAACTGCGGCGACATCGGTCACCTGTCCCGTGATTGTAGAAAGCCGAAAACGCCAGCAACGATCAGAGCGGACGAGAAACGAGCGAAGAGGGACAATACCAGCCACGAAACAGGGACTACGTCACCTAGGCAAGCGAACTGTTTTTTGCATTCGACGGGCGGCACATTACCAATAGTGTCCGGTACTGCTAAACAACCGACCCGTCCGCGTGTGCATTGACAGTGGCGCCAACTTATCCATCATGAGTGCCAATGCCTTGATGGACGACATTCCCACGCACGCATGGGTATCGCGCGAGAACATTGAAGTTCTCAACCGCAGCATATGCCCAACTCTCGCTGCAACGCTTGAGGTGACATTGGGCACCACGAATGTGCGACTCGAAGACGTCGTGGTAACGGAACTCCCCAGCGGCATCGACCTGATTCTGGGATCATACTGGCGACGAGTCGCGAACGTCGACGTAATGTTTCACACGTCAAACGATGTGACTATCGTTCCAGTCGAGCCCTCCGGAAAATTTTCATCGTCCGAAGTGCCATCCCCGAAACAAGGCACACCACACCGCACCGGGGAAACGCTTATTGCGACGTTCTGCCGGCGATCGGACGAGAGTGTTTCCAAAGACGAAGGGTACGTGCGCCTCAACACGAAATGTCCCGCACCCGACGAAGACTTCACGAGTCTAGTCGAAGACGCCACACGGAAGATAACGAAGGATGCCACCGAGGCAGAGAGGGAACAACTTCGCGCAATTCTGTTAAGGCATCACCAAGCATTCACTTCCAAAGGCGACACTTTGGGAGTGTGTCCTCACACCGAGCAAAGCATCGAACTCAGAGACAATATACCAGTGTCATCGAGGCCGTACAGGTGCTCACTGGCTGATCGCAAAATCATCCGAGAACAGGTGAATGACTACCTCTCCAAGGGCATCACAAGGCCGAGCGAAAGCGAGTACGGTGCTCCAACGATAGTTGTCGATCAACCGCACCACCCGACGACTCCACGAAGAATGGTACACGACTATCGCAAGCTCAACGAGAAAACCATCAACCCTTCTTATCCAATGCCCGTCATGGAAGACGTTATTGACGATGTCATGCGCGACGGATCGGCTTACTTCACTGTGTTGGACGTGAAGACTGCATTTCTGATACGAATGAAGCCGGACGACGTACACAAGACCGCATTCGTCACTCCAGACGGAAAGTACGAATACCTTCGAATGGCCTTTGGGTTTTGCAAGGCCCCTCAGACCATGCAAAGAGTCATGCGTCGCCCGTTCGATGGCTTACCTAGGACAGCTACGTACATGGACGATGTCGGGCTGGGAGCCACAACAGTGAGGGAGGCTTTAGATTTGCTGAACGAAGCACTCAGGTGAGTCGTGATCAACGGCTTGAAGATGGATCTCCGGAAATGCCAGTTGATTCAAGACAAAGTATCTTTCCTGGGTTACGTGATCTTCGCCTAAGGACGAACACTGGACGAATCCAGAGTTGCCGCTGTCGAGAAGTTCGAGCCGCATCGCAACGCAAAGAAGCTGTACTCCTTCCTGCAGTTCGCTAACCACCACCGAAAGTTCATACCGGAGTTTGCAAAGGTCACGCACAAGCTACGGCACCTTCTGGCGAAGGACGTTCCTTTCGTGTGGACTGACGCTCATGAAGCAACCGTCAACGCCATAAAACACGCCTTGAAGAACCCGCCGATTTTGGCGAGCTTCCGCCCAGACTGCGCTTCGCAAACCGGGCTGGGTGCGGTGCTTTCTCAAACTCAAGACGGAAAGGAGCGAATCATGGAGTACGCAAGCAGATCACTAAACGAGCACGATCGTGGTCTACACTCTAATATGCTCGAGTGCATGGCGCTCCACTGGGCGATCACTGAGAAGTTTTTGGTCTACCTGAGAGGAGGCCCTCGTTTTACAGTGTTCACGGACAACTTCAGCTTGTCATACCTCGTCCAGAAGGGAGCTAGCAACCGCAGATTTGCGAGGTGGACGCTCGACTTAGCAGAGTACACCTTCGACGTCAAGCACAAGCCAGGACGCCAGAACTCCGCGGCTGACGCACTCTCGAGGCAGTCGGAATCTGCAGAGGCTTTCGACCAGGGGGTTTCGACCCGAGACCTCCACTGCTACGCAGTAGTGGTCGGAAAACACAGTCGCCTACGCGAGTTTCAGGAGAGGGATACTGACTGCGAAAGATTTCGGGAGGAGGCCAAGCACAAATCTTCAGACTACGAGATCGAAAACGACATACTGGTGAAGAAATCTCTCGAGGGAGGACGGGTCCGTCGGAGGGTGATCATTCCCGCTGCCCTCCGAAGCAGTGTGATGATCGTTTTCCACGACAACAACGGCCACCTAGGCGTCGAGAAGACAAGAGACCTGATCCAGCGAAAGTACTGGTGGCCATCGATAAGAAAAGACATCCGCGAGTATGTTGACTCCTGCCACACGTGCCAGACTATCAACGCCCGCACGACACGGAATGAAGGTTGCCTCATCCCACGCGATATTCCTACTGAGCCAAACGCGGTGATATCCCTGGATCACATGGGTCCGCTAAACGAGAAGGGAGACCGCATCCTCGTGTGTATCGACCACGCCACGAGATACATGGACGCCGTGACCGTACCGAGCACTTCGTCGGCGCACTACCTTGACTTCATGACAAACCGGTGGATTCCGCGATTTGGAGTTCCCAGCGTCATTAGGACCAAGCCAAGGGATTCGTGAACAAGAAAACCAACCAATTCCCTCACAGACTGGGAATTACTCATCAGAACTCCCCACCGTACTGGCCACAATCAAACGGACTGATTGAGCGAATGGTAGGAACGTTGAAACAGGTGCTACGCAAAATGCTAAACAACAAGGACAAATGGCAGAAGGAACTACCCCGAGCAACGCTAGCAATCAACGCCACGAAGCATCGTCACAGTGGCCACAGCCCATTTCGACTCATGCACGGCTACGACCCAAAACTGCCAGGAGAGCTCAACCTCGCCTCAGTAGAGGGAGACATCGACGAGTCTCATAGACTACACGACTTGGCAAGGGAACGTGCGGAGACAAGAGAGAGGCTACTGCAGAGTCAGCGCAAAACAACGGTCCGATACGACAAGAAGCGGCGAACTCCGAGGTTCATGACGGGAGACCTCGTCCTGCTTGAGTTGAGCGCTCGAGGCACATTAGATCCTCGCTATGAAGGTCCGTTCGAGACAACGGCCCTCGTCGGAGGAAACAGGGCCGAGATCGAAAGAGTACCCCACACACCGGGCATGATCAACCAAAAAATCGTCAACGTGGAGCAGCTTCGTAGATACAAGGAGCCGCTCCTAGAAGTTACGGAACCATCGCCATCTAACGACACGCACGCCTGAGGACAGGTGCGATTTTCGGGAGGGCCGTGTCAGCGGCACTCTAGTTCGCACAGCTGACTTCTCCGGCAGCGCCTCCTTCTCCGGTAGCGTCTCCGTGCTTGCTCGGGAAACGCTGCACTGCGTTAACGTGGACTCCGAGCCCTGAGCGCGACCACTCGACGCGGTTGCCCATTGGTTCAACGCACATTCAAAAAACAAAAGTGAGCCTTCGAGCCGGGAGCGCATAGCGACGCATCGCCAGAAAGAGGAGAACGAGCCGAGGTTCGAGCCGGGACCGCAGAGCAACGCATCGCAGAGCGAGCCGAGACGCGAGTGGCGTCGGACGTATCCGATCGAGCTCCTGCACCGAGTCCAGTTTCCTTATACATGCAACCACCGCCGATTCACATGTAACTTAGCACAGTACAATTTTTCTTAAAATTTGAACCTTGCCTTGACTACAATCATTCGGACATCGCTGACATTATATATGAACAAGACCGAATGTATTTTGTACAAAAGTGTACATACCACGCCACTAGTAACGCTGGCAGATCCGCTGAAATGTTTTTAACACACCAACGTGAGCATGTTGTGGGTCGGCATGATAATACGCACAGACATCTGATCGCATGTGGCGTGGTATAACGAAGAGCCATTTACGACCATCCGCGTGGTAGTTTCTGCGGTATAGTTGCGCGTCCTGTATCGCCAAATGTGTGGCTTGGCGGCAAAGAGCGCGTGGGTACGCAGACGTTGAAGAGTCGGAAAGAATGTTAAGGAGAGATGTTATACATGGGTCTTTCCGCTGTTCAGACGACATGCTTGTGACGGAAATGGGAGTGATGGAGAAGTTGGTGTCCGAATGCAGGTCTGCAGTGGATCTCACTGGTGATCGTGAGAGGGCGTCCGCATCAGAGTGTTTTCGTCCTGAGCGGTAGACGACACGAATGTCGAATTCTTGTAGTCGAAGAGCCCAACGTCCAAGGCGACCTGAAGGATCTTTTAGCGACGCCAACCAACAAAGTGCATGGTGATCGGTCACAACGTCGAAACTCTGTCCGTACAAGTAAGGACGAAACTTGCTTAACGCCCAAACGATTGCGAGGCATTCTTTTTCAGTTACGGAGTAGTTCATCTCCGCTTTCGTGAGTGCGCGGCTTGCGTATCCGACGACGTACTCTGGAATACCTGGCTTTCGTTGCGCGAGTACTGCTCCCAGACCAAAGCCACTGGCATCTGTGTGCACTTCAGTGGGGGCACTTGGGTCGTAATGGTGTAGAATCGGTGGGGACGTAAGTAGGCGGCGCAGTGTAAGAAAAGCTTCGTCACATGCCGGGGTCCAGTTAGAAAGATTAGCTGGACCGTTCAGTAGTTGTGTAAGTGGGGCTATTATTGTTGCAAAGTTGTGGACGAAACGACGAAAATACGAGCACAAGCCGATGAAGCTCCTAAGTTCTTTGAGTGAAGTCGGCTTCGGAAAGTCTGCTACGGCTCGAAGTTTGTCTGGGTCGGGGCAAAATCCATCCTTTGTCACAACGTGACCAAGTATCGTAAGTTGGCGACCCTCAAAGCGGCACTTCTTTAGGTTAAGCTGGAGGTTTGCCTTGGTAAGACACTGAAAAATGGTGCGCAGACGGTCGACGTGGGTAGGGAAATCAGGAGAAAATACAATAACATCATCGAGGTAACTTAAGCATATCTGCCATTTAAGGCCGCGTAAAATGCTGTCCATCATTCGCTCAAACGTTGCAGGTGCATTGCACAGACCGAATGGCATAACCATGAATTCGTATAGGCCATCTGGCGTAACGAATGCTGTTTTGGGACGGTCACACTCTGCCATCACCGACAACATATACCTTTACACCCTGCAATGTTTGTCGGTAGGGAACCGCTTTTTAGTCATAAATCATTGTTAGCGTTTTTAAAAGCAATTCATAGCTTTCATGTCATATACCCGGGCATACCGTAGCACGACCTCTCCAGAGAGGTTTTTGCTGCGGTGGCTACACAAGAAAGCACATGCCTCACGGCCCTTGGACGCAAGGGTATGAACGAGTGAGGCACTTGTGCTAATGTCATACATATCCACCATCGTTCTTATTATCACCAACTTTTGTTATCTATTCACACCACACACACCTTTCACGGCATGGTCATGATTTTATTACTTGTATGTTCTTACCCGCCTTACCGCGAGGAATTTTATGGCCCTTATACAGCCGCTTATCACAATCATTGTCCATATTTTTAGTAAGATGAACTGGCGCTCTTTGGCCGTGAAATGGCCCTTGCGCCACAAAATATCAAACATCATCATCATTAGGAGACGGAGAGACGACAATTTGTAGCACGCGAATGAATGCAAACTCGACTGGCTGATGAGAGTGCTGGTGGGGTGCTAGCTAGTGCAGTGTGCCATTATGCCACCTGTAAGAGCTGCACATCTACCATAGTGCAGTTGACTTTCGATTTCTCGGACGCCTAAAATTCCGGACATGCCTGATTACCTGAACTCATCTGTGGCACCGATAAGGGGGGACACGCCATTAAAATATATATATATATATATATATTTCAAAAATATATGGTCTAAAATTATATGTGGTCTAAAATTATATGCATATGTGCGGGACATCCTTACAGACAGACAAGTCACTATTCCCATAGGGAACCCTAAATCTCAACCCGTCACCACCATGGAAGAACTTCATGCGGCATTGAACACATGCAGACGCTCATCGTCCCCAGGTCCGGATGGAATGACCTATACTGCCCTACGTCACCTAGGCCTGAAGGCACAGCGCTGTCTCCTGGACATTTTCAATAAGTCTTGGCATGATGGAATGGTGCCTGATGAGTGGAAGTGTAGTCGCCTGGTGCCTTTGCTGAAGCCCGGAAAGTCTCCATTCGATTTGGCATCATATCGGCCTGTAGCACTAGCAAGCTGCGTTGGCAAGGTCATGGAGAGGATGCTGCTTACACGCATGGAATGGTACCTGGAACATTATTTATTATTTATTTATTTACATATACTGCCAATCCCAATTAGGGGTTATTGCAGGAAGGGCACATAACATTGTTAAAGGGCAAGATTTATACAGAGGGTACTCACTGAATTATTATAATAAAGAGTGAGACAAAGCCGACAGAAATACATTTGATGACTACATCTGTACCACTAAAATACATTCAGTAGCTTAGGACATCAATGCCAACAGCTTGCGTTGGCAAGGTCATGGAGAGGATGCTGCTTACACGCATGGAATGGTACCTGGAACATTATTTATTATTTATTTATTTACATATACTGCCAATCCCAATTAGGGGTTATTGCAGGAGGGGCACATAACATTGTGAAAGGGCAAGATTTATACAGAGGGTACTCACTGAATTATTATAATAAAGAGTGAGACAAAGCCGACAGAAATACATTTGATGACTACATCTGTACCACTAAAATACATTCAGTAGCTTAGGACATCAATTCCAACTAGTACTGAAAAAAAGAAAAGTGAGCACTTCAAACAGTGGACAAGAAAAAACAGAGTTCGTCAGTTCTGAAGACAATAAGTAACATTCGAGCAGAGATGAAAAAGGTTCCAATGATTGACTGTTTGTTATAGTGATTGGCAAGTCATTCCACTCGCGAATTGCTAGTGGAAAAAAAGAATATTTCAGACAGTCCGTGTGGCACTGATATTCATTCAGTGTCTGAGAATGCTCTTGTCGTGTTGGCCTTGTTTCTTTAAATGACATGTACTTTGAACTGTCTATGTTTAGCTGTTGGTGAACTAACTGATATAGGAATTTCAGACGTTCCAGTTTAGCACGGTTATCTATTGTTAAGAGACCTGCTTTTTTTTAAAGTTCCGTGGGTGAGTCAGTTATTCTGTACTTGTTATAGACAAATGTTATCGCTTTTAATTGTATTCGTTCTAGGGCATTTATGAGATTGTTTGTAAAGGAAAACCACGTGACGTTTGCATATTCTAAGACAGGTCTGACGAATGCTGTGTAGGCTAGAAGTTTCGTTTCAGGCGGCGCGGAAGCGAGACTTCTACGAAGGAAAAACAGCCGTTTTAATGCAGCTGATGTGACATGACCAACGTGGATATTCCATCTAAAATCTTGCGTTAAAGTTAAACCTAGATACCGCAGGGGCGCCTGCGCAAGTAGACGTTTGGTGTGTAGCGACACCACGAACCCGAGCTAACGGGGGAGTTTCGACTCCCTCCCACGCCTAGCCGTGCGTGGCTTTGCCGTGTCCGAGGAAAAGGGGATCCTGGGGGTTGAGCCAACGCTGGGTGATTGGACCGATAAGGCCCCCCGGCAGAGGCAACACACCCCTTTGGCCCCGGCTTCACGTAGACGGCACCCCTGAGCTGACCCACCCAGAGGAATCGGCAGTCGCCTTTTCCTATCTCTCTCTCCCTACATCTTCGTCTTTATCTCTTACTATTTATCTGTCCTGTCTTCTACTCTCTTCCGTTTACTTCCAAACTTCCTGGCGGCTAGGGTTAACCCTGTGCAATTAGCCTACCTTGGTCTAGGCGCATTGGGTTATAGTGGCGTTGTACGGCTGGCGTCTGCAGGTTTCAGCATTTGTAAACTTGTAGCGTCCCCTCGTTGGGCTCCGTGGAGGGTGGCCGCCAACGCTGCTGAACAACAATAAGGAAGACATGCATGGAGCATTACCACTACTGTCTGATCGTACCGGCTTAAAGCCGGTACGCACCGATGATCTCACCAGAGAAGGATTGGCCACCCTGGTGCAGTATCTGGCCACCCCCTCCCGTAGGCATTCGTCAATTAACTCACGGCCCTCAGTCCCCACCAGCTGCGGAGCAACTGACCACGGCGGCGGTCAGATCTGCAAAGCAGCAGAGGGTGCTAGGAATCTCTGGATACGGGCAGGCCACCATTGGAACTTGAACTTAGCAACGTTTAACGTTAGAACGTTATCTAGTGAGGGAAGTCTAGCTGTATTATTCGAGGAGCTAGAAGGCACTAAATGGGATATAATAGGGCTGAGTGAGGTTAGGAGGACAGATGAGGCCTATACTGTGCTACAGAATGGGCACGTCATTTGCTATCGGGGCTTGGCAGACAGAAGAGAACTGGGAGTAGGGTTCCTAATTCACAGAAACATAGCTGGCAACATAGAGGATTACTATAGCATTAATGAAAGGGTGATAGGCATTGTAATTAAACTGAATAAAAGATACAAAATGAAGGTAGTACAGGCTTACGCGCCTACATCCAGCCATGTCGACACTTCAGTTGAAAGCTTCTATGAAGACGTGGAATCGGCAATGAGTAAGGTGAAAACACAGTATACTATAGTAATGGGCGACTTTAATGCAAAGGTAGGGAAGAAGCAGGCTGGAGACCAGGCAGTAGGAGATTATGGCATCGGCACTAGAAACGCCAGAGGAGAGCTACTAGTAGAATTCGCAGAACGCAATAATCTGCGTATTTTGAATACCTTCTACCGAAAACGAGAAAACCACAAGTGGACATGGAGGAGCCCTAATGGCGTAAATAAGAACGAAATAGACTTTATAATGACTGCACACCCAGGAGTCGTGCAGGATGTGGAAGTGGTTGGCAAAGTAAGATGCAGTGACCATAGAATGGTACGGGCTCGAATCCGCCTAGACTTGAAGAAGGAACGACAGAAACTGATACGCAAGAAGCAAATCAATGAGCTAGCACTGAGAGGGAAAGTACAGGAATTCAGAGTGTCACTGCAGAACAGGTACTCTGCTCTTAGCGAGGAAACCAACCTTAGCGTAGATACAATGAATGATAATCTGACGAGTATCATCACGGAGTGTGCAGTGGAAGTTGGAGGCAGGGTAGCTAGACAGGACACCGGCAAGCTTTCCCAGGAAACGAAGAACCTAATTAAGAAGCGTCAAATCATGAAAGTGTCAAGTACAACAGACAAAATAGAACTGGCAGAGCTTTCGAAGCAGATTAATAGACGTAAAGTATGCGATGTAAGAAGGTATAACATGGAGAGAATTGAGCACGCTCTGAAAAACGGAGGAAGCGTCAAAGCAGTGAAGAGGAAACTTGGGATAGGCAAAAGGCGGATGTATGCACTAAGGGACAAAGAAGGCAAATTAACTACCAATATGGATAGGATAGTTAAAATAGCGGAGGAGTTTTACAGAGATCTGTACAGTAGCCGAGACAACCACGACCTTAATACTATAAGAACTAGCAGTAACCCAGACGACACCCCACCGGTAATGATAGAAGAAGTCAGAAAAGCTTTGGAGAACATGCACAGAGGCAAAGCTGCTGGTGAGGATCAAGTAACATCAGATCTGCTGAAAGATGGAGGACAGATTGTGTTAGAAAAACTAGCCACTCTATTTACGAGGTGTCTCCTGACGGGAAAAGTACCAGAGTCTTGGAAGAACGCTAACATCTTCTTAATACATAAGAAAGGAGATGACAAGGACTTGAAGAATTACAGGCCGATCAGCTTGCTCTCTGTAGTATACAAGCTATTTACAAAGGTAATTGCTAGCAGAGTAAAGAAAACATTAGAATTCAATCAATCAAAGGAACAAGCAAGATTTAGAACAGGCTGCTCAACAATTGACCACATTCATACTATCAATCAGGTAATAGAGAAATGCTCAGAGTATAACCAACCACTATACATAGCCTTCATAGATTACGAGAAGGCGTTTGATTCAGTAGAAATATCAGCCGTCATGCAGAAACTGCGGAATCAGGGCGTAGATGAAATATATATAAACATTCTGGAAGAAATCTACAGGGGATCAACTGCTACCATAATGCTTCATAAAAAAGCAACAGAATACCAATAAGGAAGGGTGTAAGACAGGGGGACACAATCTCCCCAATGCTATTCACTGCGTGCTTACAGGACGTTTTCAGAAGCCTAGAATGGGAACAGTTAGGGATAAGAGTTAATGGAGAGTACCTCAGTAACCTGCGCTTCGCCGATGACATTGCATTGCTGAGTAACTCAGGGGACGAATTGCAACTCATGATTGCGGAGTTAGACAAGGAGAGCAGAAAAGTGGGTCTTAAAATTAATCTGCAGAAAACGAAAGTAATGTACAACAACCTCGGAAAGGAGCAGCGCTTTGCGATAGGTAATAGTGCACTTGAAGTTGTAAAAGACTATGTCTACTTAGGGCAGGTAATAACCGCAGAGCCTAACCACGACATTGAAGTAACGAGAAGAATAAGAATGGGGTGGAGCACATTCGGCAGGCACTCTCAAATTATGACAAGTAGATTGCCACTGTCCCTCAAGAGGAAGGTATATAACAGCTGCATCTTGCCGGTACTTAGCTACGGAGCAGAAACCTGGAGACTCACAAAGAGGGTTCAACTTAAATTGAGGACGACGCAGCGAGCAATGGAAAGAAAAATAGTAGGTGTAACCTTAAGAGACAAGAAGAGAGCAGAGTGGATTAGGGGACAAACGGGAGTTAAGGATATCATAGCTGCAATAAAGAAGAGGAAATGGACATGGGCCGGACATGTAGCACGTAGACAGGATAACCGCTGGTCATCAAGGGTCACCAACTGGATTCCCAGAGAAGGGAAGCGGGGTAGGGGGAGACAGAAGGTTAGGTGGGCAGATGAGATTAAGAAGTTTGCGGGTATAAATTGGCAAGAGCAAGCACAGGACCGGGTTAACTGGCGGAACATGGGAGAGGCCTTTGTCCTGCAGTGGACGTAGACAGGCTGATGATGATGATGATGATGACATTATATATATATATATATATATATATATATATATATATATATATATATATATATATATATTACCCCGAGCTAAATGCGGCTGCTATGGCCCGGTGAGTGCCGTTAGTGTCAATGCGTTATTAGGTTTCACGTTTTAATGTTTGCCTAAAATGAAATTCCGGGGGCTCGCAACACTGTTCCAGTGGTTGTATTTGTTAAAAGAGGCAAACATCTGGGCTGCTTCGCCACACTCCGTCCGCGATAAAGCACGATTCATTGATGGCGCTTAGAGCTGATTTTCGCCCAGCAAAGCTGTTCAATGTTCTGCTATACTGTGAAACGTATTGTATCAATAAATCATTACTACAAGGTCTGCTTCGGTAGAATGACTTCGTTTAATGACCAAGAAGAGGAAGTGAAGGTGCCTCTCCAGATATAACTTTTTCGCGGACGTGATGTAACATCTGAACAAGAGGCTCGTATTCACAAACCATCCTCAGCCTTACCTCGAGTTTTTATTATTTGTTGGAAGCCTTTATTGGGCTTGATGTACAATGTAGGCCAATAATAATGAACCATTTTCCTAATCTTTTACCCCGTTATAATTTTTGTGCCTGTACAACTCATGTATAGAGGGTATGAAAACTTCAGGAAACTCGTGGTAAGCCCAATTGATTGATTGATTCATTGATTGATTGATTGATTGATTGATTGATTGATTGATTGATTGATTGATTGATTGATTGATTGATTGATTTGTGAGGTTCAACGTCTCAAAACCCTCATGTGATTAAGAGATACGCCGTAGTGGAGGGCTTCGGAAATTTAGACCACCTGGGGTTCTTTAACGTGCACCCAAATCTGAGCACACGGGCCTACAGAATTTCCGCCTCCATCAGAAACGTGGTGAGCCGAAGCTGTGTGTTAATACAGGCCCTATAGCCTTACAAAATCGTAATCGCGAACAACAACGCTGTCTGAGGCATCAATGTGTTTCGTTCATATGCGCAAGAAAATCTCTTCGAAATTGGCATTACCACTTGCCTATCTCCCGCTGCTCCTTGCTACTCGGTAAGCAAAACGCGCCTTCTGGTTGTTTTCTTGTAAGCCAAACAAACCACCGGCACGCAAAACGTGCTCGGCATCGTCGTCCCACAGCCTTACTTCAGCTGCCTCGGAAAATAACGCCGCAGATTCACAAAAAGCACCGATACCACAAGCTCATGTGAGACCACGCAAGCGTTTAGACACGTGAGTGATGCCCTCTGTAGCTCAGTGGCGGAGCGTCTTGGCGTCTTCGGACAACGTGTGAAGCTGCCCGATAGCATAACCGCGAAGTTTCGTTACCATAAAGAGGATTGGAGGACTCTAGTTGTATCCACAGTACACACTGTAACACGTCGCTTCATGGTTTGCATGCACATAGGAACCGCGCATCCATAGTTTGGTGTCTATTAAGAAGTATTTTATTATTATTTTTTCTTTTTGCTGCAGATACATTGCGGGCCATGGACCAGGCTACTTTTGCAATATAAAGGGGCGCATGATATTCGCTAGTCCGAGAAAACAAATGGCGAATGTCGCGTAGGCTCACGCCAAACTTAACGGCGTAAGCCTCCCAAATGCAAATGATAATGGTGGCTGTAATGCCTGCATGAGCTCACAGCTTGTTTTCTTTAGGACTCGACCATTTTGTGTTAGAGAGGGGGGGGGCGGTGAAAATTGACTCCCTCTAATACAGAACTCTGCGCATCAAGTTTATTTTTTTTTTCTTTACCCGTCAATGTTACACTGCAATTGGCCACCACAATATTGACCATTCGATTGTCGTCAACGGGAGAGACCTGACAATTTTCAGCTGAAGCGGTCATCCTACAGACCAAACGATTCTATCAAAGCCCGCCAGAGCAATAAGCAACAAGCAAGCAACAATAAGCAGCTGTAGAGCTGCAGAGAATAAAACTACGGTGAACGAAACTACCAGGCTTCGCCAACGTCTTATTTACTTGGGAGGAAACAACGTGCATTTTAAATACCTGATAACGCAAACTTCTTCGGTAATCAAGAGAGGAGCTCTAGAAGAAGGCTTGGACGAGTTTTACGAAAGTTGATAAGGATTCAAGGTTACATTCTTGAATATCGCCTCTTCGTGTAACGTCGATAGTTTGGCAACGGAAGCGTGGATGAGACTCTGCTCATCTTTTTGTTTATATCTGCGATGTTCACTTGAGTTCGCTTTTCTTTACTAACCTGAAAGTGCTCAAGTTCTTTGAATTTAGGTATCTCGGGCGCTTGGTATACGAAGTTTATGAAGCTCTGTGATTCAATTCATCCCGCCACCATTTCCGCGTGGCCGTTAAAGGCGCATAATTGCCGTAAATTATCCGGCCTCGTCGTCTGCTACATCTATTTGGTCTTCTTTTGCCTTACACAAAAAGGGAAGGTGCATATGACTGAAAAAAAAACTATCTGCGGAAGTACTATATAGTACTTCCGCAGTTAGCTTTTTAAAAGTTTGGAGCCAATCAGCCCGCTATTGTGGTGGTGTGACAGAAGTAAACACTGCAATAAAACCTATGTGCGAAAAGTGATAATTCAGAGTGAAGCTTCCGTCAGTCTAGTTAAAATAAAAAATGTGCGAAAGGGAAAGTAGTTAAGGTAAAAACACAAACTATGATTAAATTTGCTCTCTAATTGGTTCATCACATAGTACATTTTCAGATCGATAAGGACGTCAATCATTCAGAACTCCGCACAATAGCATATCGCTATGCGTAAACCATGTCAGTAACGCACTTCATCGAAGGAGCATTCAGTATAAGTATGCAGTGAGCAATAAACGCCAAGTTACGAAGCGATGCGAAGACCTCAAGAGCAATGAAGGAGTCGCCCTATGAGTCACCATAATTCTCTTTGGTTGGACGGCAGTTTATTTAGCGTTGCGTTACCGTATTGCCACTGACAGCATGATCATTTGTGGCAAGTTGAGAGAACCAGTGGCTTTCTGTTCCAGGTGAAGTGAATAAAACTTCACAACGAGATACGACTGGTCTACGGTCTGATTTAGACTGCGCAAGCAGAGGCCAGAAGACCCTGTGTCCCTAAACCCTGCCTGGCGTGCTGGGTATAGTCCCTTCTTGGGTTTTTGGAGCTGAACAGCACGGTATACACTACCGCTCCGGAAGAGCGTCAAGAGAAGACGTAGGAAAGAACACTCCTATCTGCGGCATATACCTGTATAAAAACTTTTCGGTTTTGCCACGTTTGCATTTATTTCCCGTTTATAAATGTGGGGAGTTCTTGTGGAGGTGCATAGGGTTCATAATAGGAGTGCCTATGTATAGGTACCGCGCCCTTTGTTTCTAGTCAGAACTCTGCTGGGGAGCGGGGAGGACGCACCTTGCTTCTCGTTATGCTATTGTGAATATACTCTGTGTAGCATGTCAGTCGATTTTTGAGTTGTAGCTGGGTGGCGCCAGAGATTTCCATCAGCGAAAGGTCCGTTCGGGTTGAATGGTGGATACGATGTCAGAAAACTGCTAAAATTTTCTGATTCCCGCATACCCCCTTTCCCCTTTCTCTACATGAATTTCAATGTAGACATTGATGAACTAAACTAAGACTTCAGTGTTAAAGCAGCAAAATGACTAAGATATTGTTTGGAAGCTGACTCTTCTATTTTCAAAATATACCTTTGGCTACGCTACTGCTCTGAGGCCACGGAGCCCGCATGTCTAAAGTGCACATTTCTCCGCAATGCACACAGATAACAACGCAGGAACCGAAAGAACTAAAGGTGTTACTATTGAAGGCGTGTGCCGGATGTTGCGTCACAACGCTCGGTTAACCGCGGCAGTGGCTCGCGTCATTCGCTCGGGTTTGTCGGTATCGCCATTATACGTTGCCGGTGCATCAAGACGAGCTTGCACTATGTGGCCTGTTTGCTTTTACAGGAAGGCGACATTTTCGAGAAGAATAAAAAAAGAAACAGAGCGGGTTTTGTGCGTGGTGGGTAGATGGAGTAAGCGAGGCGTGCGGAGGCATTGATAAGATGGCTGCGCTCGTTCGTCGCAACCGCAAAGAGCTCGGATCGAAGTCGGGACAAAGGCGTTGCGACTTTCCGCCAAGACGCCTTTGAAACCACCCGGCACGCGTAGCGTGAACAGAATATCAGAGGGGTGACTGAAATAAAGAAAAATACACAACAAAACAAAGCAATCTTAAGCTATAAATTCCGTAAGTATCAAGGGCAGAAGTTTAAGGTGTCGGTTATGTGCATTCGTAGGGTAGCGCTTGGTATCATAACCATGCAAGCGGGGGAAAATATGATGCGCCACATGTTTACTTATGTAAGTTTGGCAGAGTATTCAAATAAAGTGACTAGATCGTAGGAGAGGCGATTTCCAGTGGCATATTTACCCGATGGTGGCCATGACAAAGACTATGGGATGGGTCCCGTTTGCGAAGTCGAACCTCCCATCAGAAGCCATAGGCACCAGAAGGTCCGTCTAGGTATACGCAATATAGAACCGAGATGCAGGAGTAACTTCCCTGTGGGGACTGTCTTTCGGTACACCTCAATGACCTGATTGCTATTTGCGATAGCACAGTGTGCAGAAATGCCGCTGATGCTTTTCCATTGTGACCCTTTTTGGTCAGCCAAGTCGTGTATTCTAATGAGCGTTCGAACGCAAGTCTTGTTGCAAATAATATGGCTATGTTACCCAATTATTTTCTCAGGAATTACTTCGTGTTTTCGGCACAAAAATATCGGTGATATTATTTGCTTATATAAAATTTTAAAAAAAACGTGGATGAGCAAGACAAATAAAGCACATTTTTTTTCCACTTACAGACGAACTGAAATACGCGTGAAATATGCATGCGTCTCATCCGAAAAGAAGGCACAAATTCTTCACATGGTCACATTCACAAAGTAGTTAAAAAAACAAAAGCTTGTCACACCGCTTTTGAATAAGTAGCATAAGAGGCATTTGTTCTTCAGCATACTCCTTGAAAAAGTGAACGCAGCTTCAAATTCAGGCAAGACTGCCTGTTACCCCATCACGATCGGAAAATTCTCGTCTTCGCGAGTTATCTGGAAGCCAACATTTTGATGGCTCTATTTTGCCATGATTAAATGTCACACGTGGCGTGGCTGCGTTAAAGTTGAGACATGACTTTCGGAAAAGCAACATCAGAACGTTTTGAGAAATGAAAAACACCTCTGGGCCAAACGAATGCAGCTGTTCTTACGAGCGCGAATGTGCTTGGTGAGGTCTGCTGCCGGTCGCGGGAGCAGTCCTTCCTTTCTTAAGTGCGTTTTGTCATTTACTGCTCTTGGATGCGCGGTCAAAAACGAATTTCATTTCCATGAGAGGTTCAATCAACAAAACGCCCCAGGCGCCACTGGTTCCATTGCCCTAGATTCGAAACATGAAGCCCGTGGTTCACTCAATTTCGTGTTTGAAGAAAACTTCCAGAACGGAAGAAACGGTGAAATAAGAGTGGGGCTCTAGCGTACCAGATTTTCGCCGGTCAACAAAAAAATGAAGTCTTTCAGAACCATCGAAAATGTCCCGGTGGAGCAAGAAAATGATCTGAAAAGCAGGAGCAGTTTCCGTGAAAGTTCAACACGCAGACAATATGACAACTACATCGCAGCATCACGGAAGCTCTTTGTTTTGAAAAACAGCGGTGCACGTCGCGAACGGTAAGTGTAGTCTTTGCACATTTGTCATAGCGACATCGATAGGAAAGCTGAGTCAGCGGAAACCCTGAACGAACTCGGACAGTCATCGGGACAGTCACGTGGTGTGACTCAACAAGTGATGGCAGGGGTTACTCTCAGTGATTACGCCCAGTGTTGGTTACCATTCAGTGAAAAATTTTCTCGCAACACATCTCTTCTAAGAACCCACGGCAGCACACCTACGCTTATTCGCTCAGCTGGTTGGGTGCCTCTACAAGTTCTCTCTTTTTTGGAGGAAAAAAGTGCAAATGACTGTCTACGAAAGAGTGACGTAGTCTGGAAAAAAATAAATAATCTCTTGAACATAAAGCCAGTATCAGACGCCGTTGATTCCATGGTGGTTGATAATGTGTTACTGAGCGGGGAAACACTCGCGAACAGTTTCAGTGACTTTTGTGTCCAGATAAGAAACACGGATACTTCCCCGGTTACTTCTGTAGATGTTCCATGGTTATCACGGTCTTTCTTTTTTCAGCCTACTTTTGTTTCTGAGGTGATTACTCTTTTTTCCGGCCTTCGGAACCGTCCTAGCCCCGATGCAGATGGATTAGTAATTAAACCCGTTAAGTACGTACTAGATTTCATCGCTCCTGTCTTCGCACACATATTTAACAAAGCTATCTCATGTGGCGTTTTTCCAAGTAGCATGCGAATTGCTAGAGTGACAGTAATTCATAAAGGAGGCGACAAAAATAGCTTCTCCAACTACCGTCCAGTCACGATATTGCCAGTTTTTTCGAAAGGTCTTGAGAAAGGTATTAATACCCGCATCAAGAGCTTTAGTAGAAAATTTAATCTCTTAACTACCTATCAATTCGGATTTAGAAAAAATCGTTCCTCAGAGGACGCACTCTTGCTCCAAAAAGAGCTCATATTAGAAAATATAGAAAACAAAACATTCACAGTATGACTATACCTCGATTTTAGCAAAGCCTTTGATCGTGTCAATCCTGATATTCTCTTACAGAAAATGGAATGCTATGGATTTCGGGAAGTTGCATCACAACTTCTTCGCTCCTACCTAGACGAAAGACTTCAATTTACTGAAATAGGCACTCACAGATCACGTCTCAGGAGTATCTCTTGTGGAGTACCACAAGGCAGTATTTTAGGGCCAATGCTTTTCCTGTTTTACATTAATGATGTAATACAACTAAACACCACTTGTCAGTTCATCATTTACGCCGATGATTGCACTGTCTTTTTTAAAGGCCAGGAATTATGTAGCATTCAAGCTGAAGCAAGTATACGTTCTGTTCGAAGCTGAATGACTGGTGCAAGGCGAACAGCCTTGTATTGAATGAAGCCAAAACTAGGTGTGTTATATATCGATCTCGCGGCGCGCTAGCTGTAATACCTCAGGAGCTTGTCCTAGCTCCGTTAACTGTTCGCATTGAAAAATGCGTTACAATACTTGGCATCATCTTCAACGAGCACATGTCATGGAATGACCAGGTAAACGCGGTTACGCTGAAATTGGCTAAGTCTGTAGGACTAATTAGCCGTCATCGACACATACTGCCAGCTAAACTAAAGAGATTACTTTACGATGCCCTTTTTAATTCCCACCTATGTTACTGCTTCCTGTTATGGGGTAAAACTACAGCCCTTAATATGTCACCCCGCCGCGGTGGTCTAGTGGCTAAGGTACTCGGCTGCTGACCTGCAGGTCGCGGGTTCGAATGCCGGCTGCGGCGGCTGCATTTCCGATGGAGGCGGAGATGTTGTAGGCCCGTGTGCTCAGATTTGGGTGCACGTTAAAAAAAACCCAGGTGATCGAAATTTCCGGAGCCCTCCACTACGGCGTATCTCATAATCATAAGGAGGTTTTGGGACGTTAAACCTCACATATCAATAAACAACAACAGCAGCATTAGCGACAGGAGTAGTAGTAAACGTGTAGCACAGCAACGGGGTCTGATATGCGCTGCATAATGATGGATTTTTGCAGGCCATTCTGCTGCAATAAAGTTGTGTTGTGCGGCAAAGTATATCCTACACAACATAATGCAGTGTACATTTTGCGCAGTGCGGGGATTACGTACGAGAAAGCTGACGTGAGAGTGATTCGTGTTCACATTTCCGTCATTCACTCAAAATTTACTACACCAAATGCGTGTTAGCGCACTCTTTCAGCTTTTTTTTCTGCAATCGAGTAGGTGTGAGGTGTGTCAAAATAACGGCGGTTGAATTTCCACGTCCTGCGTATTAACGTGATTTGCAGGCTGCCTGCGCCATCTGTGAAGCTAAAGCAAAACTACGTTTTATGTAGTCAGGCGCGCTTGGCCCCAGATGGCAGCAGAAGCATGTCAGTAAAAACTTGTTTTTCGCGTTCAACGGCCGTTCGCCACCTCTATTTTGCTGTCCTCTGCACTATCAGTTGCTCATAAACGTTGGCAGTTGCTGGTGTTCCTGCATGAAAAACTTGTTTGCGAACAAATTTTCATACAACGAACATTTTACTACCTAGCCTTTTTTTTCTTTTTTTTTCCTCTGTTTCGTGCTTGCTTTCTTTTTTTTTCATTCTTTCTTTCTTTTTTTCTTTCCTTGTTACCCTCATTCTTTCTTTCCCTTTCTTTTCTCGCTGTCATTCTATTTTTCTCATCAGGTTATCGCCAATGTATCCGTAGGCATTGGAGTTTCTTCAGTGCGAGACTTTTGCATAAGCTTGTGATTTCGTAGCAACGATTAAGGTCATTTCTACTCTACATTATCAAATATTATAAACTGTTTCTTTTTGATGTTTGCACTGTTTCCTGGTTTTACAAATATTTATTGGAGCTTTGGCGTAACTAGTTCATGTAACAAAGCTCATTAATAAACTGCAGTAAGGTCACCATTGAGAATTCTACAGCGCTTACTTTTCTTTTAGCATTCAGGATGCGTACAACCTCAGAATGACTTAGAATTAAGGGTGGCGGTGGTGTTTAATGGGCTGTGATTGTTTGTCTGCTGGTTTGTTAGTTTGTTTCTTTGATTGTTGATTTGATTATTTGCTGGCTGGTTTCCTTGTTTGTTTTATTTATTTATTTGCTTGTTTGTTCGCTTGCTTGTTTGCTTGCTGGTTTGCTTGTATGTTTCGTCCGTTTGTTTATTTACCTGTTTTTTTGCTTGCCTGTCACCTATGAAGTGACAATAGATTATAAGGAACATATGTGAATAAAAAACGCTGTGGAAAAAAAAAACAAAAAACACGAGAATTGGAAGGAACATTTACAACAGGCGAGCGCAAACTATCAATGGAAGTTTATTTAAAGAGACATGAATATTTATATATGAAAAAAAATCAGCAAATCCCACGTACCTTAATTGGAATCGACGTTATGCGAAGCATAAAGAGGGAACGTGACCGTATTGCAATTTTTTTATTGAGCGACACGTAATGAAATAACGCTAAATATGTGTACAAATGTTGAAGAGTTGCATATGTTTATATAACCAGTTGTTTGCACTTGCGCAACGATGCCAACTGGAACACGCGTATTAGCAATACCAGAAGCTGATATGACGTGCTGATGCTCGCGAGGATGCTGACCCTGGACATTGCTACATAAATCAACTTTAGCGCATGGCAACTATCCAGAATTGACGTTAATTCAACGTGACGGCTGTATCAAAGAAGTGCACATGTAATGTTCATAAAATTGGTTAGGCAGCACTGATATCACGATTGACGTTTCACGAAAATTTGCGTCTATTTGAAAAGCAGTTCCGAGACCTGGCGAAGCTCTGTGGTGAAATGCTTCATTGCCACGCAGAACGCTTAGGTTCGATACCAGCTGGAACCCTAAAATTTATTCTTTGCATTCGTCGGGTCGACGCTACCGATGTCGGGTATCTCTTAATGCTCACAGCGTTAAAATTGCCCATGTTTGTTCTAGTCCTTCCTGGGCAGATACTAAGTTTCAATCACCTGCGGCACATACCCGCATACCCGTGGCACATATCCGCCTGTGGGTATGTGCCACTGTCTGGCGGGAAGTGTTCGACGGCGTACGCAACGAGATTTTGACATCATTTATGTCTTTGCAAGCGTGTCATATTCGTCAAACCATTTTACTCTCCCATTCTAAATTTGGTTGACGCCAAGTTAAGGGGGTGACCTCGAGAGCACCCAAATGTAAGCGGCTAGATAGATAGATAGATAGATAGATAGATAGATAGATAGATAGATAGATAGATAGATAGATAGATAGATAGATAGATAGACAGACAGACAGACAGACAGACAGACAGACAGACAGACAGACAGACAGACAGACAGACAGACAGACAGACAGACAGACAGACAGACAGATAGATAGATAGATAGATAGATAGATAGATAGATAGATAGATAGATAGATAGATAGATAGATAGATAGATAGATAGATAGATAGATAGATAGATAGATAGATAGATAGATAGATAGATAGATAGATAGATAGATAGATAGATAGATAGATAGATAGATAGATAGACAGACAGACAGACAGACAGACAGACAGACAGACAGACAGACAGACAGACAGACAGACAGACAGACAGACAGACAGACAGACAGACAGACAGACAGACAGACAGACAGACAGACAGATAGATAGATAGATAGATAGATAGATAGATAGATAGATAGATAGATAGATAGATAGATAGATAGATAGATAGATAGATAGATAGATAGATAGATAGATAGATAGATAGATAGATAGATAGATAGATAGATAGATAGATAGATAGATAGATAGATAGATAGATAGATAGACAGACAGATAGATAGATAGATAGATAGATAGATAGATAGATAGATAGATAGATAGATAGATAGATAGATAGATAGATAGATAGATAGACAGACAGACAGACAGACAGACAGACAGACAGACAGACAGACAGACAGACAGACAGACAGACAGACAGACAGACAGACAGACAGACAGACAGACAGATAGATAGATAGATAGATAGATAGATAGATAGATAGATAGATAGATAGATAGATAGATAGATAGATAGATAGATAGATAGATAGGCTCAATGTCGCCGAAATTCGCTCAGAAATGCTTCGCATTTATAAGCAACAACACCATTATCACGTGCTCAGGCTCGATCACGACATGAAGGCAGTCTCTTTTTCTTCAAGTGACCGGTACGGACGCGCCACCTATGAGACACAAAATAAGCTTTTTCACCTCTAGAAATGGCTTGTACGGCTAGCTGAAACTGCTAATAGATGTCTTTGGTCAACACATTTTGTAGCCGTAGCCAACGATCCCAGAGTCAGATAGATAGCCGTGCTCATCTCAAGCTAAAGAGTTGGTCTAAAAGAAATGACTTAACAAAAACAAGCTAAATGTCTCGGCCAGAACAAACCAAGACGTTTTCTTGAAGTTATCGGAGTTTTGTAGCAATGCCTTTAGCAATATAAAACAAGTTGCTATAGATGTCTTTGTGGCACGTTTGGTCGGCAGCCTGACCGCTACCATAGAAAGTCATAGATTCAAAGGAATCAAAAGAGCTCTCGCGAGAGCTTTTTCCTGTTTGCATTAAAGTCGCCCATCAGTATAGTATACTGTGTTTTTACCTTACTCATTGCCGATTCCACGTCTTCATAGAAGCTTTCAACTGAAGCGTCGTCATGGCTGGATGTAGGCGCGTAAGCCTGTACTACCTTCACCTTGTATCTTTTATTCAGTTTAATTACAATACCTACAACCCTTTCATTAATGCCTCTATGTTGCCAGCTATGTTTCTGTGAATTAGGAACCCCACTCCCAGTTCCCTTCTGTCTGCCAAGCCCCGACAGCAAAGGACGTGCCCGTTCTGTAGCACAGTATAGGCCTCATCTGTCCTCCTAACCTCACTGAGCCCTATTATATCCCATTTGACACCCTCTAGCTCCTCGAATAGTACAGCTAGACTTCCCTCACTAGGTAAGGTTCTAGCGTTAAACGTTGCCAAGTTCAGGTTCCAAAGGCGGCCTGTAGTCCAGAGATTCTTAGCACCCTCTGCTGCGTTGCAGATCTGACCACCGCCATGGTCAGTTGCTTGGTCAGTTGCTTCGCAGCTGCTGGGGACTGAGGGCCGTGAGTTATTTGACGTATGCATGTGGGAGGTAGTGGCCAGATACTGCACCAGGGTGGCCAATCCTTCTCTGGTGAGGGAGTGCGTTCCCGGCGGTGGTTACCGGTGAGGCCGCACCCCAGGCCTCTTAATGCAGTTCTATCAACACGCGGATCTTTTTTTTTCCGATTGGGAACTGCGTGGCACCGGGATTTGAACCACGGACCCCTTGCAAGCGAGGCGGATGCTCTAACCACTACGCCATCGCCGCACCCGACTTTAATGCAAAGGTAGGGAAGAAGCAGGCTGGAGACCAGGCAGTAGGAGATTATGGCATCGGCACTAGAAACGCCAGAGGAGAGCTACTAGTAGAATTCGCAGAACGCAATAATTTGAGTATTTTGAATACCTTCTACCGAAAACGAGAAAACCGCAAGTGGACATGGAGGAGCCCTAATGGCGAAAATAAGAACGAAATAGACTTTATAATGACTGCACACCCAGGAATCGTGCAGGATGTGGAAGTGGTTGGCAAGGTATGATGCAGTGACCATATAGACTGGTACTGTCTCGAATTCGCCTAGACTTGAAAAAGGAACGACAGAAACTGATACGCAAGAAGCAAATCAATGAGCTAGCACTGAGAGGGAAAGTACAGGAATTCAGAGTGTCGCTGCAGAACAGGTACTCGGCTCTTAGCGAGGAAACCAACCTTAGCGTAGATACAATGAATGATAATCTGACGAGTATCATTACGGAGTGTGCAGTGGAAGTTGGAGGCAGGGTAGTTAGACAGGACACTGGCAAGCTTTCCCAAAAAACGAAGAACCTAATTAAGAAGCGTCAAATCATGGAAGTGTCATGTACAACAGACAAAATAGAACTGGCAGAGCTTTCGCATTTGATTAATAGACGTAAAGTATGTGATGTAAGAAGGTATAACATGGAGAGAATTGAGCACGCTCTGAAAAACGAAGGAAGCGTCAAAGCAGTGAAGAGGAAACTTGGGATAGGCAAAAGTCGGATGTATGCACTAAGGGACAAAGAAGGCAAAATAACTACCAATATGGATAGGATAGTTAAAATAGCGGAGGAGTTTTACAGAGATCTGTACAGTAGCCGAGACAACCACGACCTTAATACTATAAGAACTAGCAGTAACCCAGATGACACCCCACCAGTAATGATAGAAGACGTCAGAAAAGCTTTGGAGAGCATGCAAAGAGGCAAAGCTGCTGGTGAGGATCAGGTAACATCAGATCTGCTGAAAGATGGAGGACAGATTGTGTTAGAAAAACTAGCCACCGTGTTTACAAGGTGTCTCCTGATGGGAAGGGTACCAGAGTCTTGGAAGAACGCTAACATCATCTTAATACATAAGAAAGGAGATGAGAAGGACTTAAAGAATTACAGGCCGATCAGCTTGCTCTCTGTAGTATACAAGCTATCTACAAAGGTAATTGCTAACAGAGTAAAGAAAACATTAGAATTCAATCAACCAAAGGAACAAGCAGGATTTAGAACAGGCTACTCAACAATTGACCACATTCATACTATCAATTAGGTAATAGAGAAATGCTCAGAGTATAACCAACCACTTAGCCTTCATAGATTACAAGAAGGCGTTTGATTCAGTAGAAATATCAGCCGTCATGCAGACACTGCGGAATCAGGGCGTAGATGAAGTATATATAAACATTCTGGAAGAAATTTACCGGGGATCAACTGCTACCATAGTGCTTCATAAAGAAAGCAACAGAATACCAATCAAAAAGGGTGTAAGGCAGGGGAACACAATCTCCCCAATGCTATTCACCGCGTGCTTACAGGAGGTTTTCAGTAGCCTAGAATAGGAACAGTTAGGGATAAGAGTTAATGAAGAATACCTTAGTAACCTGCGCTTCGCCGATGACATTGCATTGCTCAGTAACTCAGGGGACGAATTGCAACTCATGATTACGGAGTTAGACAAAAAGAGCAGAAAGGTGGGCCTTAAAATTAATCTGCAGAAAACGAAAGTAATGTACAACAACCTCGGAAAGGAGCAGCGCTTTGAGATAGGTAATAGCGCACTTCAAGTTGTAAAAGACTATGTTTACTTAGGGCAGGTAATAACCGCAGAGCCTAACCACGAGATTGAAGTAACTAGAAGAATAAGAATGGGGTGGAGCACATTCGGCAAGCACTCTCAAATTATGACAGGTAGATTGCCACTATCCCTCAAGAGGAAGGTATTGTTGCGAAGCACGCCTCCGACGACGTTGCGAAGGGCGCCCCGAAATCCCACCGCTGCAACCCCTGTTTCGATAGACGGGGACGCCAACACGGTCCCGAAGGCGCCACTGCTTCGAACTCCGCCGGGAAGGTCACCAGCCGTTTGGTAGCGTATGTTTCTCAGCTCGCGACAGCTTCTGCGCAGAGCTGATAAGACGAGCGGACGAGACGACGGTGAGTTAAACAAGGTTTATGTACAGCATATATACAGAGGCTTTACAATTTCGGCACTGGGGCCGACAGCGACTCGAAGAGCCGAGCTCTCCTCTCTAACACATAGGTCTGCTCTCAAACGGGTCCGCTCTGACACACATGTCAGCTTTTCGCCTAGGACCGCCGATCGCGACGCGCCGCAGGGCTTCTTTTATTTGCCCCGGGTCCAACCAAAATGTCCAATCAGAAGCGCCGCTGGTCGTCAGGGCAGACTCCTCCAATGGGGTCGCCGCTGGGCCGCGTCAGACCCCCAGACATGAAGACGCCCGTTGTTTACTCGACGGGCTCGCTGGCGCTGACTCACCGCACGTGCGCGCCAGAAAGGCGCCGCGCGTGTTTACGCCGTTGAGTCGTTCGCGTCAGGCGGACTGCGGGCTGGCCTTGACACAGATTGCCTTTTTCAGAGGCACGGCCGTTCGCTGTGGACTCGCAGGCATAACAGTATATAACAGCTGTATCTTGCCGGTACATAGCTACGGAGCAGAAACCTAGAGACTTACAAAGAGCGTTCAGCTTAAATTGAGGACGACGCAGCGAGCAATGGAAAGAAAAATGGTAGGTGTAACCTTAAGAGACAAGAAGAGAGCAGAGTGGATTAGGGGACAAATGGGGGTTAAGGATATCATAGTTGAAATAAAGAAGAGGAAATGGACATGGGCCGGGCATATAGCGCGTAGACAGGATAACCACTGGTCATTAAGGGTAACTAACTGGATTCCCAGAGAGGGGAAGCGGGTTAGGGGGAGACAGAAGCTTAGGTGGGCAGATGAGTTTAAGAAGTTTGCGGGTATAAATTGGCAGCAGCAAGCACAGGACCGGGTTAACTGGCGGAACATGGGAGAGGCCTTTGTCCTGCAGTGGACGTAGTCAGGCTGGTGATGATGATGACGATGATGATGGTGATGACGACGATGATGATGATTTCCTGTTTTGTTTTTTTCTCATTTCCTATGCCAGTCGCCCTGAAGGTGACCAAACAATTAAGCAACATCATAAAAGTACCTGTTCATCCATCCATGTCCTCCCTATGGCATCTACAATATTCTGATGTTGATTTTATTCGCGTCTATTGTCGACCGAATAAAGTTGTTTCACTCACTCGTGCTGCAGTGTCAAGCGCCGCAAAAATTAATGGCTACGTCAGCACGCCACATGTGTCAAGCTTTCGTCTAGACCACATCGGTTTTTAATAAATTTGAACACACTTCATAAATGACGTTTAGTATACGGAGCCCAAATAGTTATGTTTATCGTCAGCAAGAAAATTATGACATAATGTTATCAAAGCGCCTTTGTTAATGAATAAGGCACAAACGAATGTTACACAATATACGACAGATTGGGACCACGCACGGTTAAGCTGATTGCTCCGGTAGCAGATTAAATTCAAATTCTGCACGAATGCAATCCAGGTCCCGTCAAAGAAACTACGTTGGCCTCCGCCTCGTCTGGTGGGGTCACCGGCGCAATGTTTTCCACAAACAGCGGGGATGGAGAGCTGCATACAGGATAAAGCAAGTTGTCCCAATTAAAAAGGAAGGCGCTTGGTGGGTGTACGTGTTTTTTCGCTGTATGTGAAGGACTTGTCCTTGTGGCGTCATCATCATCGCCATTCGTCCTTTGCCAGCCATAGCACCGCGCCTATAGGACAGTGTACTCAGTCATAAGTCGGCTTGCTCGGACTCGCTCACAATCAGATGTAGCCGTGAGTATGTGTGAGTCCGGCTGAGTGATATTTTGGCGAACTTGAGTCCGAATGTGTGCGCATGTGATTTTTTTTCTAATTTATTTTATATTTCTCTATCTCTATCCTCTTTCCGACCCTTTTCCCCACCCCCGTACAGGGTAGCAAACCAGTTCTAGGTTAACCTCCCTGTCTCTTTCTTTTATTTCTTTCTCTCTCTCTTGAGTCCGAATGAGTCTGGTTGAAGAAAGTTCTCATTAGTCCGAGTGAGCGCGGCTCAGGAAAATTTTGGTGCGCCCAAGGCCGAGTGAGTTCAAAGCGCGAAATATACAGCTTGGGTGAATCTATGTGGGTTCTACTTTTTTTTTTTTTGGCCGCGCCTCTCACGCATATTGAGAAGCGCATCGGAGGCTCTAAATTTGACGTGTGGGTGGCCTAGAGACGATTGCATTTACTTCCTGAAATTCAAGCTCACTTGAATGAACACTCATTCGTGCTGGTAGTACAAGCCATGGGCGACGAAACGACTGATTTCGTAGGCCCTGTATAGGTTAGTAAAGAAGGAAGTCGCGTTGACGTGCATATAGGAAGCCATAAGCAAGTCCTGTGGACACAAACTAGAAAAAAGCTTTAAGAATTGAGTAACTAGTTTCCAGCATTTGCGAGAATGTACTTCAAGATAGAGAGAGAGGAAAGGAGAGAAAGAATTTGAGAAGTATATATGATAATATGTGGGGTTTAACGTCCCAAAACCACCATGAGATTATGAGAGACGCCGTATGGGAGGGCTCCGGAAATTTCGACCACGTGGGGTTCTTTAACGTTCACCCAAATCTGAGCACACGGGCCTACAGCATTTTTGCCTCCATCGAAAATGCAGCCACCGCAGCCGGAATTCAATCCCGCGACCTGCGGGTCAGCAGCCGAGTACCTTAGCCACTAGAACACCGCGGCGGGGAAATTTAAGAAAGGTATGGGTGTTAACAAGACTACGTCCCATTCACTACCCTACACAAGGAAAGGGGAATAAGAGAAAGAGAAAGAAGGGGTAGGGGAGATAGAAGAAGACGCACATTGCACACCACACAGACACTGTGCAGGGTCTCACAGGCGATCGCTCAGTGATATGTCGCCTTCAAGAATTGTAAAAGGTTTAGTGTGGATTTCTGGGCTGCAGGTGTACTTTAAGACCATGCACCCAAGATCGGAGTTAAGGGACGATCATTCAGAAGGGTCTTCGTAAGCTCAAACAGGACAGGCGGGTGGGTAACAAAGAAAAGCTAGCAGACAAAAAGAGGGTACTTTTTATTCTCTATTGGCATAGCGTTTCGCCCAATCTAAAGCGAGTTGCGCAAGGACATAACCTGAATCTCGTTCTCAGCGCCCCACGTAAACTGTTCAAGATTTGCTCAATGATAAGCAATGTGAAACCCGATTCCTCATCACGAAACACGCGGTACGGGTACAGTACACTCGATGCAATGAATATGCCTTCTATTAAATTTCCCTAACTTGCAACAAAGCGCACACGTAGGACGAACGGTGCTCTGCTACAATGAAAGGGCGCGAAACCCCGACTGTGTACCGCTAAGAACGACGCGAGAAATCATACAAGAGACAGCACTGTAATCATCGCAAGTGCCGTTCTATTATTAATCAGACCAAGATGCTGGAGTGATCGCACGATAGATTAGAGAGGGAGATTCTCGGAGCCTTTTAAACTGCGCGTTCAGCAGTCATGCACTTGCATGAAGAAGTAGAGGTCGCCTTAATGTCGCGAAAGCCTGTGCACGTGATAACGGTGTTGTTGGTTTTGTTGGTGTTTCCTGAAACTTGATAATTCGCACTCGTCTGTTGTAAAAGTTCCTAGTCCTCATGTTTTTTGTGTTTTTTTTGGCTTAGCGTTTTTTTTATTCATGCAGTATGCCAGACCAGCTTGCCAAAACACGTCAAGCTCTATTCGATTATAAGGAATGCCGTCCCAAGCGCAACTATGGAATGCAAAAGCGTATATAATTATATTAGAGCACGAAACGTAAGCGTTTCTTTTTTCCCCACTTTACATTATAAAATATTATTCACGGCTGCAGCTTGGAGGTGGCTAGTTTAGTCCAGACACCGTTGTATGTGGCTGCCAGAGCAAGGACTATAAAGAGTGGATCGCATCAAGGTCCCAGTTGTAAAATGTAGCGCTAATTCGATGCCCCATTCCGACAATTTACAAGTTTTCTCTAACCCCTGCATTTGACCTGCACGTACACAATCTCGCATGCTACAGCGCTTAAACTCATGTGGCTTCGTAGAAGCAAATTATGGCCAGAGTTGTCCTTCAAGTCTCTCTAAAAACATTGAAAATGCAGCGATGTTATCTATGGAGCGACGTGCGCATGCACGATTTAATAAAACCTCGCTGTTATGTATGTATTCTACACGTATTAGTAGAGTCTCGAATAAACGTTATTCGTTTCATGAATCAATAAAATTGGCCATGACGTCATACCCGAGGGTCTAAATGCTAGGGCAGCGTTGTCGTTGGTGGTTACTTTGCGCCAAATTGGAAACATTTCAACCCCGTCTGGAGACAGAAAATCTAGGTTGGCTCCATGGCAAGTTTATGACCACTAGTGAACTTTAGTAAATGTACATTAAGTAGGCGATTTTTCCAATTACTTGCAGATAAAGTGCATTGGTTCTAAGCTTTTGAGTCATGTCAGTCAATGCGCACAGGCATCCTCCCACTGCACTGACGCCTCGAAGCATTTTAACGTTACGCGTGGTGCTCCTGAAGAAGTAATGGAAAAGAAGGAAAGGCAGTCCTGGATAACTGGTTTGCAACCCTACAATGCCCCAGTGGAAGTTGCGATTGTGTTAGCCAACGCTTGGCTGCCATGCTGCTCGCAGTGACCGCCATGCTTGTTTATGTTACGCAGAAGTTTCTAATTCAGATGTGCATGAAGCGTGCTCTCGAAAAAACTTGACAAAACAGAAGTCCGCCGGAAAATGAAGCTTGGTTTTACAACTTCAACCAGATTTCACTGTATAAATGCTCCATTCTCATTATATAAGTTTCACTAATCCATAGCTAGTACCATGTACAACAACCTCGGAGAAGAGCAGCGCTTCGAGATAGGTAATAGTGCACTTCAAGTTGTAAAAGACTATGTCTACTTAGGGCAGGTAATAACCGCGGAACCGAACCACGAGATTGAAGACTGTTGAAGAATGAGAATGGGGTGGAGCACATTTGGCAAGCACTCTCAAACTATGACAGGTAGATAGCCCCTATCCCTCAAGAGAAGGTATATAACAGCTGTATCTTGCTGGTACTTAGCTACGGAGCAGAAACCTGGAGACTTACAAAGAGGGTTCAGCTTAAATTGAGGACGACACAGCGAGCAATGGAAAGAAAAATGGTAGGTGTAACCTTAAGAGACAAGAAGAGAGCAGAGTGGATTAGGGGACAAACGGGGGTTAAGGATATCATAGTTGAAATAAAGAAGAGGAAATGGTCATGGGCCGGGCATGTAGCGCGTAGACAGGATAACCACTGGTAATTAAGGGTAACTAACTGGATTCCCAGAGAAGGGAAGCGGGTTAGGGGGAGACAGAAGGTTAGGTGGGCAGATGAGATTAAGAAGTTTGCGAGTATAAATTGGCAGCAGCACAAGCACAGGACCGGGTTAACTGGCGGAACACGGGAGAGGCCTTTGTCCTGCAGTGGACGTAGTCAGGCTGATGATGATGATGATGATGATGATGATGATGATGATGATGATGATGATGATGATGATGATGATGCTGAATGCATGGCTGTAGCTATACGGGCTTCTCCCCTATAGTTACCTCAAACTAAGATTACCTCAAACTATTGCTCAAACTAGTTACCTCAAACTATTCTTTTCTATCTCTCTCACTTTCTCCAACTCTTCTAGCTGTGCTTTCTTTCTCTCCATTTATCTTTCTCTTTCTATGGATTACTATCTCTCTTTCTTCTTTCCCTTTTTCATGACTTCAGTTCACTTTTCCGGCATGTTGTATGCTATAAAAGGCTGTATCGTGCTCTGTTAACATGTTTGAAAGGCTAAGTGCTTAGGACGCTCGCCTTCGGATCATGGCCCATTTTTCTTTCAAATGCGAAGCATTTCTTTGCGTACTGCAAGCACCTTTACGATATATGTCTGTCTGTCTGTCTGTCTGTCTGTCTGTCCGTCTATCTATCTATCTATCTATCTATCTATCTATCTATCTATCTATCTATCTATCTATCTATCTATCTATCTGTCTGTCTATCTATCTATCTGTCCGCCTGCGTCTGGGTCCTCTCGAGGTCACCCCCTTAACTTGGGGTAAACCAATATTAGTATAGGAGGGTAAGATGATTTCACAAATGTACCTCGCTGGTCATAACATGAATATTGACACAGTCCCGTCGCGTACGTCGTCACATTCCTACCGCCAGGCGTGGGGCACATACCTGTGGGCGGGTATGTGCCACAGGTGATTGACAGTTTGTCTACCCAGGAACGACAAGAACATACCAGAATTCCAACGCCAGAGCATTGAGAAAAAAGCTGACATCAGCAGCGTTGACCCGACGAATATAAAGAATAAATATCAAGGCTCCAGCAGGAATCAAACTCAAGCATTCTGCGGGCCACGCCAGGTCTCGATACTGCTTTGGAAGAAGACATTATTCGAGCACAATGTTGGTGAAACGTCTATAGCAGTTACAACGCTTGCTATTCAACTTTACAAACATTACACATGTACTCTTATAATGTGGACGTCAGGAGGGGTTATAACGTCACTTGTTGTTAAGAGCCATCCACTCGGGTTGAGTCAAGAAGCAGTGTCCAGGGTTACCATCTTCGCGTGCACAAGCGCCACATGTCAGCTTACCACTATACGTGTTGCTAACACTCATGTGTTGCTGTTGGCATCGTTACGCAATTGTAACCACCTGGTTATGTGAAACATATCCAACTGTGGAAAGAGTGTCGGTGCATGCCACATTTGAACACATATTTGGTGTGATTTCGCAACGCTTCGCTAATTACAACACAGCCATGTGCCATCCACATGCTTCGCAAAACGTTGATTCCCAAGGCACGTAGGATCAATTATATATATATATATATATATATATATATATATAGAATGGCCATATAGATATATATATATATATATATATATATATATATATATATATATATATATATATTGTAACGTGGAGAAATAAGACAAAGAGACAACGCCTTTGCTGCAGGCCGGCTGTTCTTTATCTAACTTCGTCTTCCTCTGCCTTTCCCAGCTCGCTGTCCCCGCGCCAGAAACCCCAGCGTCTTTCTTCATCATGACACTCGGCCACGACTGCGTGCGCGCAAAGGGCAATTTTCTCTGGAGGGCGGCACTGGGAGTGCCGTGGTAGTCTGTCATGTGCACGCCTCGAGCTGTCCTGTGGAACTGTCCTGTACTCTGGTGGACGACCCTGGCTGTGTCGAGGTGGTCGTTGCAGGTCGCGTCCGCGCGGCAAGTTAATGTAGTCACCTGGAGAATGTAAACCCAGCAGGTGATACTGGCTGGTGCGGAGGGATCGCATTGGTGGCGGACCATCGCGATGACTACCCCTTCGCTGCTTGGATGACATTGCAGGGACACCAGTATGCAGTACTGCGGCCCACACTGAGCGGGGACGCCTGCGTTGTTCAGAGCGAGGGAAGGTACGATGGGCTATATCGATAGATATCAGCGACATCGCTGTGTAGACTTTGCGCGTAGACTTGCGACGCAAGTCGTGCTCTAGCGGCTTCGCTGATGCACTGCTGGTCGAAGTGGAGGTTTTTGCCAATCCGTCACGTGCGTTCATGTCGACATGGCCAGTTGCCTCGCCATCCGGAGTAACCGTGAACTGCACCGGAATGACTTCGATGGCATCCTCCTCAGGTGGAGTAGGCACTTGTGGCTCGTTAGGGAAGACGGCATTTGGCAGGTTACGAGCGTCCACGCAATCGGCCAATGACGGCAAAGGTGGCAGGGGATGGTGCGGCTCCTTACTATGGGTCAAACTGGCCGTTGTGACGTGTGCTTGGTCTCCGGCTGGTTGTGGAAGAGCCGCCGTCGTCACGCAGCAGGTCAATGGATCCAAGCCATTTGAGGCTGACCAGCTTGGAGGCTGGCTCACTGGCTTCTGTGCTTTATAGGCGGTCCTAAGTTGGGTCAAGGGTAATTGTGTGTCAGGTGTCGACGCGGAGTCAGAGATCTGCCCGGAGGAGTACACCGTCCAGCTTGTCTCGATGATTGCCGCAGGGTACTCCGAGAAGCTGTCCGGGGAGGGGGCACGCGGCACAGCTGTAGGGGGGCGCGGCGCCTCGTGAGGTTGATCTCCGAGGTAGGGCAGGTTGGCAGAGGGTGCAGCTGCCTCGTCGTTGTGCTTCTCAATAGCCCCTTGCTCGGTAGTGGCGAGGGTAGAATGAGAGGTAGCAGTGAGGTCAGACTCAATTCTTCCAAACGCAGCAATGAGCTTGGCGCTCCAGTCCGCCCAGGACTGCTGCCGCACGCCTTCGTACCTGTGCCACGCAGCAGCAGGATTTTGAAGGCGGTCTAAGGCTACGCACCACTTCTGATTGTCGCTCCATCCCTTGCGAGCTCCGAGAGCATTGATGGTAGCCACCCAATCGACGGCATCGTCCTGGAAGCCGCGAAACTCGGGTAGCTCGGAGGCAGCCGGTGGTGGTGTCACGGCAGGCGAAGCTCCCGAAAATAGCGACGCCACACAGCCAAGTTGGTGTGAAAGAGCCGCGAGAGTATACTGGAGCTTGCTGCGGCTCTCGGGGGAAGTTGTTGAATGGTCTTGCGAGGCGGCCGCGGCCAACGCCTCATCGATAATGTGAAGTCCCGGCAAAGCAGCAGGGAGTATCGCAGAACTCGACGCTGTCAGGGCGCCGACCTCGAGGCGGAGTCGCGCAATGGTGCGCGAAAGCTCGGTGGCACTCTCGGGCGGCCCACATGCGGAGCCAGTGGGGACGTGTTCCCCGATCAGCGTACTCACTGCTGTGGTACCCTCGGCCGAGGGAGCTTGAACAGCACCCCTGAGCGGCTGAGGTGCCGATGAAGCACTGAGCAGGACGTTGTCGCAGTGGGAAGCGTGAACGGCATTCCCGGTCAACGACAGGCCATGTACTGTCGTGGTGGGGCCGGGGCAAGCCTGCCCAGGAGCCATCGAGAAGGCCTGGACGCCGTCCCCGAATGGCGGCACAGGTGCTCCCGGCTGCAGGAGGGCTGTCGGCTCCATGATCGAGGAAGCGTGAACAGCGTTTTTACGATGAGAGAACCACGCTGCCGATGATCCACGAGGATACGGACAGGTGGCTTGTGCCGCAGGGTTCACTTGTCGACCTGTGCTCACGGCACAATCCGTGGCGAAGGACGCGTAGACGGTGTCCCTTTTGATGAAGAAATACCGGTGATGGGTATACTAGGGCCGCCGAGGAGGCCTTGGCGCCATCCCCGAACGGTGGTGGCAGTGGCGGCAGGTGCACAGCTGCTGAGGAGGCCTTGACGCCGTCCCCAAGCGACGCTTACCGCATCTGCACGTCGGCGGGCGTCTTGGATGACGAAGCCGGGACGTATGACGTCTTCTCTGTCGACTGCGCCATTGTAACGTGGAGAAATAAGACAAAGAGACAACGCCTTTGCTGCAGGCCGGCTGTTCTTTATCTAACTTCGTCTTCCTCTGCCTTTCCCAGCTCGCTGTCCCCGCGCCAGAAACCCCAGCGTCTTTCTTCATCATGACAATATATATATATCTTCCGTACCTGTCTGCTCACCCATCAGAGTTATCCCCACCCGCGCCAGAGAAATCTGCCCATGTGCTTCGAAAGCGAAGCGGAAGGTGAAGATGCAAGCCCACGGTGCAGGTTTATGATGAAAACTATTATTCGCACTACCCTGTGCCACAAAAATCTTGCAGTGGCCCTGCAACAGCTTCTCAAATAGCGATGGATTGTATTCACTAAATGAGCGTATATTGCCTCATGAATTCACCAAAGCAATAATTTTTCGAATCTCTCCTGTACAAGCGGAGTTACAAAGATTTGTCGCACGTTGCAATAGCATTCTCTCTTCTTTCGTCCCAACGAAAGCACTGTAACCTAAGCAGTGAAAGAAGGCACAGGGAAAAAAATACGTAATGCACGCCTCGCAACCTAGAGCACTCTTATTTCTTATTTATTTATTTTTTCATCGAAGACGCGGTTATTCAGTATGATCGCGTGCGAATGCGTGGACAATTTGCGACCTCCCGCGGCTGCAGCAGTAACGACCGTGCGCGCCATGCTCCAATCAGCCAATGGCTGATACAATGGCGGCCACGAGTGAATTTTGAGGAGGGTGTCTTGAAGGCCAGTTGGTAAGTGATACTGAGGGGAAAAAGCACAAAAACGAGATGAAGTAAGAATGACCACGTAACTAAAGCACTGACGAACAACTGTGTGTAAGCTTATTACACCGAAAATATATAGCTGAAAAGAGACAAGACTGAAAACCATCACGTGCGCATCAAGACGGCACGCAAGGGGAACCTGCCACGAGTAAAAATGTCCCAAGTTAACAGCTCAAAAGCAGGCTTTTTTTCTGCCATTTTTTTTTCCGGCGTAATAAACTTACACGCAGTTGTTAGGCAGCGCTTGTGTAGTGTGGCCATTCTTACACCGTGCCTTTCCCCCTCAGTTACTTTTGAGCACGGAGCATCACTTGTCGAGAAAAGGAAAACCAATTTTCTGCTCATTTTCGAAAATTTATTGTGAATTTCAGGACGCGTGCGGCGATATAATATTTGGTTCGCGTGTTATAGGGAGCCTTCACTGCTCTTCAGCAGCATTTTCTGACCACTCTCAAAAAGTATCGCTGGGCCGCCTTTAACAGCTCTGCTTTTGAAATTTATAATCATATTACCGCTTCATTTCTGTTACAAAAATTTGTGATGACCTGTGAACTTCGAATAACGCATTATTCGAAGGTCCCAGGTTCGGTTCTTGCCCACGGCAAGTTATGTTTTCACCCACTTTCTTTTCTTCACATTTACATTACTATTGGGTTTAATAACTTCCCCTATACAATCCTTGGTATTATTGCCTGTTAGATCTCATTATTATTGCGTCAAAACACGGAAAAACGAGTCCTCAAGTATACACCTCTTTCCCTTATTCAATAACGAGAGTTTCGTACTGGCAGACTTGGAGCCGCTATAGATTTTATGCGAAGGACTATTAATCAGCTGCCCGCTCTTAATAAGTTCACGTGCAACGTGACACCAAACAGGCTCATAAAGAGTGTGCCACACTCGCCGCCATGGCTACAGGTGGCGCTGAATGTTACTCCCACGTTTAAATTCACATAGAAACCCAATAAAGTGGCTGGGGGGAGAGCCGCAGTGGTAGCTCAGTGGTAGAGCATCGAATGCGTTATTCGATGGTCGCAGGTTCGGTTCCTGCTCACGGCAAGTTATCCTTTCACCCACTTTTCTTTCTTACATTTACATTACGATTGTGTTTAATTACTTCCCCTATACATTCCTTGGCATTATTGTCTGATATATCACAATATTATTGTGTCAAAACACAAGAAAAACGGGCCCTCAAATATATATATATATATATATATATATATATATATATATATATATATATATATATATATATATCCGGAAACGTTCTATACATTTTAGTCGTGAGAATAGAGCTCCTCCCGCTTTACGAATCATGTCGAATTTTTAAAATCCTTCATTCTGTATAAACTTCCATACGTAGGAGGTCCTCCGAAAACCTATTTCCCTTCACGCACTGTCCAGATTTACACTGCATGCAGTGCTCACGCACGCATATGCATATTTTGTATCTTTTCGCGTATGTATACCTTGACGGCTCGTATTATCCAGCCCTACTCGTTCTCAAGTGGTCTATTACGTGCGGCTACCGCAACCACGAGGGCGTTTCCAGTGGCACACGAGAATTCCCGGTAGGCATCTAGAGTGTTTCCATTGTGTTTCCGGAACTTCCGGTCCACTCTCTTTTCAGTGCATGGATGAACAGCGCGCGTACTTCTCGCTCGAATTGACCCGCGCCTTGTGCTACTGTACCTCGTAGCAGTTTCTTTCTGTCGCACTCAGCTGCCACCAAACAACAGGAAGATCAAAAGCGTGCACGAGAAGGAAGGAAGGAAGCCGCTGCACATAGACGAGAAGGCCACGCGTGAGCGGGATGTGCCGAGCAGAGATCGACTTCTTGCGTTCCGGCCAACCGTGTTTGCGGAAGGCCTGAATTCAGTTTGCGTCCCCGCGTGCGAGCGGAATGGAGATGCACCGTAATACGCGAGCGCGCACATGCGAGAGAATGGACCGTGTTTACACGAGCTTTAGGCCCGCTGTTTTGCGTCCTTGATTGAAGTCTGATTGAGACTTTGCATGTTCCGGGCGCTGCACAGTCGTTCGCCACGGCGTCTATGCACACAGAGCACAACGACACGTACGCCCGGGCTTTAGGCCCATATACCTGCCTCTATACCGTACACACTGGGTGATGTGCGACGTATAGCGCTTGCAAAAAGCGTGGGTGCGTGAATTTACCCGAGAGCTAGACAGACGAAGGTATAGCGTGCATGCGTTGTGAGTACATGCGAGCCACCTGCATCGCAGAAGCTAACAATGCATGCGACGTTCGAGCTCGTCGCACAAAAGCAGCGTTCCGCCTCTCTCGCCTGGTTCACTGCTGCATTCGATTTGAATCTAGTGTACGGCTGCGCAAATCAAACTTGCGTGAATATGATGTCCCTTTTCCCTAACCACGTCTAATTGACGGCTGATTTATGTTAAATAATACAGCCGCTGAAGTGTGCGGGATACAAGCGAAATACCTGGCTGGCTGTAATAAGTTTTCATAAAACCTTCATCCCGCTACCATCAGAACACGCATTTGGCATGAACATTTTTCCAAAGTCAGAATTTTTCTGATGTACGCAATCATCCGTTAGGCTTTACATCTAATCCTACATCTTAATCAGGTCCTCATTAAATGCTGGCTACATCCAGGGAACCAGATGATCAGATAAAGAATGTCCTTCTGTATACGTGTAAGTCAAATAAATAAATAAGCTCAACAAATCTTTCACAGAGAGTATTATTCTATAAGATTTGCTCTGCACCACTGCTACAACGCATTCATTTGCTCACCTATATATTCACAGACTTCTAAGATGGGTACGGTATAGCCAAGATGTTGACCTATTAAGGCACTTGCCTTGGATCGGTGGACTTTGGCTCAAACGTGGGATAGATAGATAGATAGATAGATAGATAGATAGATAGATAGATAGATAGATAGACAGATAGACAGATAGATAGATAGATAGATAGATAGATAGATAGATAGATAGATAGATAGATAGATAGATAGATAGATAGATAGATAGATAGATAGATAGATAGATAGATAGATAGATAGATAGATAGATAGATAGATAGATAGATAGATAGATAGATAGATAGATAGATAGATAGATAGATAGATAGATAGATAGATAGATAGATAGATAGATAGATAGATAGATAGATAGATAGATAGATAGATAGATAGATAGATAGATAGATAGATAGATAGATAGATAGATAGATAGATAGATAGATAGATAGATAGATAGATAGATAGATAGATAGATAGATAGATAGATAGATAGATAGATAGATAGATAATCATTCGCTTCTGATCAGTTTGCTATAATAGAGCACGGTACTCAAGGTGCAGGCAATGGAAGTACTGTGATTATTATTCATCTTTTACATGTCGTTGTTGCGCCCTTTGATGTCCATACTGGAGCTTTGCCGACTGTCCCATCTCAGTGAGATCCTGTAATCGTACACTATCTGCAGCACCAGCCTCCAAATTAAGCTAAAAGCAGAATGCTCTCTGTGCTTTTGAGTGGCGTGCCCCTTGTGACACACTATGTGTACAACGTCTCTGATCTTCACCCACATTGCGCACACTACTCTTTGACCTGATCTGTGTTTACTGAGGCAGAAGAAATAAAGACCGCGCACCGAAAAGCACAGTGCTCTAGTTCTGCCTGCGCTTCGTGAGAACGCCTAATTCATGAGAACACCTAATAAGCAAGCAAGCGGCCCCCACACATCTCTACAAGCCAGTGTTCTCAAAAGAATAGAGTTGCGTGATATAGGTTATTGATTTTGAATGCAAAGGAAGCATCAATACAACTTCAAAAGCTGTTTAAGGATCGCGAAAAAACGAAAGCATAAAGTACGACAGAGTTAAAGGCTATAGCCCGTGAGTGTTTTATAGCGGTCGTTCGAAGAAACAATTCAGGAGCTGATATAAAACGCTCCTACACGCAGCACTCGGAAACCAATAGCACTCAAGCGAAGCGATAGCTCGTTTTTATGGCGGCAGCCGAAGGACAGTCTCGCGCAAGAGCCAGCCCTTGAACGAAGCTTCGGAACCATGCAGCGGCAACACATAGTCCCGCTGACATCAGCGATCCGGAATGAACAGTTCCAATTCATTTGGAAGCGTGGGCTGAAGCGACAAAGCACCCATCGGCAGAGACTATAACACCTTGAAAAATTCGCTGCCGAGAATTCAATATTGTCTTTCGAGAACAAATAGCCATGGCTGTCGCGCTGGCGCCGAGCGAGCTGTAGCACTCGGAAGTGGAGTCCGCCGTTCGCCCAATATTGTGCTTTCACCGCATGTGTAGACGGGTACGGGCTGTTTCTTTTGTCTTTACGTCACATACCTCGGCCACTTTAAATTTCTTTGCGCGTTTTGTCTGGCGGCTTGATTGGAAACCCAACATATGTAAAGAGAACGCCGACGACTGGGTTGAACTGTTTGATGAGTCGTGGCACGACAGTCTTTTTTTTTCTCTTTTTCTTTCTCTTTCTTTCAAGTGCAATTTTCTTTCTTTCAAGTGCAATTCCGCATAGCCAACAAACTTACACAAGCCGTTAAATGAACAAATAGTGAGCATAAAGAAAAAGAGTATGTTGAGGGAGTATAGCATGGACCGGCGTCTCTCTGTTACTACGCCATTCTCTTTTTTTTTTAGCGTGTTGTGTCTTTTAACTTTTTTTATAGAGAAAGTTGTTATATACAGCTCCGAATAGAGGGCCAAGTGTCCTCTGCACGGGTGCTTTTTTTATCTCAATAAAACTAAAAGCAACAGTCCACGAGGTTTCGGTCAGGGACAGTGCAATTCAAACATTCCACACGAGAGGGGACTTCGAAATTGATGGCAACAATTTAAAGTGCCGCACGCCGGTCAGGATAAGTGCCGCACGCCGGTCAGGAGACTACGGTAGAGTATGTCTGTTTTAGTTCTATGTGAAACTAATAATGGGATTAGCACTGCGCTCAGCGACACGTGGATGAAAAGTTGTAGGGGTAACATTCGCGCTTTCCGTGGATACACGTTGCTGTTGTTCACAACGACAAGTGTATACAAAAAATATCTGTGGCGTGATTCCTAGGCAGCAGTGCAACGTCATCTCACGAGCAATTTTAATTACCAGTATTAGAGTTAAGGTCCTGAGATACACGTTTTACGAGGAATCTCTTGGATAAGGTGTTGTGATACACGTTTAGGCCCCTGCAGGACAAATTATTGTGGAATACCTCGTTGATCCGCTTCTTTTGTTAGCGTTGCCCGTGTATTAAGAAAAATATATTTATTTTTATGTTTAAAGGAGCACGGTTTGCAGACAGGTTTGGTATAAATGGTTTGGTGCTTGAACTGTATATTAAATGTTTTGTTCACTCATTTATGGGAAAGATGGGAAACTATAGGCTATACGTTAAAGCGGACTACCCGACCATCATGATTTATTGTCGTGACTCGAGAAACCAAACTGCGGAATAAATCAATGGTCTAATAAACTAGCTTTTTGTGTCACTTTTCATATTATGAGTATTAATGTATAAGTATCAATCGCAAGCTATGACAATTGATGAAGCAATATTTTATTAACACACCGTATAATCACTGCCGAAAAGCATGCATACTTTTAAGACGCGTGTACTGCAGCCGGGCTCCTCCACACACCGCCTTTCTCGCATGAACTGCGGAATCGAGGGTTGCTGTCACGAAGACCGAACGTCACGCATGACTCAATTACTACCATGATTACATTTCACCTAATAGCGAATAATTTAAAAGAGGGGCAGTCTCTGTTGTTGTTTCTTGTCAACGTCGAATATCGGCACATACCGAATATCGAACTGAGTGAACGGAGCCGTTCCTGTTCTCTGTCCTCGCTGTCCTCGAGGTTTCCTCCGGTGGTTCCTGAGGCCTGAGCGCCCTTATTCAATTCGAGGTCTACCTCCGCAGCGACTTCAAGGGAACCTTGTTGCTTCCTCCTGTGGGGGTGCTGCCGGATCAGGCGGCGCTTTTAAGCATATCAACCTGGTGTCTCTTTCCTCTCCCGGTCAGGCATGTTCTGCCTGGTCGGCTTCTCTTCCTAACAGTAATTTGCCAATTGATCTGTTTTTGCGCAGTGGTCTGAAGAGCGTTCCTGTGGCCCTGGTTACAATCAATGGCGAGTCCATTCGCATAAAAAATCTGAAACTGATTCAGGAAGAACTCCGGAAGATTAGCAGTCATTTCCAAATAACTACCAAGGTGCGTCAATTAGAACGTGGAGGCATCCTGTGCTGCTCGCCGGACCAGGCCTGCATCACAGATCTGCTAAAATGCATAACGTTCGCCTCGAATCCGGTGAGCTGTTTCGTGCCTGCCCATTTGACCTGTATGAAGGGACTAGTTCGAGGAGCAGACTTGAGCCTTACACCACCCGATTAATACGCTTGTGCACGATGTCACCAGTTCTCTGTGGAACACGGGCGGATTTCTACACACCCGTCCTCACCGTCTTGGCCCACACTTAGGACTTTCCATTCCATCTGGGTTATCTAGATCTGGGACAACCGTTCTCTGTTGCATGTGGCTTGGCGTGTCTTTTACGAACGCCTTTGCTTGCCGCATCGGATGGGCAGACAGTGATGTGTGTGATCATTGCGGTGCTGACGAAACCATCAAACATGTTTTGTGTCAGTGCCTTCAATACAACTGTCAAAGACAGTCTCTGTCAGACAATCTCTGTCAGCAGTGTTTGTACGCCTCGTCGACTAGCCGCTTTCCGAAAAAGAATTTTGGAATACCGGAAAGATAGAGCTTCACGCCAAAAAGCGACGAAGGCCCTCCTCAAGTTTCTGCGATCCACCCGCCTCATCTAACGCTTGTGACGTTTTAGTGTGTTCATGTGCTTTCGCTTCCGTCTCTTCCGTCTCTTTCCCTCATTCCCTTTTTCTTACTTTGCTGTCTCCCATTTCCCCTTCCCCAGTGCAGAGTAGCAAATCAGGCACTTACTTTCTGGTTAACGTCCCTGCCTTTCTTCATACCATCTCTCTCTCTTTCTTTCTCTCTCTCTCTCTCTCTTGAAATGTTTGCGACTGCAGGAGAAGTCTTTGTATTTCGCTACTCACGTAACGTTGAGAACAAGAAGGTCCCCACAAAGTCAGTAATCGTGACTTTTGCCGGCACGGCTCGACCAACGAAAGTTAAGGCGTAGCAATAATTTATCATGTTAATGCGCTATCCCCTCGCCCACTTCAGTGCGAAAAATTCTGGAGGTATGGACATACCCTCAAAGGGTGTAGATCGGATGTGAGGTGTCACACATGTACTGACCAACATAATCCAAACAAATGTTCAACCCAAGAGGTGAGATACTGTCTATGCAGAGGAACTCACGCAGCGGAGGATGAAAGTTGCCCCATGAGGACACGTGAGTTGAACTACTAGAGATCATCGAACAACGATGCCCACGGCGTGAGGCCCGATCTATGTTTCTCTGAGCGCTCACGTGGCTATGCCACCGTTGCCAACCGGGCAAATCAGATGCTCAAGTCGTCGTTGATCTATCTAAGAACATCAACGGTGGAAAGGGCGATGACGAAGCTGATGAATTCTCTATTCGTGAGCCACGGAGTAATGGGCACAAATAGTGAGTACTCAGTTGACTCAAATCTTGCAGGGTGGTAACAAACCTACTGTGCCCCCTTCTCTACCTTCACCAGTTGAGGTTACTGAGATTCCATCGGAACCAGGACCTTCGAAGTCAAAGCCAGGCACGTCGAACTCTGGCCGTAAAATAATTGTACGGCTTGTGCAAGACTTAGATTTGTGCTCGGACTCCGATTCCCATGTCTAACAACCAGCACTAATGGACTCTGTCTCAAGAGATATGAAAAGACGAGCTTCTCCTGAAGCACAACACTCCTCAGTTAGTCCCAAATGAAGGAATAAGAAATGCCAGAAGCAAAATCCATCAAAACAGGATTTTTTAAAGAATAGCATCTTGGAGAAATCAGTGAGTGCTGCTGGTATGTCAATAAAATGGGGAATTTAAAAGTACCACAGTGTAATTGCCGTTCCATTTTTTCAGCAGCTACTCACTCACTTTATCTTTGCGATCACTATTCCCCTGATGTTGTTGCTTTACAAGAAACTTGGCTTGCAGAAAATAAGTACTTTAGGATTAAAAGTTACCGCTCATTCCGTTTAGACCACCCAACTCGAGGTGGTGGTTACGCAATATTTATCTTATCTAAAATCGATAGAGCTAAAATTATATATTAGTCAATGACTTCAGAAAGTGAGATTTTAGACTTTTAGCACTTTCCCGCGGGTGTTTTGAATTATTTCGTTCTAGATACGGCAGTTTCCTTTTGTCAAAAAGCTATTGTATCAGTGAATGACTTCATTTCCTATCATATTTCGTGGGGCTTTAAAAGTTATTTGAATGACAAACGTTTGTGGGATAGGGTGAACAAGGATACCTTTATATGCATAAACACAAGAACTCCTACTGTTGTCCGTAATAAGTCCTACTTGGTGCTTGACCTAATTTTTTCTAACGCTAACCTGTCCATCTTATTATGGTCTGTGGCTAACTCGGGAACAAGTAGTGATCATATGTCTATATCGTTCGAGGTGGTATGTCCAGTAACCTCCAGGAATATATCACCGGTGACGCATGTAAACTTCAGCCCATTTGAGAAATTATTACGAGGCGCTTTATCTAACCGAACGAACGATACGGAACTAGACGCCATCAGAATAAGTAAGCAACATTTTAAAAGAGTCGTTGAACCATCATAAATTCATCATTGAAAGCTTCAAACCTACCAACCCTTGGTGGAATGCATACTGTTCGCAGGCTTATAGACTAAGAAAAGCTGCATGGAAAAAAAATAATTTTCAACCAGTATCCCAGAAACTGGAGTGATTATAAGTGTGCGGCCGCAATTTTTAGGAGAACCATTGCTAATGCGAAGTACAAATTTAACAATGAACGATCTGAGTTCCTTTGAAAGCCAGTCAATAGAAAGGCACTTACTCTTTTCGCTTTCAGAGAAGTAAGAAAGTTCTTCCGGTACCGAAAAACGTAGAATCTGGAGTATAATCACCAGTTGAACTGAAGGCCTTTCTCGAAGATATAGCTCAGGGCCTAAAAAGTCGCTCTACGACAATTTTCTCATACCAAGCCCAGTCCCCCCCATAGGGGTGAGAATTTTCAAAGTCACATTTGCAGAACTAGCAAACGTAGCCAGAACAATACCCCATTCTGCTCCCGGCACTGAAGGCATGGCGACGTCGGTGATAAAATCAGTACATAAAATATACCCACTTGGCTATACTCTAAATTATTAATCACTCCCTTAGAAGCTCTTGGATTCCACCCGTTTGGGGAATGGCAAAAGTGATTCCATTATTAAAAGCGCAAGACGCTGGGTTTACCTTGTATAGATAACATCAGGCCCATTTCACTTACATCGAACCCAGTAAAACTCGTCGAAAGAATTTTATATGGACGTATAAATCGCTGGATGTGGGAAAAAATGACACTGAGGCCATGTCTGATTGGATTAAGACGTGGTTGCTCCATTTGGTGTGCGCACGTTTGTCTCGAAAGTAAAATTTAGCCTGCTCGATATCAGAATTAATATTCCGCTTTGGTAACTTTAGATATCACGAAAGCTTATGATAGCGTAGAGCATGTGAAACTGCTAGATTCGCTTCAGAACTCAGGACTGCCTCAATACTTTGTGGCCTGAATCCATGCTTTCTTAAGTGGTAGAGAATTTGACTGCTCGCTGTCTGGTATCAATTTCTCAAGATATAGGCAAACAAGAGATCTACCGCAAGGGTCAGTACTATCGCCCTTGCTATTTAATGTACTACTATGTACCATTCCCATACAGCAAGATGCACAGGTCTATGTGTAAGCCGATGATATCACATTTTTTGCTGCGTCGGCGGACATTCACACACTGTACTTGATTCTGCAGACACACATGAATAGTATGGAAACGTATATAGAGATTGTTAACTTGCCCTCAATATTAACAAAAGCACAATCGTAGTTTTCGCACAAAATGCCCCAGTGCAAATTTTACTAATGTACCGACAGGTTGTCACACCTCTGGTCGGGTCAGTTAGGTATTAAGGGGTAACCTACACCGAAACACTTAACTGGAGTCCCCACATGAAAAACATGGCTGCCAAAGGAGCACGTGCCGTAGGGATGCTGCGCAGACTCAGTAAGTATCGTGCCAGTTTGCGTAGAGACGTGCTCGTCATTATATATTGCATGCACATTCGACCGATATTAGTATTCGGCTGTGTTTGTTTTCATGCGCTACGGCTTATAAAGTTCGACCACTGATTCTGGTAGAACGCGAATCATTACGCTTATGCCTAGGGCTAGCTAAATATGTTGCGAACAATGTCTTATATAAAGGATCCCGCCTGCCCTGTCTTATCAAAATATTTCACATTCTAATAACAGTACGAACATTGTTAAATATCTATGCATCACCTCAGAGGAGGTCACAGTGTGTGTTCGTTAACCAGCAGGCCTCATTTTTCAACCACCCACAGTCTAAATTGTGGTGCCCTCAAATTATTTTTACACAAAAACTTTTGGACCCCTTAAGAGATAACCTTCGGGAAATACTTGTACTCAACACTCTGGTTGCAATTAGGATTGAATTTCATTATATATATATACCCCAAGAATGCAAAAAATTTACCATGTCAGTATATAAATGCCATTTTGGACGATCATTTGGCCAATCTATAGAAACATCCATTGTGATAGCGACTGACCCTTCCGTTTGTGAATAGAAGGCAGGTGTAGGAATCGTATCATCCTCTCTACATCAGGCCTTTTCAATTCGATTACCTGACTTTATCCCTATTTACCAAGCTGAGCTACTGGCAACAGTCCCAGCATTGCGTAAATTACCCCAGCACTTATCAGCGGTGGTTGTTCAAACAGACTGTCTATCTGTCTGTGCTGCCTTAAGCACACCAACTTTTTCGAGTACCTTAGAAACATTCTCCTCGCTCTTTCCTAGACATGTGCAACTCGTTCGACTAGTTTGGGTACCAGACCATAAAGGTTTAGTTCTCAATGAGCATGCAGATGCACTAGCTGTATTTTGCCTAATGGTCCTCTTCTACCCATTTTGCCTACTTCTGAATACATCATAGCAGCACGTTTTGAAAAATGTACAACGGCCAATAACTTTCGAAAAATCTCCTTTGTTTTTATGAAACTATCCACAGCCAAAGTTCCCTTAGAAGAACAAGCTGTTTTCATTGAGAAAGAAGGAAATAGTGATTACAAGGCTGCGATGTCAAGTCCCTTCATTGAAACAACCCGACCTTCACAGGTCGGGCCTGGCACAGTCGCCTTCATGCCTTCACTGTAATGAGAGTGAATCTTTGAAGCACTTCTTTTTGTCATGCCAAATATTCAAAATTGACGAATGCCTACGGGAGGGCATTCGTCAATTAACTCACGGCCCTCAGCCCCCACCAGCTGCGGAGCAACTGACCACGGCGGCGGTCAGATCTGCAAAGCAGCAGAGGGTGCTAGGAATCTCTGGATACGGACAGGCCACCATTGGAACTTGAACTTGGCAACGTTTAACGTTAGAACGTTATCTAGTGAGGGAAGTCTAGCTGTATTATTCGAGGAGCTAGAAGGCATTAAATGGGATATAATAGGGCTGAGTGAGGTTAGGAGGACAGATGAGGCCTATACTGTGCTACAGAATGGGCACGTCATTTGCTATCGGGGCTTGGCAGACAGAAGAGAACTGGGAGTAGGGTTCCTAATTCACAGAAACATAGCTGGCAACATAGAGGATTACTATAGCATTAATGAAAGGGTGGTAGGCATTATAATTAAACTGAATAAAATATACAAAATGAAAGTAGTACAGGCTTACGCGCCTACATCCAGCCATGATGACCCTTCAGTTGAAAGCTTTTATGAAGACGTGGAATCGGCAATGAGTAAGGTGAAAACACAGTATACTATAGTAATGGGCGACTTTAATGCAAAGGTAGGGAAGAAGCAGGCTGGAAACCAGGCAGTAGGAGATTATGGCATCGGCACTAGAAACGCCAGAGGAGAGCTACTAGTAGAATTCGCAGAACGCAATAATCTGCGTATTTTGAATACATTCTACCGAAAACGAGAAAACCGCAAGTGGACATGGAGGAGCCCTAATTGCGTAAATAAGAACGAAATAGACTTTATAATGACTACACACCCAGGAGTCGTGCAGGATGTGGAAGTGGTTGGCAAGGTAAGATGCAGTGACCATAGAATGGTACGGGCTTGAATCCGCCTAGACTTGAAGAAGGAACGACAGAAACTGATACGCAAGAAGCAAATCAATGAGCTAGCACTGAGAGGGAAAGTACAGGAATTCAGAGTGTCACTGCAGAACAGGTACTCTGCTCTTAGCGAGGAAACAACCTTAGCGTAGATACAATGAATGATAATCTGACGAGTATCATCACGGAGTGTGCAGTGGAAGTTGGAGGCAGGGTAGCTAGACAGGACACCGGCAAGCTTTCCCAGGAAACGAAGAACCTAAGTAAGAAGCGTCAAATCATGAAAGTGTCAAGTACAACAGACAAAACAGAACTGGCAGAGCTTTCGAAGCTGATTATTAGACGTAAAGTATGCGATGTAAGAAGGTATAACATGGAGAGAATTGAGCACGCTCTGAAAAACGGAGGAAGCGTCAAAGCAGTGAAGAGGAAACTTGGGATAGGCAAATGGCGGATGTATGCACTAAGGGACAAAGAAGGCAAGTTAACTACCAATATGGATAGGATAGTTAAAATAGCGGAGGAGTTTTACAGAGATCTGTACAGTAGCCGAGACAACCACGACCTTAATACTATAATAACTAGCAGTAACGTAGACGACACCCCACCGGTAATGATAGAAGAAGTCAGAAAAGCTTTGGAGAGCATGCACAGAGGCAAAGCTGCTGGTGAGGATCAAGTAACATCAGATCTGCTGAAAGATGGAGGACAGATTGTGTTAGAAAAACTAGCCACTCTATTTACGAGGTGTCTCCTGACGGGAAAAGTACCAGAGTCTTGGAAGAACGCTAACATCATATTAATACATAAGAAAGGAGATGACAAGGACTTGAAGAATTACAGGCCGATCAGCTTGCTCTCTGAAGTATACAAGCTATTTACAAAGGTAATTGCTAGCAGAGTAAAGAAAACATTAGAATTCAATCAACCAAAGGAACAAGCAGGATTTAGAACAGGCTACTCAACAATTGACCACATTCATACTATCAATCAGGTAATAGAGAAATGCTCAGAGTATAACCAACCACTATACATAGCCTTCATAGATTACGAGAAGGCGTTTGATTCAGTAGAAATATCAGCCGTCATGCAGACACTGCGGAATCAGGGCGTAGATGAAATATATATAAACATTCTGGAAGAAATCTACAGGGGATCAACTGCTACCATAGTGCTTCATAAAAAAAGCAACAGAATACCAATAAAGAAGGGTGTAAGGCTGGGGGACACAATCTCCCCAATGCTATTCACTGCGTGCTTACAGGACGTTTTCAGAAGCCTAGAATGGGAACAATTAGGGATAAGAGTTAATGGAGAGTACCTCAGTAACCTGCGCTTCGCCGATGACATTGCATTGCTGAGTAACTCAGGGGACGAATTGCAACTCATGATTACGGAGTTAGACAAGGAGAGCAGAAAGGTGGGTCTTAAAATTAATCTGCAGAAAACGAAAGTAATGTACAACAACCTCGGCAAGGAGCAGCGCTTCGAGATAGGTAATAGTGCACTTGAAGTTGTAAAAGACTATGTCTACTTAGGGCAGGTAATAACCGCAGAGCCGAACCACGAGATTGAAGTAACTAGAAGAATAAGAATGGGGTGGAGCACATTCGGCAAGCACTCTCAAATTATGACAGGTACATTGCCACTATCCCTCAAGAGGAAGGTATATAACAGTTGTATCTTGCCGGTACTTAGCTACGGAGCAGAAACCTGGAGACTTACAAAGAGGGTTCAGCTTAAATTGAGGACGACGCAGCGAGCAATGAAAAGAAAAATGATACGTGTAACCTTAAGAGACAAGAAGAGAGCAGATTGGATTAGGGAACAAACGGGGGTTAAAGATATCATAGCTGAAATCAAGAAGAAGAAATGGACATGGGCCGGGCATGTAGCGCGTAGACAGGATAACCGCTGGTCGTTAAGGGTAACTAACTGGATTCCCAGAGATGGAAAGCGGGTAAGGGGGAGACGGAAGGTTAGGTGGGCAGACGAGATTAAGAAGTTTGCGGGTATAAATTGGCAGCAGCAAGCACAGGACCGGGTTAACTGGCGGAACATGGGAGAGGCCTTTGTCCTGCAGTGGATGTAGTCAGGCTGATGATGATGATGATGATGATGATGATGAAATATTCAAAAGTCAAAGGGATAGGTATACTACGAAAGTTGGACTTGGAACTTCCGGTGACTCTTTCATTTGGCGCAATCACATTTGGTTTTAGCCACAGGAGCGTTTTTACCGCTGTTACAAATTTCTTACGAGAGCCTCAAAGAATGGAATGCTAAACGTAGATAAATTCAGTTGTTTTATGCATAGAGGCTTTTTTTCTATATTTTGTGCGTGTTCATTATGTCACCCTTTCCAAAGTTTGTTTTGTTTTAGAATTTTACAACTTTAAAATATTACCTGTAATACTTAATGAATTAAACCCTTTCCTTCAAGAAGTGAATTAGTTTAAAAACCAAGCCGCCGTCTGACTTACGGCCTATCCCCCTATGTGGGTTGCGCCAAGTTGTTGAGGAACCAACCAACCAACATGTATTGAATGAACTTGCCGCAACGAGGCTCGCTAAAAAAAAGCTCCCCATTATGTTTGCTCTTGTAGTGTAGTTGGGTACATGCAAAAAAAAAAGATCGCTTAATTTACATGTCCCGGTATAAGATGATCTAATTTAGCGTACTTTTTAATGCTTGTGCAATTATGTGCATATGTGTGCACAGCAACTTCAACCGCGTTCCAAGTCCCCGAAATCGGATAGAACTACAAGATACCAAACGAGGCACCCTGAAAACTGGATGAAGTTCCCCAAAAGGATAATAATAATAATAATAATAATAATAATAATAATAATAATAATAATAATAAGAAGAAGAAGAAGAAGAAGAAGAAGAAGAAGAAGAATAAGAATAATAAGAACAAGAACAAGAATAAGAACAAGAAGAAGAACAAGAAGAACAAGAACAAGAAGAAGAACAAGAACAAGAACAAGGAGAAGAACAAGAACAAGAACAAGAACAAGAAGAAGAATAAGAACAAGAATAAGAACAAGAATAAGAACAAGAACAAGAAGATGAAGAAGAACAAGAACAAGAAGATGAAGAAGAACAAGAAGATGAAGAAGAACAAGAACAAGAAGAAGAAGAACAAGAACAAGAACAAGAAGAACAAGAACAAGAAGAAGAAGAAGAAGAAGAAGAAGAAGAAGAAGGAGGAGGAGGAGGAGGAGGAGGAGGAGGAGGAGGAGGAGGAGGAGGAGGAGGAGGAGGAGGAGGAGGAGGAGGAGGAGAAGTACTCTAGGTACAAAGTTTCATAGGTGTATTAAGTTATCACAATATTAAAGGTAAATTTGATGGGTTTGCTGTACATCCACGTACACCGATAGCTTAGAGAGAGCGCTAATTGCGTATAATCACAGCTTCGTGCTCGGTAAATAAGCCGCGAGCTTGGCACTAAAACTGCGCTGGAGACAAGAGTTCCACGACGCGAAAATCCTCGACCCACATATCCCCGCATCCCGTGCTAATGAAGGAAAGAATAGAGCACCGCATTTTTCGAAGCCACATATTTCCCAAGGCCGAGCTAAAACGGAGCCGCAAAGGACGACGCTTGACCGAATGCATTTTTCGCGCGAAAATAAGTGGGCGGTGATCGAAAAGTAATAATGACCACCCCTGGTGTATAGAAGCTGCTAACCGTTATGTGTATACGTTCATGGTCGTGCCACCTACTGCGTGCCTTGGACTCAATGTGGTCGAGGGCGCCTCTCCAATTGCTGCCTCTACAGTAGGTGCATTATGAATTTTCGCGCGTCGACAACGAGTGTGATGTGATGAGCGGTTCTCCCGTAACGTCTCCTTGACCTCGACGTGCGGCGCCATGTGCGCAAGGCCACGCGTCATTCAGCGCCTTAAACGCGCGCTATTACGCCGCACTCATCAGATACCCGTTAGGTCTTGTACAATAACCGATCATATAGCTCTCGCACCGCCACCGCCGTCATTTTCTTCGCCTTATAGAAACGAATCCGCGGTTGATTGCTGTTGCATTGCTGCGAGCGGCTGCGAAATTGGAATGTGAACATTCCGTTCACATTCTACAGTGATGCAAACTGTCTTCAGTACACCGTCGAGCTTAGGTACGCCTAAAATTTAGAGCTGTATAAACTATATACTTCTAAAGTGTCAGCACTGCTTAAAATTACATGACAGAAACTTTGATGAAACGAAGTGCCAGGGACTGCGTCAAAAGATCTCGCTAATCCCAAAGTACGGCAGTTTATGATGTGTGTCATAACTCTTGCAACGTCATGTAACCGCATAAGTGTACCATTACGAGCAAGAAATTAGTAACAGTCACGATACAAGCTCGTACGACATCCGAGTGCAGCTCCATGCGTGAGCGTAGGCAATGAACATGAGAGGTACACGCACGTACGTGCAGAATGCGATGATTGGCTGAAGGAATATTCCTTGCGCCGTGGCTACACGTCCACGAATGATGACAGAAAGAGAGAGAGAGAATGCGCAAAGTCGAAACACTATACTGAAAGTGGGACTCTGAAACCTGTCAGAATGTTCTGCATTGGTAAACCAAACATACTCATGTTCAATGTGTATGTTTCCGGCAGCCCCGTCAACGAGTAAGGGCACATGTACACACAACACACCCATTGCAATCTGCATGTGGAAAGTCCCTGGCCAATGCATATAGGAAGGTTGGTCCCTGAACCCATCAGCTACGAAAATTCACCGGAAATATCATGCGAAACTTGGCATTTAAGACGCACATTCTCCTGCATTATCTTTAAGGAGAAGATGATCTCGGTGAGGAGATGCCAGCAAGCCTATTGTGCGGGCAAGGGTAATCCGGTATGTCGTGAAGGGCTCAAATTTATTTCTCACTCTTTCAGGAACAGGTGCCTATGAAAGCTACCCTCGAATATATCTGGAAAGTCGAGGACAGGAATATCGTCCGCTTTATATACTTTTTCAAACTTGCACAATTTATGAGTTGGCTGCTCTAAGCGTTCAAAATGCAGGCCATTCACGAGCGCCACTTCGTTTTTTTTTTCTTCTTTATGCCCAATTTTTGTCTCAGTAGCAGTATCTGCGAAGTTTCTTTCTTAATGTGGTCAGCTTCAAGGCTTTAATTTGAAATGTGATGGTCTGAGCCACGCATTTTGCGAAAATTTTATACAACCTTTCATATCTTCTCTAACACAGAGAGTATTAAGTATTGCGGTTTCAAAACATGCTTTGATACTAACGACAATTACATCCCAGCACAAGACAGGTACCAGGAAGGTTTCCCAGCATTGTCAATTATATACAGGTGAAAACAACCTTCGAAGACAATGAGATGTGTGTTCTGTTCTACTGTGCATTGCATGGAACTGGTTATCTAAGGTGACGTCGAACCGTAATCACCTAATTATGGGATGTCATAAGGCCGTACAATGACGGCTGCTTGGCTGTTGCATAGAGATCTGGCAGTGGGTGCATAATGTACGGCTAAACTCTTACAGCTGTTAAGTGAGGTCATGTGCAGAATTTTGTAACGCTGATGGCCATGGGCTTTTGAGCGTGTCCATCTTCTTTCTCACAATGCATGCACGCTTGAGCGCTACGGGCGCCCGCTGCAGTTAAAGATTACGCAGTGGCAATATCACTGTTATTGTGATGCCGAATCGGGTGAATAGAGGGAGGAATATTACTAGCAAGGCGTCAGACGATTGTAGAAGGTCAAAGCTCCCCATCATTTGAAGACCATCAGCCCACAATAGGTCGCCGGGAAATCGTATTCAAGGCCTGTATATACGGCAGATGTAGTATTGTTGAGATTTTAAAATAGACGTTGACTGATGAGCTTAAGATCAGTGTGCTTCCCTGTCTTTATCAGAGAAATATTTGTAAGGTATTCCGCAACCATTATTTTAGTTAGAGCAAACTGCAATCTCTTGCGATGACGTAACCACGTGATGCTACGTCACGTACACGTCAAGATGACTTCATAATGACGTCCCCCTGTTCGCGCTTTGTACCTTAATTTTGACGTCATCACGTGCTGATGACAGTTTGCGTCCCTCGCATCGTCCACGACGCCAGGACACGCCAACGGCCAATTTTTTTGTGCTTGATGGCTTATCTGAAGCATTCGCCTTAATATCAAAGGCAGTTTGTTGCATCACGTGAGCTAACGAAGCCGCCAACGGGAGAGGGCGCTGACTGCTTCTCGGGAGCCGCGCGTCAGAGCATCACGCGATGAGTGTGCTGCGGATGCCAGGAAATCGCAGTCGGCTCGGGAGCGGTCAGACAGGCCGCGGGAAAGGGGGAAGGGCAGGCCGCAGGAATGAAGAAGCAACCCAACAGCTCCAGAGGCGACGACGAAACAAAGCGAGTCATGACAAAAGAGGTCCGGTCGCTCGGCACCACTGCGAGGAAGCCTAAACATGGAGCTATCATGCGTTAACGATCGCCGTGATTAGCGTTCGGCTCTCGCTGGTGAGGACGGCGCGTCGTCGGCGAACATCTAAGGAGCGCCGATGGGCTGCCCAAGCGTGGAGCCGACAGCAGCGGATGAAGGGGGGATATAATGTCCAGCTCCGCCCAGTTCACACCAGAGCTTCCTTATCTCACCGCTCGAGGGCGCTCGTGCTTAAGAACTCCCCCCTTTTTCTTCTACCACCTCCCGCTTCTCCTTTCCTGTGGAGGGGGACTCCGTTTCTCAGATGCATCCACAAGCATTTCATTGCCCTTGCTCGATTTTTTTTTCCTGTAGTGAAAGGGTGTTCACGAACCTCCATTTATGTACAGTTTTTGTGTTTTTTAATGAAGTTTTTCTTAGTCTTTTCTTGTTGTTGTTAAATCAGAAACGTTCCGCTGACTTTCGGCTATGGCGGCTTATCAAAACGTTGCGTCGTCCATTGTTTTCGGCCTCCACGTTTGAAGTGTTAATCGGCCGATGAGATCGTTGCAGCGTGGCTCTGGAAGAAAAAAAAACAGCTTAGCAGAACCTATCGATAGTGGCAGCGTAATAATTTCTTTATGATACGAGGGTGGCACTGTGTTTTTTCGAATAGCGCTAGTGAGAAAGATGCAGAAACTGGAGCACTCGCGTTGACTGATGCATAACCGGGTTGAATGAGACGTCTCAGTGGATCAGTAGGGCTGTGGGAGGGGAGATTGAGCTTTGAGGTAAAAGTGTTATATTCAGATCGCTCAATACTCCTCTCCGTGTGGTTCGGGTAAGGTGTTATCCTGCTTAGTACGGGGCCACGAGTTTGATTATCGACCGTGGTGGCCGCATTCTAACTATTGTGTAATCCTCGTCTGCCTTGCTGCACGTTAAAAATATCCCGTTGAACAACACTAGCAGACTCTGCCATTCTACTACGTTACATCCTTTAAAATTTATTTTTAATTGCATCATCGGCATCGCTCTATAATAAAATTTGCTGCTTGAATGGTGCTTCCATATGAACCTTCCATACGAAGGCTTTAGATGCCTTATTGATCGCGAGAATTGACCGTCAGTGTCCCTAGTCGGTGGTAAAATATATACCACGTAGCAATATATACCATGTGATGACATCGCCGTATGACGTCATCATGGCGTTGTAGGTCTCCAAAGTTTGTGACGTAATCATTGTGTCATAGTGACGTCCATATGATGTCCCTGTGATGTATTCAACGTGACTTTGTGCAATGACGTCATCGCATGAAATTTTTGCTTGGTCAAGCATGGGCCGCTTACAGAGGCAGTGCATAACCAGCTGTGGTGCACAAAGCTCGCAGTGCCTCTCAATGCTGGGGCAGCGAGTAAAACACGTTACGTTTGGTGCAGAAATACCTCGCAGGGGGAGCGGAAGATGTTCAATATACATAGACTGTGATGAAAAAAAAGAAGATGAACTTTTCTTTCCACGTGTGTTAGGTGAATGCCTAGCACGCAAGTCTTTTTTTTTTTCAGGGACGAAGCTCCATAAGGCGTAGGCGAGTCTCCGGCGTTGTAGTAGCCGCCGCTAGTACTCAGAGCGTTCACTAGAGGGTAGAAGGGAGAACGAAGACCACGTCAGCAACAATTTACGTAATAATAAAATAAAATGTCTTGTATACAGTGTTTGCCACGTCTTTGGTGATGTGCTGAGCAAAATTCTCAGAAGATTCACGGGTACTGATGGAACCTCCGGATCTTCGCCCACTCATAATCATTCACCCCGTGGATATGCTGTAATTTTTTTCTATTGACCTTGTGGACATGTGTGCATGCTTGTTTGATTTAGTTTTCATTGTGTTCTTTTTTGAATTACTGCTTACGTATAGCAAGCTACTTACAAGTTAATAGGCAAGGCATGTTTACAAGAAAAAACGCGTACGTGTATTGTCTCTATATGATCCCTTTTGTTCCTTCCCTGAAAGCTGACCTGTACATTTTTTGCTGCTAATTCTATTAGACCAGCCTATAGCCGCTTCAGGCTATCGGTCCAAATAATCCTTGTATCTTCAATTTTCTTTCCATAAAAATAAAGTTTCATTGATTGATTGATTGATTGATTGATTGTTGATTGATTGATTGGTTGACTGCATAAAGGAACCTGAGCATCTATTGTATACTTAAGCGGAATGGAATACAAGACGCGCTTATAGGTTAAATACAAAGCCCATAAACAAATGAAATATACGCGCTGTATGAAATCTGTGCATTTGCGTTTTCTTGTCTCTGCAGTGTATTAGTCACGTTACGATCTGAAAACGTGCATGAACAAAACCCTACAGCTGCTTTGTTTCGCAGGCATTATTACACGGGAAACGTAGTCTTCCTATCATCTTCTAATGTCCGCAATTTTAACGGAGCAAGAAGACGTCACGGCAAACGTAACCTTTCCTCAAATATGTATCGCGAGAAAATGGAATTCGGCTCGAGCAACACACTCCACGCACTCAAAGTTTGACCGTGGTTAGCAGCCGCTAAATTGTGGCAGGCTTATCGTGCAGTCCGATATTGCTTTCACCAATGCATTCGCGTCTCCATGTTCAATTATAGAGCACCTCGATGCCAGTGTTCCTTCGTGTGCGAAGGAATTGTGCCATTCTGTCCTGAAGAATATACCGTGACGCCACGCACGCTAGTAACAAGAAGATTGAAGAGCACTGGTTTTGGACCCGTGGGCTCGTTTCGTGTACTTTCATACCCAGTTTTCAACGCACCTTTTCCGCGCGTTCACGTCTTCCATCACTCGTCTTTGTGCACCCTATTTTCTTTCCAACGCGGTTTAGTAGCTAGATAAGTGAATACCCTTCAGCCGGTCTAATTATAAATAAATGTTTTCTCGTGGGGGATGCCGTTTCTGTCTAGAAATAATTTAACAATGATGTGTGGGTATAATTACCTTCATCGTACAATTTGTGCGACACAACAGAGGCAAGACGCCCTGCACGAGATGCCTGAAAGTGAAAAGGCGGGCTCTGAGGAAGCCTCTAATTGTATAGCTTTAGGTAGGTCGGGTCACGATCGGGAAGCCATACAGATTGATGGAGCTGACGCGATGAGTATACATATGCACCTTGTTTGTTAATATGCTTTTTTCGCTGAAAAGGCTTGCACGTAATAGGAAAGGCGCTCGTTTGTTCTATAGTTCCAGCACACTATATACAGCGCAAAACACGCAGCGGACGGAAGGAACACAAATGACAATGGCTCGTTGTTGTCGTTTCTATTCTTTTCATCTGTTGTGTGTTTTCCTAGGTATATTAGTGTGCCAGAACGTTGTAGCATCAAGCCCAACTCACCACTTTGTTATATTAATTGATTTGATTGATTGATATGTGGGGTTCAACGTCCCAAAACCACCATATATTTAGGGAGTTTTAGAATACCATTTGCAAGCACTGCGGGCGTAGCGGGCGCCATATGAGTTTGAGAATAGCGTTTGCCCTGCTGAGATCCGCAACGCACGATCGAAGCGACACCGTAGCCTCGAAACCAGCGCTTGCGGGCCACATGCGGGCCGCCATCACCGCACGCAATTTCGAATTTTCGCGTGCGGTCCGCGAACGCGAACGCCGACTCGTGTTACGACGCATGCGCAGTGGCAACGACCGCACCGCAAGGGCTTGCGGTGCGCTATTCTAAAACTCCCTATCATGAGAGACGCCGCATGTGGAAGGCTCCGGAAATTTTGACCACCCGGGGCTCTTCAATGGGACTTTGTTAGCGTAATGAGCTCGTAATGTTACCGTAATAGATATTGTAATTACCTGCCAAACAGAAGAACACGCCTCAACATGGCTGACCTCGAAAAATAATGAAGCTAGGCGCTGTGACGGGATATGATGTTTCATTAGATGATATCGGCATAACGGAAATTAATGTGATACTGAAGAGCACAGGGTCGGCACGAACAGCCTACTGATGACTGATGTCATAAAGAGGACGTGTAATATTGTGCATCCAATAAGGAGAAACTTATAATTCAAATCATCCGCACTTAGACACAGCATGAAGCTGAAGCTGCCGAGTGGCCGCTTGACCCTTTTGATCCCAGCGTCCACATACGTGGACAGAGCATTTTAGCGAAGTGTGATCAAGAGCCAATGCATATTTATATAGATTTGCCTTGTTGTTATTACTCCAGGAGGGTGTAACGGCAACATGTGACAAAAGGGGTAAAAAAGATGTAACGTGTTCGTTGTGATTAGAATGGTATTGTTAATTTCAGAATACTACTACTGCTGCATTTGGCTATGAATTAGGCGCTGAAGTTAAATAACGCTGCTACTTTTGGCTACTCATCGATTGAAGCGGTTCCTTTTGAGATGGGGCCAACGTCAACCTTGCTTTGCAGATATAGCTCCAAACCGAGCTCCCGGCAGAGTACATAAGCACGAAATCCGCGCACTCTTCGTATACATTCACTGTTTATATTCACCGAATACATCAAAACCCGTCGCTGCTCCGTCGTTAAACGCCAACAAGAACAACAACAAAAAAATGATAAATGTACGCCATGCGTTGCACGCGCGGATGTGTGTACACAAAAAGATGGGCGTCCTGCCTCGTCCCCGGCAACCTGCGCCACCTCGCGTCCACGCCGGCGGCCAAGCCTTTCATGTTTTCGGTTTCTTTTTATTCCCCCGTTTACCTTCGCCAACCGAGCGGGCAGTTTGTATAATCACACTCGTGCACGCACGCACGTAGAACGAAAGAGAGAGAACGGGCTGGCAGGTGGACTCCATTCTCTGGTAAGAGCGTTGCCACCGGGCCGGGAGCTGAATCGTCGTCGCCGCGTCGCTGAACCGACGCTGTCGCTGCCCGCGAAGGAAGTGGGCGTGACGGCAGCTAAATATTTGAGGTGGAAAACACGCTCGGTGGGCCCGGTTCGTCCGCGGCCTCCCTTCTCCTCATCCGCCGCCTCTTCCGCCCAACCCGGTCTTCGCGCAGGCACGGACCGAGGAACAGCGAGCGCCTCTGGAGGGCGAGTCGCGAATGGCGAGAATAAGGCCCGAAACTGCGCCCAATGACGGTGAGTCTCGACCGTGGCTATTAACGAAAACTGCTTGGGACAGGTCATCGGGACTAGCTTGCAGTGTACACTTGCACGGCTTGCTTTCGGGTTGCTTCTCGCGTTCCCTCATAGGTGACGCTTCAGTCACCTATTATGCGTATACTGTAACATACGCTCGCGTTGAAATTCTTGGCAGAGATGAAAAAGAAGAAAAGAAGATGCGTCGGTATCCGCAGAAGAATGTTTTTCAGTGTTTTTTGAAAACAAAGGTTTCGTTTTTTTTATTTATTCAGAGTCTTGATCTGAACCCCTACACCACGAGCCATCTAAAGAAACGAACGAAAGAATCAGTCCGCTAGTATTGTATGTGTAAATATTATTGTTCGTGTTTAAGGTTCAGCGCAAATTTACTTTTGATATGAAGTATCACACACGGAATTCGTAAAGATCAGTGTAGCTAGTAGTAAAATATTAAAAGAAAATATTCAATCGATGTCGAGTCAATTGCCTTAAGCGATGCATCCGCGAAGTATACCGAACTAAGGATGATATACTATCTATACTATCCGTGGGGCATAACGGCAAGTTGCGACTGAATGGTCGATGACATGCGCAGGCGAAAGAGATAAAAATATATTTTAGAAAAAAAAATGTGGAAACGCGTATCGGTCATATGTAGGGCATTTCGATGCTTTATGCACCGAGCAAGTGGGGAAAAATAGCCCTGTAAGGAGTAAGGGGGGGGGGGCGATTACGCAGTATGACACAGCATGCCTTAGGCTTAAATATAGCAGCGCCATGATTGGAAAAGCGGGTAACTGCATCACGACATTGAGAGTATAATGAAAATGGCTCCTTTTATCGATACAATGCCGCAAGTGGAGGACGCGACTTCAAATATCAGGAACTGTTTCAGCCTTGTGCATTCCAAAACAATTACACAGACGAGGTGCCACGAAGCTTGAGATTCCGTGGCCGGCTGTCTGGCCAGCCTTTTTGAATCACACTGTAACTATCGATTAAAAAATGCACGTAATCTTCTGAAGACTACTGTCGTTTTAGGAAAAATTTGTGTATTCCATTCGCATAGCCCATGTCGGCGTAACCGAGCGGTTCCCCGTTCTTGGCCGCTTGTATCAAGGTATTAACGATTCCACCACTTATATTGCCACGCGCATATTTACATTTTTTTGTTTTATGAGCTTTTCACCCACAAAGCCAAACTGGAATGCTCCGCGCAAACTGCACCTCGTTGTTCTAGGAGGTTCACGATTATTGTAGATGTTTCTGCTAAGACTGCGCGCAAGACGCGAACATTGTTTATTCCAGAACTTGAGCGAAGACCAACGATAAGACTGGTATATTCGATGGCATTTGTATAAATACGGACGTGACTGATTTGATTGATTGATTGATTGATTGATTGATTGATTGATATGCGGGGGTTTAACGTCCCAAAACTACCATATGAATATGAGGGACGCCGTAGTGGAGGGCTTCGGAAATTTTGCCCACCTGGGGTTCTTTAACGTGCGCCCAAATCTGAGCACACGGGCCTACAACATTTCCGCCTCCATCAGAAATGCAGCCGCCACAGCCGGGATTTGATCCCGCGACCTGCGGGTCAGTAGCCGAGTACCTTAGCCACTAGACCACTACGGCGGAACTAAATACCGGCGCGATTCCCTGCCTGTCAGTTGATCGACGGCCGACGCTCTGTTCGCCGCTATCAGTGACAGTGTCTTGCTGTAATCCGACTTTCCTTTTACGTGGCCACAAGTTCGGCCCAATAAACAGTTTAACCTGAAAACCCAGTCTGCTCCCTTCGTCCACGCGATGACCTCGTGATAGTATTACAAATAACGACCCAAGAAACGAGGCACAAGTAGACGGTATGGAGGCATCTCAAGATGTCTTTTGTAAAAGGTCACTGCAGCTGTCATAATGTTACCTTTTCTCTTGAATGATTGATGAACGATCCTCAAGAACCAGTCGCCATAGATAGATAGCCAATTAGTGGAGGGCTCCAGAAATTTCGACCGTCTAGTGCTATTTAACTTACACTGATATTCGCACTGTAGACAGGTCACTATAGCATTTCGCCTCGATCGAGATGTGACCGATCACCACAGGCGGATCGCACCCATGACCTTCGTGCCCAACTGAGCGCAGAAATTATTGCAGCACCCCTGCGGACAACTGCAACGACGTGTACAAACAAAAGGTCTTAAGATGCTCGAAAAATGTAGCCAAAAAAAAAAGCGACACAAGGAAGAGAGAGAGAGACTGTTCAGAAAGTGCTGCGTTATATTCTGCGGCCCTTTATACGAAACATGGCTCATCGCCGGAAGGGCCAGATCTGATAAAGGTGCAAATGTTTATTGTAAAACACGACAGGAGCATATGGCATACAGTTGCGTAACAACATCCCGCATACATGAGGCCACGTAAGGCGGTAGACAATTAGTACCACCGTGCCGTACGCGTTAAAAAATTTACAGAAAGAGAAAGAGAGTGTGCGAGCAGCACTTACGTTACCTGCGGTGGTGTGCCCGAGGCGCGAAATGGGTAATTAGGCTCCACAGGTAGGCTGACAGATCACGAGATTGATGGGCAGAGCCTGTGTACTGAGTCCGCTCGTTTCCACGTCTTGGAATAAAGCCTACACCGAGAGTTTGTGTGTATGCTTCCTCTCGCCTCAGCTGTGGACCCTTACGTTCACTCCTTAAGTTTTCCGCGGCGCCGAAGACAAACAAGGTCCTTCATCTTTACGCACACAACGCGCGTTTTTCCCTTTTTGTTTCTTCACTTCTCTATATTGATGCTCGGGAACAACCGCTTGCGAAACAACAGATGGAGTATACAAGCCGGCGGCTTGATCAAACACAGCGTCATCGCACCTGGCGTAGCGCGGGGAGGCTGTGTACGGGCGCGGACGTAGCGCGGCCGGCCGCTCCGGGCGATGCGGCCACGCTCGCCTCCTCGGACCACGCATGCGGCCAAAGGGAAAGCCGCCGCCTTCTAAACCACTACAAATCAGCGCTGCCAGCGCTCGAGGAGTGTGTACTTATACGGCGCATTTCCACGGTCCCTGCAACGCAAGCAGGCCGGATCACAGTCGAAAGCTCACGGGCTTCGGCAAGTACGAGTGTGTGTACAGAGAGAACAAACCGGCCGCCCAACACAAACATCGCAAGCCAGAGCCAAGCCGCGGAACGGCAAAGAAAGGAAGATATAGACACTAGGCACGACTCGGGGGAGAACCGCGCTGCGAATCGGTGCACTCCGAGAGCAAATCGCTCAGTGCACATACAAACGCTCCCCAACACACAGACGCACACACACGTGTTTAGGTATAGTCTTGCTCGCGTAGACATGTACGAAATGAAACCGGGGGAGAGGGGTCGTAGGAAGGACGGGGAGCGCTGGACAGCCAAATAAGCCGACCCGCGGTGTTTCAGCGGGGAGCTCCGGCGGGCTGCTCGAAAATTGACCTTGGCATCATGAAACGAGGCCCGGCGCCGATTATGTAGTGCCAGTGGTGCCGGCGGTGGCCGTGTACATAGCCTGGGCCAGTGTGCTTGTGCGGGCGATTGTACGGTGCGTATTATACACAGGCGTACGCGTGTACACACATACATACACACGCGCGCGCGTATCGTGTACGTCGCGGCGGCGCGGGCTCCTTGTGTTTTTCGAAAACGGGGAGCCCCGGGTAATTAACAGGAGTTGCACGGCGCTTCCCGGGCAGAGCGTTCGCTCTAATGGCCGCCGAAGGGGCGGTTAGTTTCACACCTGGGCAGGCGAAAATTCTCCCTGGCATCCGCCGCCTCTCCCCGCCAGGCTTCGTTTATGCTTGCCGTTTATGCGGCCCTTGTTCCTTTTTCCTTTTTTGTATACTTGTGCTGTGCTGTTTACGTTTGCTTATTTGCTGAATCTTCGAGGCACGTTCTTCTTTTTTGTTTCTACCCCACGCCGTGGCGTTATACCGTTCGTGAATCTCACCTGCACGGCTGTGCGGGCCGGCCCGTACACGTGCTCGTGAGCGCGCATGCACCTCAGTGCGGGGCTTTACGCATTGTCTCTTGCTTGTAGGATGAAACAGGCACGCCCGTGAAAAATGCCCAGTAATAGCGCACTTTCTCATTGTTCCAAGTGAACATCGTAAGAAGGAAATGGCGAATAATGAAAGTATTTTAAGTCTTTACTCCCTTTAGACGTGGATGCCCGGTTTGATGACATAATAGGTTAAGCCAGCAGTGTGAAAGCCATACGGGCTTTTTGTACACACTTTTCCGAGATCTTAGCGGGGTCGCCCGCTTGACAGGACGCGACGAGGCATGATCAAGGGCTCGGTGCTTCATATTAGTCATTTTTGAGTAATTTTTAACGCACGTGTGGTCTATATACATACAAAGCACGCAGACTATAGGTCTAGTAGGAGAGACGAGTCAAAGACGCCACTGAGTTAGAATATCCTTCTCGAGTGTTGCCGGTTCTTTGGCAATATAAGTGACCTCCAAGGAACGGTCAAACTGGTCTGTAACTTCGGTTGTTGTGTTCCTATATAGCCACGGTCATTCTAACAATGGCTACTCCTCCAGAGACATCTTTTTTAGCAATCGCACTTTAAAGGCTTCTACTTCCAAGAGGCTACACAACGATACATTGTTATCTAGCACTTACAAGACAACAGCTGCAAACGTATACATTTGAATGTGCTGCGCATTACGCGAGATTACTAAATAATCAACATTTGGTGGCGGACAAAACTTAGGAGCTAGCTTCCCCTCGTATGCACGCATGTCTTAGTGTTTGCATTAGAATGGTGGAGAAGAACGAATGTAAAAAAACGTTCAAACGATACTGTTTATTGAATATAAAATATTTAGCAATTCACGTATTTGTTACACCCACTTACAACTCAACAACACCATAATTGCTCAAAAAGATGGTTAAGCCTTTACGACGTACACATTCCGTTCTACGAATGCATTCCGTTCTACGAAGACGGTGTCAGTCAATATGCAAACACCTGAACTAGCTATAACAGAATTAGTGGTATAGAATATTTAGAGTCCCTTTGTATGACCTAAGGGTTGTCACCACAAATGCAGCAGCTTCCCACTTCTTTAGGCTTTCACAAAAGCACGCCCTTTGACGACTCATGCGATCGAGATATGTTGTGCTACCTCCAGCGCAACTGTTTGAGCCGCAAATTTGAATATAGAATGACCCCTATCTCTCGTAGGCCCGACTTTCAGCCCCGCAGAAGCCACCCCTCAAGAGTCCTTTGTCCAACTGTATCAATTCGGTGCACCGCCTAAATACAGTGCAGCCATTATAGGGGCCCTGCAACATCTTTTGAGCATGATCAAAAAACGCTGCCGATTGGTAGTAGAGACTCCCGAGAGCACGTGAGCTAAATGCTATAGCGCAGCACGCGGCCTGGAATTCACAACCAATTATCAAAGTCAGCTAAGAATTGTTTTCTCTTCACTCTACAAATAACGGAAGAAACTCAAAAATCACACGTCGGTTACCCATGTATTAGACAATGGCTGATTTGAACATGGCATGCTCGGTTGTTACAGAGATCACCGCGAGAGGCCGTCACTGGCGTGCCCGAGCGATCTAACTGAAAAAAGCCACGTATTCGAAGAAAAAAAAGAAAAAGTGCTCGAGGTCACGAGGTGTGCAAAACGTTTGCCCCTCCCATCCCTCCCTGCTTAGCTTCCAGCGCTTTCGTCGGGACGAGAGAAAAGTGATTAATGCTATTGCAGCGTGTGACAAATCTTTGTAACACCGCTCGTACTGGACAGATTCTTAAAATTTTTGCGGCTTTGAATTTGGAGGCAAGACGATTTTTTAGTTAAATAATTCTATGGTTACTCAAAAAAGTGTTTCAGGGCCCCTTTGATATCTTGTCTTTGCGAGCACCCTTTTTAATGATCAACTTGCAGTGCCTTTAAGATTGCTTGACCCTTTTTTGTTGTTGTTGTTGTGAGATCCAGGAACTACTCTTTCAACAAAATGCTCCACGAATGTGGCCGAACTGTGCGTTCAATGCTGTCTCCATAAAAAGGGGTTGGGGACTGTTCTGTTGCCATTTTGTGACAGAACAGAACAAAACGTCATTTAGAGGAGGAGAGGAAGCCGCACGGGATTTGTCGAGGCACGTCTGACGGTGAGCTAGACGTGAAAAATAGTTACCGGTGGCCTGTGGCTTCCCCAATATTTAAATGAAAGGGGGTGCTTTACGAGGAAAAAATCATAAAAATAGATGTTTTTCGAGAAATTTAAGAAGTGCCCCACCTTCCGCGAAAAAAAAAATTCTTCGCCATGGACCTGCTTCAATGTGTTCATTACCCATCAAATCAGATCTGCTGCTATATGCTTGAGAATTAAAAAAAAACTCTCATAGTCCACAAATACGCTTTGTAATAAAAGTTATTGACATGCTTGTTTTTACCTGCTTCTCTGTGGAATGATTATTAAAGGTACCACTTAACATTGCTGAAAGACGGTAAGTTGGGCCAGTTGGTTAGGATCCATCGTGATCCACGATAGATCCTAAACAACTGGTCCAACTTACCGTCTTACTACAATATATTTCTAGTACCCAGGGCTCTTTTCTATGTCTAACATTGCTGAAGCGGACACATGCTTAACATAAAACTTAGTGTCCTTTTCATATTTTCGCTGCCTCAGTGACATTTCCGCGTCTCAGCACGCCGTCTTAGTGGCATAAAAAATCACAGCATAACCACAGAGTGAATAATGATGACGAATGAGGCGAAGCGTCCGTTCGCCCGTCCATCAACTATAGGAAATCGTCAACTATACGAAAACCGCTAACGCCATCTAGTGATATTTCCAAGGCTATATACACACAACGCCATCTATTGAACAATTTATAAACTAGAGGTGGCTACGTACATACTACATACAAACGGAGGAGGGAACGAACTACACCCTAAGGAGCTTCACCCCTAAAAAATTCAAGTTGTTAATGAAAACCAGGAAGTTCTTCAAACAGTCTATAGCGATGTGTCACCTCGTGTGCTGTCCCCGCTATGTTAAAACGATTATGAAATATTTTAACTTCAGCCTTTGATGTATATATGTATGTATGTATGTATGTATGTATGTATGTATGTATGTATGTATGTATGTATGTATGTATGTATGTGTGTATGTATGTATGTATGTATGCCTGTATGTATGTATGTATGCCTGTATGTATGTATGTATGTATGTATGTATGTATGTATGTATGTATGTATGTATGTATGTATGTATGTATGTATGTATGTATGTATGTATGTATGTATGTATGTATGTATGTATGTATGTATGTATGTATAGTCAACCACAAACGTTTTCGGATTGCGCCAGTGGCCAGGAGCTTCTCCGCGACATTTCCACGTCAGGCGGCGGTCGACTGGGGCACAGCGTCCGAGATCCATCCCTCTCCTCCCTTAAAGGGTAATTCACCACCCCACGTTTAAAGACGATGGGGTGATTTTCTCATCTCCTCCATACACGCGATGCATCTTCCTCGCCTCCTCATTCTTAAAAGCACGTGAGCAACGTCAGCACCAGGCACTAGAGCCTATCAGGATATCGCGCTTCTCGGCTGCACGTTGTTATCGCCGCTTGCGCAGTTGTAAACCCACAAAATGAAGTTCGATCGGTTGATCGTGCACAATATTCATGCGAGACAAAGAAGAACGGATGGGCGCCTTCATGGCAAAACAGTGCAGGAGACGAATCACATGCAATAGTTCGCGTATATGAACCAATCGAGAGCATGCACGCTGTAGACGTCATGGGAGCTACTGTCTGCATCATAGATGTTCGCAAGAAAGACAAGGTATATCAGGAGAGAATACTGCGCTCTTTTTAAATGCGAAGTATTTCTTAGCGAACTTCGGCGACTTTGAGTGTATCTATCTATATATTGTCACGTTTATTAAGACAAACTTGGTTTAATGGGTTCGTTGAGTCGACTAGCCAAGCAGCAGCTGAGACAGATGGTCATTGTCTTCTTTCACTCCTGGATCTCAACCAAGCATGTCATGTGGCAATAGTCCCCCCTTTGAAAGCATCGACTCAATGCTCGTAAAGTAAAAAAAATGAAGGCATACACACGCAGATACAGAGAACTAAAAGAGGGAGAGTGCCAGTACTCGCAGCGCAAATGAGGAAATTTCGCCAATGCTTGCGCCAAGCGCAAAAAGAAAAGGCATAAAAACCCAGGAGAACACGAACAGCAGCAGCAGCACAATGTCACGGCTTGTCGCAACACGTGAACCACAAGGGCTACTGTGTGAAGTAGGGCTTCAGCCTAACGATATGCACGGTTTCGGGCCGAAGCTGTCGACGAGAAGACGCTGCGCCATCCGGAAATACCTCGTAGGTAAGATCTGTGACACGTCTAAGAACCTTGTACGGTCCAAAATAACGGCTTAGGAGTTTTTCGGATAAGCCTGGTCGCCGGACAGGGATCCACACCCACACTCGGTCCCCAGGGGGGTAGGTGACGTTTCGATGGCGGAGGTTGTAACGTCGTGCGTCTTCATCTTGTTGGTGACTGGTGTTTATGCGAGCTAGCTGACGAGCTTCTTCGGCGTATTGAGTGTATTGCTCAGCGTCTGGAGCGATTTCATTGCTTTGGTCACACGGAAGCATAGCATCGAGCATGGTTCGCACGTTGCGTCCGTAAACGAGTCGGAAAGGCGGAAATCGCGTTGTTTCTTGCGTTGCCGTATTGTATGCAAACGTGATGTATGGAAGAATTTCGTCCCAGGTTTTGTGTTGTACGTCAACGTACATTGACAGCATGTCCGCTATGGTCTTGTTAAGCCTCTCTGTCAGTCCATTCGATTGCGGGGGATAAGCCGTTGTTTTTCGATGACTTGTGGAGCTCAATTTAAAAATGTCCTCCATCATTCGTGCTGTAAATGACGTCCCTCTGTCCGTAATCACGCATGACGGGGCACCATGCCGTAGGACGATTTGGTGCACGAAGAACTGCGCGACTTCAGAGGATGTGCCCCGGGGTAACGTTTTTGTTTCAGCATAACGAGTAAGATAATCTGTCGCAACTATATTCCATTTGTTCCCAGAGGACGACAAACGGAAGGGTCCAAGAAGGTCCATTCCCACGAGGTCAAACGGTGTCTGTGGTGGTGCGATCGGCTGGAGCAGGCCTGCGGGTCTCACAGGCGGAGTCTTGCGACGCTGGCACTAATGGCAGCCTTTCACGTATCGATGTACACTAGTTGATAGTCGCGGCCAGTAATACTGTTGGCGTACTCTGGCGAGAGTTCGCGAATAGCCCAAATGTCCTGACGTGGGCTCGTCGTGGCACGCAAGGAGGATCTTGTCCCGCATTTCGGTAGGAACAACAAGTAGGAAGGCTTTGTCGCTACCACGGGCGTTTTTCTTGTAAAGAATGCCACTTCTTAAACAAAAAGAGGACAGTTCGCGAGCAATGTGTCGAGGGACCTGAGAGTTCCGGCCTTCCAGGGAATCAATAGCTGGGCGTAATTCGTCGTCTGCCCGTTGTTTTGACATAAATTCGGAATCGCTGACTGCTCCGAGAAAGGCATCTTCATCCTCGGAGCCCCTGACAGCGTGCCCCACAGGCGCTCGAGAAAGCGCGTCGGCATCTTCATGTTTGCGCCCTGACCTGTACACAATCGCAATATCGAACTCCTGCAAGCGCAAACTCCACCGAGCGAGACGGCCGGATGGATCTCTGAGATTTGCCAGCCAGCAGAGCGAGTGGTGGTCAGTCACCACTTTGAAGGGATGACCGTAGAGGTATAAGGCCGAAACTTGGTCGTCGCCCACACGACTGCGAGGCATTCTTTTTCCGATGTAGAATAGTTGGTCTCGGCTCGAGAAAGAGTACGACTGGCGTAAGCTATTACATGTTCAACGCCACCGTGTCGTTGTACAAGGACAGCGCCAAGTCCGACGTTGCTGGCATCTGTATGAATTTCTGTAGCAGCGTCCTCATCAAAATGGGCAAGAACAGGGGCTGTTTGCATTCTCTGCCGTAGCTCTGTGAACGCTGCATCTTGTTCTGCGCTCCAAGTAAAAGGCACGTCATCTCGCGTGAGTCGCGTAAGAGGTCCAGCTATCTTCGAGAAGTTGGCGATAAGTCGGCGATAATACGCGCACAAGCCGAGGAAACGGCGTACTGCTCTTTTATCTGATGGAACAGGGAAGGCGGCGGCAGCAGCAGTTTTCTCTCAATCAGGACGCACTCCATCCGCACTAATGACATGTCCGAGAAATTTCAGCTCTTCGTAGGCGAAATGGCAATTTTGGGGTTTCAGCGTGAGTTTAGCTGTGCGAATGGCGTCCAGAACCTTTCTCAGACGCTCCAGATGTTCTTCAAAGCTCTCGGAAAAGATGACCACATCATCGAGGTAGACAAGGCAGCTTTGCCACTTCAAGCCAGCGAGAACTGTGTCCATCATCCTCTGAAATGTAGCTGGGGCAGAACAGAGGCCGAAGGGAAGAACACGGAATTCGTAAAATCCGTCTGGAGTCACAAACACGGTTTTTTCTCGGTCTCGTTCATCCACTTCAATTTGCCAATAGCCACTCTTTAGATCGATGGACGGAAAATACTTCGCGCGTCGTAATCTTTCGAGAGAGTCGTCGACCCGTGGAAGAGGGTAAACGTCTTTTTTCGTGACGCTATTTAGCTTCCTGTAGTCAATACAAAATCGCAGCGTACCGTTGTCTTCTTTCACTCCTGGATCTCAACCAAGCGTGTCATGCGGCAATATATATAGCCGCTTACGTTTGGATGCTCTCATGGTCACACCATTAACTTGGCATGAATCAAAATTAGCATGGGAGGGTAAAATGGTTTGACGAATATGACGCGCTGGTCAAGACATGAATAATGTCGCAATGCCGTCGCGTACGTCGTCAAACATTTCCCCGCCAAGCAGTGGCACATACTCAGGGGCAGATATATATGTGCCACTGGTATGCGGGTGTGTGCCACAGGTGATTGACACTTAGTAGGAACCACGAGAACACCCATGGGCTATTTTAACGTGCGAGTGTTAAGAAATACTCGACATCGGTAGCGTCGACCTGATGATTGCAAAGAGTAAATTTCAGGGTCCTAGCTGATATCGAACCCAAGCATTCTACGTGGCAATGAAGCATTTTACCACAAAGCTACGCCAGGTCTCGGAACTACTTTTCAAATAGGCGCTGATCTTCGAGAAACCTCAATAGTGGTTGCAGTGCTGCCTATCCAACTTTATAAACATTACATATGTACTCCTTTGATACAGCCGTCACGTAGGGTTAACGTCAATTGTGGTTAGTTGCCATGCGCGGAAGTTGATTTATGTAGCAATGTCCAGGGTCAGCATCCTCGCGAGCATCAGCACGTCGTATCAGCTTCTGGTATTGCTAATACGCTTGTTCCAGTTGGCATCGTTGCGCAAGTGCAAACTACTGGTTATATAAACATATGCAACTCTTCAACATATGCCTGTGCGTGCAGCATTTGCACACACATTGAGCGTAATTTCATGATGCGCCGCTCAGTAAAAAAATTGCGACACAGTCACCTTCCCTCCGCATGCTTCGCATAACGTCGATTCCCAGGTACGTGGGATCTGCCGAATTTTTTTTGTATTTTGAGAGCCTGGTGAGTGGCTCTCTAAGAGATGGCCTCTGTTTTTTTTTTTTCAGAAAGCTAATGTGTTTCACCTTTCACGTTTGAACGGAACGCGCTCCTTGGCAGCCGTGGCTTCTGCCTCAAGAGCACTACTTCAGCATAACTTGATCAGTAATAATAATTCTTGCAAAGTGAAGTCTACTAAACGGCCTGCCATTCGATGCATGCTGTCATGGTCATACAGGAGATAGATGCTTTGCGTGAAAACTGTCAACAAGCAATATGCAGCGTGCACAAATTTGAAAGGCCAGTGAACACAACAATAAGACCCATTTCCACCCCTGCACTATGGTCGCTTGTATAAGGCGCGCCGCTTGGTGGCGCGGACAAGCAGTTTGGCAGGCGTTCGTATGGTCCGTAAATTTTGTGGTTTACTGCACGTACGCACGTATGCATGAACGTCATTGCCTTCTGGAAAAAGCTGCACTGCGAAATCAAATCCCAAAATTAAGATTTATCGCATCGTATGAATTCACGCCCCTTTTTTTCTTCACCACTAAATTGTGAACAATTTTCTTGTCCTGCGTGCGTTCATGCGCGTGGGCGTGGTATGTTTTAGTCTCGTATATAGGTTACATAGCCTTGTGAAAGATCCCGTGTTCATGGCTCGAGGATTGCGTATACAAGGCCAGCCTGATTCTGTGTTGAAAGAAGTCCAGTGTCGTGTAGGAAGCGTTAGACAGCGAGTAGATAAGAAACCTCAAAAACGACGCGCTTATCGCAAGCCCATCGGGAACATCGGTCGGCTCCTTTTGTTTCCGATCCAGTGGTTCTCACGCAGGCGAGGAAGAAAAATGGGGGATGAGGTCGAAGCGGAAGATCTCCCACACGGAACAACGCTCAACCGTGGGCAGCAGTGCTTATTTGTTTTGGCACCGGCGACCTGAGCAAATAGGCGCAGGGAACAGTTTAAACCACACACGCCCCCCTGGAAAAGAAAAAGCGTTCGCATCGTGCTCCCAGGGGAAATTTTTGCTTTAAAAAAAAGAGGCAAAAGTATGAAACAATGAAATATCAAAAAACAGTAAACGGGTATAGTGTAGGCCCGGAGGTTGGGGAGTGCTATGGAGGATGTTGCGTTGTTCACAGCTTCTCGGCGAGGCTAGATGAACGAGCACCTTCCGTAAGAAGCGCGTTCCGCCGGCTTTGTTGTTCCGTTGGCGAGCCGTGAGCGGCAGACAGACATGCGCTTCAACGCCGCGGCGGCTGCTATTTCGCGCTCACGGTTCCGCAGCCATTTGTGGCGCGCGCGGTTCAGGCCACTTTTCGCCGGATAATTGGATGTTCGGAAGGCGCTTCGCGCTGCAGGCGTGAAAAGCTCGCACGGACGCGAATTATCGAGTTCTCAACACGCGCTCTATGTGCACAAGCGCGAGAGAGAGAGCGCACACGTGCGCGTCCATCGTATAAGCCTCAAGCGTCAAGTTATAAATATGAAACGACGTGGAAGCTATAATACACTCGCTGCTGCGAAGAGCTGGCGGAAGGCGCTGCGGACGGTGTTGCTCTAAGGATCCGCTCGTACACGTAACAAGCGATGGAAGACCCTCTGTTGTGGTGAAACAATAAGCGGTAAGCGGGGTAAGTGGTTTGCGTGGTAAGTTGTCAAGGGTACCCGAAAGACACTCGATGTCCCAGTTCCGGCATTGCGACTCGGGGAATCAGAGCCTTTGCTAAAAGGAAAACCTAAAGAGAAGGACGATTTCTTTGTATTAATAAAGCACTCGCACAATGTTCAAAGCACTACTCCCAAAACAAAAAAAAAAGTCTTGATAAGACCGAAAATGAGCAAGAACGAAAATACAGGTGGCGACACTGCCGAACAATTCTCGCGCCAACTTGCCGTTACGTCACAGACTTAGACGCCATACGATAGGTACAACAGGGTCATTTGTCGGAACATAATGTTTACGTTGTGTTCTAAGTAACACAGACTTAACATAACAAGCTTCATGAGATTTCGCATCACCAAAGTGGTCATGGTTCACAAGAAGGTTTTCTAGTTCGTGACATCACAGTTACATTAACGTGCTGATGTTTCAGCGCGAAATTCAAACATAAAAGTGTGACGTTGAAGGCCTCTTCGAATGTTTAGCCTGTGATAGCGAAACATATGGCGTTAGTGTTCTGAAAGAATGATATATCTCTCTTAAAAATAATTTATATTCCTTACAAATTATAGCGTGTCCTTGGTTACAACTGAACTGTGATTAGAAAAAGTTGCTAACGATTTAGAGTAGAGGTACTCTACTTGGGGAGAGCATAAAACCGTCTCGCTGCGTGGTAACCATGAACTGAACTGAACTGAACAACAAAAGATATTCTGTAGTCCATTAGCAACCATGAGTTTTTGTATCAATAATGACAGCCCTAGATAGCACACTGATATTGTTCCTGGCTTTCAGTGTGTTTTACAGAAAGCTCTGAATGCTTTTATTAACGTATACATCGATTACGTCTATCATTCGACTGATGCAAATGCTGCAGTTTATATGCTTTGACTGGCGGCAGTGTACAAAAACACTTGATTTACAAACGTCGATCTGGTTAGGAAGAAGGGCTGTCAAAAACCACGGAAGCCACATGAGCTTTAGGTTAGATCGGCCAATAAAGCTGATTGATTTAGAAAGATCTGATTGCCTTTAAGCTATTAAGAAATGCTTTGGATAGGGAAGTTAAAAAGATGAATGAAATGTATACGTTGATCCATTTTCTTCCTGTCTTAAGCGAACAGGTGTATTATGAAACATGATGAACTCTCTCATGGCACGGGGACGAAGGAAGATAACTGGTGGTTAAAAAATTACGTAGCGGGTAAGCTATTAGTGATAATCATATGGTAAATGCGTTTAACGACTATTTTGTGTACCACGACTATTACGCGGCACACCAAGCGCGCGTTATACAAGTCTAGATCTAAATGATATTGTAAAAACACTCAGTTTACTAGCAATCGTAGAATGTTATTCGTATTAGCGTCTCGAATTTGGCTGGTTGGTACATATTGACAAAGAAAGAACAGCGCAGAAACAGGACAGAGACGAGAAGACACAAACACAGTCAGCGCCGTGTTTGTGTCTTCTCGTCTTTGTCCTGTTTGAGCACTGTTACTTTCTGTGTTGGAATATGAATCTTCTGCGCTTTTTTATGTTATCTTTTTTCTATATCTGTCTTTTCATCCCGAAGTCTCCTTCCCCCGGTGTAGGATACCAAACTGGACGCTCGCCTGGTTGACCTTCCTGCCTTTCCTTCCTCTACCTCCCCCTCCTTGTGCGATTTTCCTGAGGCTCAAAAACAGTCGTAGCTGCACAGCTGATGGGCTGCAAGTAAATCCAGTCAAATTTGTAATCGATAAAATTGATCCAGTGCTGACAAATACAAACTTGCGTATCTAGACGGGCGTCTTCGCATACAAAACGAAAGTTGCTCGTGTGTTAGCGTATAAGAAAGCAGGGAAAAAGGATCTTTCTAATTACAGCCCAGTCTCAATGTTGCCGGTATTTTAAAATGTCTCGAAAAAAATTATTTATAAACGGATATAGCATTTTTGCGACAAGTAAGTGCTATTGAAATGTCTGTAGGGACTCAAAATATCGCACAATAGAGCATGCTCTTCTCAACCAGAGGGAACTCTGGTTGAGAAGAGCATTCAACCACCACTGAGCATTTGCTCAGTGGTGGTGGCAACAAGTAAGACTTCTGGATCTTCAGTGATCGTTACCTTCTGCTTTTGCTGGTTGGTTGGTTTTTTTTTGTTCACTGACTGCCTTTAACGTATTGCCACCCCCGCCGCTGCATCTATTGTACTTTCTGAGCTGTAGTTTCTTTTAACCCCTGTGCTGTGTGAACAGAAATGTCTGAGCTGTATTTGGTTTGTAGTGAGGCTTTCCCAGATAATGCCTCGTATCCAACGTGCTCCGAATGTAACTACGATTACCATTTGGGTTCATGCTCGGGTTTAACCAAAACCGCCTTCAAGTCTAAGGATGGCGCGATGAAAAAAACATGGAAGTACCAGACATGCGTCGTCTCAGCTGCTCGTAGCAATCAGTCTTCGGGGGGTGGCCTGAGAGATGATAAAGCACTCGAAAAAGTGCTCATCGAAATTAACGAGAAGTTGGCTCAGTTACCAATAATCTAGAGCAGGGTGGATGCCCTTTTTCTGTCAAAGAAACTGTCGACAAATTGGAGCACTCGATTGAGTACCTGTCGGAACAGTACGACACGGTGCTTGCAGAATTGAAAAAGCAATCCGCTGAAATCACAAGCCTAAGAAAGAAAGTTGAAATTGTGGAATCGACTAACAGTACGCAAGAAGTTTCAGAATTAAAAAAAACAAGTAAATGCTCTACAACAATACAGTATACGGCCTAATTTAGAATTACAGGTTGTGCCGGTTGTCGATAAAGAGGATTTTCTTGGAAGGATTAACGAACTGGCTAACAAACTTCGCCTTCCCGCGTTGACCCGCTCTGACCTTGAGGCATTACACAGACTGCCAGCTAAGCCTGGAAACAATCCCGCAATACTAGTTCGTTTCACTTCACGTGTTTTACGTGATGAGTGGATGTCCAAGAGAACTGAACTTACGGATGCTAAACTTGCGGTTCAATTCAGTGACAATTTGATGCCGCAGAACAAAAAACTTCTCTGGATGATGAAGGCAAAGGCCCGGGAAACGCACTACGATTTTGTGTGGCAGAAGGATGGAAAACTTTTTGTACGTAGAGCTTCTGGCCAGCGTGCATTGCGCATAGAGTGCGAAGCGGAACTTTATAAAATTGCTTGAGCGCAGATAACATGGCCGCGTTCTTGCTTTCCTTTTTAGCATTTCTGTTTCGATGGCTGACCACACCAAGATTGTGTATCACGATGTTTCCTCGTTTAATTCTTTAGTAGATAACGTGAGCAGTAGAGATGATATCTCGTCTGTTTTCCATGTAAATATTATAAGCTTGAAGAACCAACAACTAGAAATTGATTCATTTCTTTTTGAGTCGCTTGACTGCAATTTTAACTTCATCCATGGCATTTACCTAAACTTGGTTTCAAAATGATCAGGATGTTGTACACTTTATTGGTTATAGATCAGAAGGTGTTTATAGATCCGATTGTAGAGGTGGAGGAACCTCTTTGAATATTAAGGATGGTATTACTTATGATGTGTTGGGTGAATTTTCGGGTGTTACGGCAAATTATGAATCCGTTGTTGCTAAGAGCGTGGGAACAGTTATTGCTTCGTTTACGGCCCCCCTTCATACGATACTAAACCTTTTTTGAATATATTACTTCCTTGTTTGAATATGTGTGTACAGATATGTTGCCTATTGTTCTTGTTGGTGATTTCAACACTAATATATTGAGAAACACTCCACAATCAGATCAATTATTAAACTTGATCGAATGATACTCCTGTGGAAATGTAATATATTCGCCAACTAGAATTACAAGATTAAGTGAAACCCTTATTGATTTGTGTGTTACTAACTTTATAAAAGTGATGTTATTTCTGAAATTTTGGCGAGCGATTTGAGTGACCACCTACCCATTTTCTGCATCTTTTCTGCTAAAAAAAGAGAATATGCCGAACTCGTACTGCTCCTATTCCTTATCGTAGGTTTGATGAAACATCTCTCTCTACCTTTCGCTCAATGATTGAGCTTGTCGACTGGTCAAATGTTCTCGAGGAAGAAAACCAAAGCATCTCATTCGATAGATTTCTGAAAGAGGTCAAGCGTTGCTACGAGGAAGCTTTCCCTAAACGTTATGCGAAAATACACAAAAAAGTAGAAAACCATGGGTAACAAAAGAGTTGCATCAGAGAATTAAAGCACGAGATATCATGTACCATCAATTTATTAATCTAAAAGATTTAGTGTTTCTTAACGAGTATAAAAAAGTGAGAAACAAGTTAAAATCTGGCCTCAAGAAAGCTAGGGCTGAATATTATAAAAACAGATTCCTTGCTGTTTCCGATGACCCTAAAAAAGTTTGGAACACATTACGTTCTCTAATTGGTCAAAAACAAAATACTATTCCTAGCACGTTGGTGACTGGTGGTGTCTCATACAGTAAAGAGGCTTTGTCAAATAAGTTCAATTCATACTTCTTAACCTCTGGTACATATTCATCTTCCGCCAAGCAATTAAACGTTGAAAAATACATAGCTTCCTCTTGTATGAATTCTCTATTTCTATCGCCATGTAGTGAATTGGAGATCTATTCTTTTCTTATGGGGCTAAATAAAAATACTGCGGCCGGTAATGATGAAATCAAAGCCATTCCAATAAATTTTGTTGCAAATTTACTTGCGGCACTTTTACAACATATCTGCAACAGAGCGCTAGTTACAGGTATTTCCCCAGCTGCTATGAAAACTGCGAGGGTGACAATCTTACATAAAGGAGGCCCTATCAATGATTTCAGTAATTACCGGCCGATGTCGGTGTTACTCTTATTCTCGAAAGTGTTAGAAAACGTAATAAAAAAAAGGATAACCAAATTTCTCGATGATCATGAACTACTTGCCTGTGAGCAATTCGGCTTTCGAGCAAAGAAATCTACATAAATGGCATTACTTGGCATTAAAGAACACATCTCTCAAAATATAGACAGCAAGTAGTTCACCCTGGGAATATCTTTAGACTTTCAAAAGGCATTCGATTCGGTTCAGCATGATATTCTGTTCAACAAATTACCTTATTATGGCATTCGGGGTATTGCTCTAGAGTTAGTACGTAGCTATTTAACAGGCAGGTTACAATACACATGTGTTCACGAGTATAATCCCCAATTAAAACCAGTAACACTGGGTGTGCCTCAGGGTTCTATACTGGGACCTCTACTTTTTTTAATATTTATATGAATGATATCGTTAATGTACCAGTGGCTTCTTCTACAATTATGTATGCAGATGATACAAGTTTGTTTTTCTCTGGCAGCTGTCTAAAACATCTTGAGGAGAAAGCGAATGAATGCCTGGTCTCACTTTCTTACTGGCTAGATTCAAACTAACTACATTTGAATGTTAGTAAAACTAAATTTATTTTATTTAAGAGCAAAAACAAGTGTGAAGATTACAGGATTTCTCTCTGGTCTAAAAATAATGAAATCCAATGAGTCTCTTTGTTTAAATTTTTAGGTGTACTTTTTAATGAGCACATGAGTTGGACACCTCAAATAAATAAAGTACATGCCAATATGTCCCGATCGATTTCGGTTTTAAATAAACTTAGATCCCTAGTTCCAAACTGGTTAAAGCTCCAGCTATATTATTATTTGGTTCATTCCCATCTACATTACTGTCTTTTAATTTAGGGCACAACTTCAAAAACCAATCTTGACAGGCTGTTAGTTTTACAAAAAAGGTGTGTACGCTACATAGAAAATCTGCAACCTAGAGAACATACTCCTCCATTTTTTGGCAAGCTTCAGATACTTACTGTCTACCAATTATACAATCTTAAACTCAGCTTATATGTCAATAATGAAATAGGAAACACCGTTGGCACTTATATGGAGCATAGCTACCCAAGCTATACTCCCTATGAACTACGCTTTGATCGTTTTCGATTGCCTTTCTTCAGAACAACATATGGTAAGCAAACTTTATCATATCAAATACCTTATCTACTCCACGAAAATAGCTATGTCCGTAAACTTTTGAAAGAACATAACACTAAAACAGTGTGAAGAAAAAAGTTTAGATGTACTTCCTTTCTTGTAAGGAGCCTTAATTGTATTATTTATTATTATTATTATTTTTTTGTCATTCGTGCTTTCGCATATTAGATGAAAACTGCTCAATTTCTTTCTTTTCAAATGTATTTCTCTATGGTACTTAGTAATTCTGTCAGAAATTTCTCCTTGTTGCATTGTATATATATATATATATATATATATATATATATATATATATATATATATATATATATATATATATATATATATATATATATATATATATATATATATATATATATTGATACTGCAAATTGGTGATGACTGTAATGTGTTATTTTAAAACGTATGTGTTCACATCTGTTATACTTGTTGAATTTGAATTTTGTGTCCCCTCATTCAAAAGCAGAATGAAATTTGTATCCTTTGTTCCACTTCATCTGAGCAAATGTACGGGTGGAGGGACCTTAGTCAGGCAGAGGTAATCTGCCTTTAGTCCCTTCAACCTAGGCAATCATTGTTTTTGTCTGAATAGACAGTGAATGAATGAATGAAAACAATTTGTACGTAGAATTTTTGTCAACAATCCACCATCTTTCATTTATATAAATCGTAAAAGTTCGTGTGATAAACTACATTTCTATAAATTTCGGGGCTGCTACGAAGTTGACTTTCAGAAAGACGTTAGTTCGTAACTCTTGTGTTGTGTTGTATTATATGACGACGATGAATACGGGACCTGGCCAGTCGACGTAGAGTGACTTGTAGTTGAGGGCAGAGGTGGCAATGTTTATGCTCCAGATACAGATTAAGGAAGCGTAAATTAGGGGGCGCTAGTTGCTTTTGTTTCGTTCGAGGGCTGCGCATGGATGGCAGCACTGGACGAAGAGCTGGAATATCGCGCGCATGAGTAACACGTCCCTTTTACCACCTCTCTCTCTCTCTCTTTGTTACTCTTGTTATTGTTGTTGCTGCTGATGCCGCTGACCAGCGTTTCAATTTTAAGTAAAGTTGCTTCTTAAAGGGATACTGAACGAAAATGATTAAAACTGAACAAACTTCAAAATTCCACTCGGAAGACGCCACTGTTTTTATAAACGGAGTTTATTTCGTGTATTTTAGAACAGTAGGTTGTATTTTTGATGGATTGTGAGCGCGCGACTGCTGCTCGCGAGCGGGAGAAGTGACGTCACACTCACCGAAGCGCATGCAGGATGCACATGTTCTTCTCCTCCTCTTTCTTTTCTCCAGCTCTCCTTTTACTCCACTCCTTCCCTTCAACAAAAGCGCTGGCGCTTTGCCCCAGCCGGTAGCACTGTTCGCTGCTGCTGCTGTTCATACCGGTTCGGGAACCGAAGTCGAAGATGAGCGGCCCAAGAGATGTGGCTGATGGCTGGCATTGTTGGCTTGCCAGATTCCGGTGAGTTTGACGTCACCCAGCGTCACATCATCTATAGTTCACGGCGCTGCCACTAGACGCGACAGTTTGTGAAAAACGCATTAAATTCATTATTTTCCCATAGTTTCTGCTTGAAATGAAGGCTGTCTCTATCGATTCCAGGATCCAATCTATCGACTTGGCTGAAAATATTGGCGGCTAAAATTTTGTTCAGCATCCCTTTAATCAGGAATAGCGTGCAGGAAGCTTGATCCTTCTTCTGGTGCGTGTAGTTTCAGGTGGGCAAGGCCGTTCCTCAACTTGCTGTGGCGGAACTGGTAGCTTTGGCGTGGATGTGTCGTTGTCCTCCTATGATGCGATTTCTGCCTCAGTCTTCAGCGCGTATCTTCAAGGTTCTAAACCGACGTTCACTGCACTGGATTTCCCCCATTTTGGCTGAGGTTGAGTCACGCAGGCTGACCAGAAAATAGGGACGAGAGACTTCTAATGTGGCAGTTCCCGTGTTTGTGTTGCTGATTTTGCCTCTCTTGGAGAATGGTATGGTAAGGTATAGTTGAGCAGCTCGGCTGAAGTACTCTTGGAAGGGTTGGTAGGAGTGTGTGCAACTTTTTCACAATTGGGATCTCACCCGGGGATTTTTCGCCTAATGTTGAAGTTTAACTAAAGTCTTTGCCTTCCTCTGGAGCATTTACCTTTCTGTTCAGATGTTCCTTTCTACTTTACCATTTGCTGCGGAAATACAGTGGAGAAGAATGTACATGGTTGATGTCCCAATCGAAAAAAAATTCTGAGCGTGGCACTTTCTAACGGTGGCCCATGGTCAGGTATAACAACATTCGGCATGCTGGACCTGAAGAAAATATCCTTGAGTACGTGTATCAGTGAAGAGGCTGTGGTACCCATAATCTGGCAAGCATCCATATACTTGGAGATGTATAGTCACCTATCACAAGGTATGTCTTGCCTCCAAGATGATAAAATGTTAAAGGGTCCCTGAAACGATTTTTTTCACATTCTGTTTTTGATAAGACCACTACTGCAGTAAATCATTGGCATCAGAATTCAATCAAAACGCCCACTATTAACGGAGCTACGAGCACTAAGAAAGTACCTTCCTCCTACGTTCCACCTTTCACCCTCAACTGCCCTCAACTCTTCCTTTGAGCACTCGGAGCTAAGCTCCGCCTTCACGGAACCTGCGTCACGATGTGTTATGAGGCCACACACGCGTACATCCTGCCGCTGATCCGATACCGGCGGTCTGTGCTGCGCGTTCCACAGCCAATCAGATCAGCTGAAACAATGACGTCAGTGGGGCAGAGCGTGTCGCTTGATGTATGGGTGGTTGAAAACGTGTTTGGCCGAGTCACAGCGATCTGGAACGATCTGGAACGATTTGCAGCTTTAAGGCATTGTAATAAATTACACAGTTTACGCAGGAAGCTCAAATTGGTTTCTAAGTTACCCTAGAGACTTGGTTTACCGGCCCATTATGTTTGCGAAAAATCGTCATACCCGTTTCAGGGTCCCATTATTGTTTCCCTTTAGTGCCCTTTAGGCTGCAGAATGATGCGCTGATCGAGCTTAGTTGTAGTGTTTTGTCAAGTGTTGTCTACTGTTGTAAATGTATTTCTCTACTGCAAGCATATGGCATGTATAAAACTATTTCTGAACAAGCTCATTTATCGAACAAATGCCTCATTTCGCCTTCTTTAACAAAAGAAAGAAAAAAAAAGAAAGAAAGAAGGAAAGAAAGATTGAAGAAAGAAAGAAAGAGAGAAAGAAAGAAAGAAAGAAAAAAGAAAGAAAGAAAGAAAGAAAGAAAGAAAGAAAGAAAGAAAGAAAGAAAGAAAGAAAGAAAGAAAGAAAGAGAAACAAGCAGGTGATGTAAAGGATATACCTGAACCTTGCTTTAAAAAACTGCACTCTTGACTAATGGTTTCTTAGTATTGCGCACTCGTCGTGCGGTTGCACTCGGCTAGCTGTTCATGTAACTTTATTTTGTTCAAACCTACAGAAGGGGGCAAAATGTCTCCAGGATTCAAATCTGCGGCTGGTCGCCGTCGTGATGTCATCGCAATGGGGAGATTAGGCTCTGGTTTTTACTACACCTGCCAAATATTTACGTACACTTTAAATTGGGTCAGATGCACGCATGTGTAAAAATGGCTCGGGTGGAGTAATTTTTGTTTAACAATGACAGAAAATATAATACAAAGAACCACTCCTAATAGAGATTAGATTTAATAATAATAGCATATTTGGTCCTAAATGGTTACTTCAGGTCTTCAAAGCCTGAGTGCATTTTGACTGTTTCAAGACCTTTCGTGATTCGAGAAGGAAAAAGCTATCAACTTATTGTATTTGAGAAGCGTGCAATATACGTCTTATATGCAGACGTATAATAACCTTCGGGGCTTTCCTTTATCTAAGCAACTTGACAAGTTGTACAAGTTCCTTTCTTCTTTAGTTCAGCCTTCACAATCATCAGGGCCACCAAAAACATAGTGCATTTCTAACCAGGCTCTCAGCCCTTCCCTCTATTTTGCTTACCGCTTACTTCTAACATGTGCTATCATACAAGCAAAAGTGACGAATAATTCTAAGAATACGGAAATGGGGGTGCTTATATTTGTAAGGCTTCCTAAACGTTCATTGTTGTTACAAACGACACCTCATAAGTGTTATCGCATCTGATCTTTCTATAGTGGAGACCGTAATCTGGCAGGTCGGTCAGGGAAGCTGAATTTCTATTACGCGCCCCCAGCGGCCAAAAGAACACCTGTCACATCAGGTGTGTAAGTCCGAACCGTTAACAGCGTCGGTCCGGCTTTTGGCGCACTGCTGCCCCATCTGACGTTCATCGACTGCGAGGCCCATAATCGCCTTCCATTAGTACAAGTTCAGACGCTTGTCTCCCGCATATCGCCGCGACAGATCTTGTTCCTGCAAGCCATAATTGTGGCTCATCGCTACGTAGCATTCCATAGCTCACTCCTGCTATTGGAATCCCGTAGCACCCAACCTTCATCTTTATTCGCACGCAAGTGTTTTATAAAGTGCTTTCTTTATCCACGCCCTAGAGCTGCGTTTGGGAGTAATAGCAACAGCGCCAATTTTCCGCACACAAATTACTTATCCACTATTTCAGTCCGGAGGCGCCCGCGTATGCAGCAGCTGTTTAATGGGAAGCCAAATAATTGCTCGCCCAAGGGGATTACCCACTTACACTTCGCGCGCGTACGCAAGGCGAGTCCCCGTAATGTGCATCTGTCTCTTTGGAGATTTACGTATTCATTGTGCGCGTATCCGTGCGACCAATTAAAGGACGCGGTGTCACCCGCAGTCTTAAACAATGTGCGATCTCGCAGCGGCCCCTGACTCGGCCGCGTGCAGAACATGTATAGAACAAAATATACACTGCATGCTATAGGAATGACTACAAATGCTTTGTTGGCACGCACGCTTTACACAGCCCAAAGTGTTGGAAGAGTGCATCGTAAACTTTACAATGGGAACATCTTTATACCGCTATTGTCTGTCGCAATGTTCACATTTAGAGACCGCTCACCTAGGGAGTGCACGACCATGTAAGTGCGGTAGCATGATCCGTGTGAATTTGCACGCGCTGCATTCGTTTGAATCAACTGACTGTCCAGCCCCTGCTGCAATTGTCTGCTTTGCGCAGGTTAAGAGTCTGAAGACACATTATCTGACCTGCAGTTCGCGTGGAATCTCGAAAACCACAGCTCCGCGGAAGCATGTTTGTAACCACTTCTACGCACTCCACTTGCTTTCGTCGGTCCCGAAAATCTGTCGTATACGAGAGCTTCACTCACGTGTTTAATCTACGATTGTCCGGCCGTTTAGATTCAGCATGCTTGAAACAACTAATGTAATATCCTTGGACACAACACACTTCGATGTATGAAACGAGCACTACTTCCTGAAGTTCTCTTTTTCAACATCGTTTTATAGTGTTTCCGGCGCCGCTCACTCTGCAAAACAAAGTCGTGACACATCCGGTGGTTGGTATATGTTGACCATAGAGGGGCCAAACTTCGCTAACGCCCATGAGACGCGGCTATATCTGTCGGTTACCATCAGGTCTCACAATGATGGCCAAAAGGCTCCTCTCGCGTAAAACGTCAGCATAAGGCACTGCACGTCGATACGAAGAACAGCATGCTGCGATTTCAAATACGGTGCACTCAGTGGTGCCTATGTGGGTCTTTTTAAACTTCGCTTAAAACGTATATATTGTGGTGTCACTGCAGTTTGTATAATTCTGCTATAGCAGAATTCCACCTTATTCTTCTTAAGTGGGACGCCTTCTTAAGTAGACGCCATTCTTCTTAAGTGGTATCGCAGTATATATACTGCGGCACTACTTAACAAAAATGGCGCCTTCCTTACGGCGATACATTACTGAGAGCAATGAAATTTTACAAGTTCTTTATAATTTACTTGAGGTAAGGTGCATGCTGTCACAAAGTTGCCTCAAAAGCAAGAGCAAACCTATACCTTGTTGTTACTGCAATTGCATTGTTGGGCGTATTATGATGTAATGTTCGCTTGCTCTCCCTCTTAATCATATCTATATCTCCGATTTGCCATCCCCTCCACCTCCTTACTTTCGTCCGTTAGCTCATCATTGACACAGCATGACAGAAAGGGTCGCGCAAACTTTAGAGCTCATATGATCAGTATTATGATAGTCAGAGGCCCATATTTTCTTCTTGGATGTTCTTTGAAAGAAATGAAGTCTACAAGTTTTACGTTCACACCAGGCATAGTCGAACCAGAGTTCGTCAATAATTTTACTGGTCATGAAGCTTCGGCGAAAGTTTGATATAGAGACAGGAGCGCTATATAGGGGCGCCCAAGCCCATGGCGGAGAATCGGAGTGGCCACGGCGCTGCAACTGCACGGTATCCGCCGTAGCTCTAAAACGTTAATAAATGTAGCCGTGAAGGTTGAATGCGTCTTCAGAGTGATGTTACCTTCAAGGAAACTCGGGGAAGTTCTAATACAGTGAAAGTTAGCGTCGAAGGAGGTCTTGAAGTTAGAAATTCGACGGAACGGTCATTTCACTGTAAGATACGCTACCGCTCTAAAAGCATGCTTTTTTTTTTTTCCTGGAGCACCTAGTGAAATTTTGTCGACAATGCACAGTTCTTCAATGACTCTGGTGGCTCTTAAAGCGTTTGACAGCGGACATTCAACCTTTCAGGCTACAATATACCTTCGATGTTTTTATGTAAAGATATATATCTAAAAATGTCCTCGTATTTATAAATCAATAGCCATTTGGAACAAATCAGTGGTTTGAATTCAGAAAGTGATGAGGATTGCAAAATACTTCATACGACTTTTGCCTTGTTTTCGTGTTTTATTTTGCGTTGATTTCCCACTATGGTGCCGTAGCGCGTTTCAAGTTCGGTTAACCAAGCAATGTAGTTTCCCAGTTCTTCACTCTGCTGCGCAGCTTATTCATGCTGTGTTTTCGCTGTTCATTGTTTTTACTGTTCAGTCAGAAGCCTTACATGCCTCATCAAACGTAAAAATTGACCGACTGCGTCATCAATGTGTGACGCAAGACGTTATCTTCTCGTGCTCATCACGCATTCGTATCGGAAACTGACTTTCCGCGCTTTTACAGCGTGCGCAGGTTTTGTACGACATTTTGGCGCAACCTCTCTTGCGCAGTCATCCCAGCAAGCTTCTATTGGTAGCACCGAAGTCTCTGTTCTAAGCAACGGATGCGTGCTTTGAACTTTGCAATGTGTGAGAAGCTGCATGTAGCTCGACCTGTTTCGTATATCATCTCTACGCATTTGGTCATCTCAGTGCCTGTATAAAAGAAAACGGCAAGCAGTTCCCTCATCGAGCTTCTGTATTACCTACTGGTATGCAACGAGGAAGAGGCAGCCAGTAGGCTCACCTTCGTTCAATGCGTTATATTATCCATTGCAGCTATGTCAAGAAGGCTCATGCACAGTGTCGATGCAGCCTCAACGATCTGCAGCTGAGCTGACAGTTTTCGGTAACGCTTGGTAGGTGGGCGAGCTCTGCATCTTTCTGCACCATACAAATACGCCATGAGGTTGTGGAATATCCACGGCACAGCATCGGCAAAAGTTTCGGAACGTCACGCGGTGACTTCACAACACCACCTCTCATTACCCACTGGTCCACACGAACATTGTCACTCTCATCGAAGTGCTTTTCGCAATTGTCGAGGCATTGCGCGCTTCCCCTTTTCCAGCCGTTCACGGTCTCTAGGCGGCGAGAACTTGGAGACTTTTTCGTCATTTCTTTTGTAATCAGATCGACAACCAGATGCACAGCAGGTATACCACGGCGTCCTTCTCAATCTTCAGGCACAGCACACTAGGCACATTAGTAATCATATGGGGAAAACGGCACGATGACACGTCACAATATAATGCGCTGAACTCAAAACGGCACCAGCAGCCAGCCTCCCTCCGGTTTGCACCATGCCCCGCGCGAAAATGCAGTGCCACCCCGCGGCCTCCACTCGCAGCGCACAAACATCTCCCAGAGAGTTATGGCGAATCTTCCTGACCAGTAACAGTATTGAAGGACTGTGGACAAACTTCTTGTCATAGTGCATGTTCTGGTAATGTTCATACCTTCTATATGAACTTGGTATGCGACGTCACTATTAGTATAAATGTGCTTGTGCAATCTGATCACGCAGTCTGCATGCCTAACAGTGCAGTGAAGAAGCGGGGTAAATACGCGGCCAAAACCACATCACCGCAGGGCCAAGGCAGTGTTGTTTTTGTAGTGCAAATGACCAATCGATTAATGTGGTGCAACGCAGTGTTGCCCGCGAGCAAGATTACATCACTTCTCTTAGGAGGTGGATTGGACAGGCGCTGGAGAGGGGCGTGGATTGTTTTCTGAGATTGAGCATGTGCACGGCGCACAGTGATGCGATATTCATTAAATGTGATTGCCCTGGCCTGGCTGCATGTACAAATTGGTCAGCATGTTTAAGATAAAGCAAAAAAATCACAGCATATCCACGTAGTGAATGATGATGAGTGGGGCGAAGCGTCCGTCCGTTCTTGCGTCTGTCTGTCTGTCTGTCTGTCTGTCTGTCTGTCTGTCTGTCTGTCTGTCTGTCTGTCTGTCTGTCTGTCTGTCTGTCTGTCTATCTGTCTGTCTGTCTGTCTGTCTGTCTGTCTGTCTGTCTGTTTGTTTCTCTGTCCATCCATCCGTCCGTGTGTCTGTCTGTCTGTCTGTCTGTCTGTCTGTCTGTCTGTCTGTCTGTCTGTCTGTCTGTCTGTCTGTCTGTCTGTCTGTCTGTCTGTCTCTCTGTCTGTCTGTCTGTCTGTCTGTCTGTCTGTCTGTCTGTCCGTCCGTCCGTCCGTCCATCTGCCTGTCTGTCCGTCCGTGCACCCGTCCGTCCGTCTGTCTCTCTGTTCATACGTCCGTCCGTCCGTCCATCCATCCTTCCATCTCGTGAACACTCCAAGTACCACCATATCGCATCTTTTCGTCATATATTCATCATATACAAGTACTGCCATCCAGCGAACATTCTAAGGAGAAAACGAAAGGTGGCTACTGCGACGACGACACGGGACATACGATTCACGGCGTAAGGAGCTTCGCCCCTAAAAAAAAAAGTCAAAGTTCATTTACTGGCTCTTTAGTTTTCATACTCCCATATCTCTCGCCAGAGCGCACCCCATCCACTGGTTGGGCTGCAGAGGAGACTAACGAAGTATATATAGAAAAAGGAGATTAGACAGACAGACAGACAGACAGACAGACAGACAGACAGACAGACAGACAGACAGACAGACAGACAGACAGACAGACAGACAGACAGACAGACAGACAGACAGACAGACAGACAGACAGACAGACAGACAGACAGATAGATAGATAGATAGATAGATAGATAGATAGATAGATAGATAGATAGATAGATAGATAGATAGATAGATAGATAGATAGATAGATAGATAGATAGACAGATAGATAGATAGATAGATAGATAGATAGATAGATAGATAGATAGATAGATAGATAGATAGATAGATAGATAGATAGATAGATAGATAGATAGATAGATAGATAGATAGATAGATAGATAGATAGATAGATAGATAGATAGATAGATAGATAGATAGATAGATAGATAGATAGATAGATAGATAGATAGATAGATAGATAGATAGATAGATAGATAGATAGATAGATAGATAGATAGATAGATAGATAGATAGATAGATAGATAGATAGATAGATAGATAGATAGATAGATAGATTTTTACCTAAGGTTGTAGTAACACAGGCACGGCAGAGGGCTACAATAAATGAGCGGCCACTCTCTAGTGTGTTCCTTAATAGAACTCGGATCTAATTTTCCTAGTAAACATCGAGTGACCAGAGTATCCAAGCTTGTTGTCTCGAAATTTGATATCCTACAAGAGTTCTGGAATCCGTGACGAACGAGCTTAATAACGGGGTTTGTTCGCATACTTTAAGAGCTTCCTCTCTTTTTCTCGCTCGCGCTGGAAGCTGGACAATGAGGGAGGGCACGAGGGAAGAAGTTACTGCCTGCGCACATCATGAACTTGAGCGATTTTTGTGCCGATACGCGATCGCTCTCTCCTGTGGGGACCTCTGTTGACGCTAATGTAGCTATTATTGTGTAATGTCACCAGGAAGCGTGGCGCCGGGACGGGGCAGCATACCGTGGAAAGAAGCACATCTGATCCAAACATCGCTCTCGGTTTATATCGGTTACTGGCCTATCCGCTGTTTGACGGCAAACGGCAGGCGCCGGCACTTTCGAAGAGATGGAGCGCAGGCTTCATCATGAATAGAGGGCCCCTGACAAACTGGCAACTTAGCGCTCCATCTTCGAAAGTCTCTGCCACGCTTGACTGCAAGACGTCGCTGAGCTTCTAGGATGCGTCTTTGGGAAATGTGGTTCGCGACCCTTAAAAACACACAGCACGAAAGCATCCTGCAGGCTATACGCGTGTAAACTGCAATCTGCATTAGGACGATATAATGACACCGAGGAATCCAGCGACACGCTCCGACGCCACTTCGCACTCCAGTGCCGTCGTACCAGACGCACACCGGCGGACATGTTGCTTCGGTATAAAGTTTTAGGGCTGCGTGTGACGGCTCCTGCTAAAGGATGTGCGCTCACGTGCATTGTATATAGATGCGCACAGTGATACCGATCGCGAATTCACACCGTCATTTGACTCGGGCGCCTAAGAAATAAGCGACTGCGTGCTCACGAAGTCGTTGTGCACTGTCCCGCCGTGCACCAGCTGCGAAGACAGATGGTCACAATTACGAGCGTGGATGCATGTCGAATCTCACACCATCCGGCTTCGCATCCTGCAAGTATGCATTGCATGTACACGTGTTTCTATAGCATGCATCCACAAAACCGGCCGGTGGATCCACTTCTGCTTGGTTCAAGAGAGGCACTCAATCCTACTTATCTGGCGTGCGTGCAAGTGTGCCTTCCACATATATGCATATATACATATATGTAGCTTTGCACACTTCCTTTCAAATCTTCCATTTACGGATATATATGTATGGCTATATAGGCGGGTGGAAAACGTGGCAGTTCGTGAGTGAGCAGAAACTGTATTAAGAAGCAGTGGTATTGTACGCTACCTCGCAGGGCCTCTACGCTTTCGTATTTTATCTTCACGTTTTGTAAGCATGCAGGATGACACCCACCGTAGCAAGAATCGCTACCGACGAAACCCTTTCAGTTTTCTTAATATCGTAAAGCTATAGCGTCGCTGAAGTTTGAAGCACGCACCTCCTAAATGCGGTGACAATGAAATCAAAAGTTAGAACACAATACACACAAATATATTCCATCTCCTAATATAAATCGGGGCAGCATGTTTCTGCTTCACTATTTAAGCATCTGTATGAAGCGCTTGAAGTGGTTGACGCATCTGTATGCTGCATCAGTATGAAGTGCTGTCCCTTACAAGCAGCAAAACTATTGCCCTATATATAAGGTCTGTTTTGCAGCTTTTTGCGTATCCCGCGTATTTAGTTCACGACTGTAGATAGGATTAGCACTCAATGCAATGCATACATAGGTGGTTCAGAACTCAGCAAAAAGGCACAAAGCTGAATCATTGACTAACTGCAAAAAAATGGGGGGAGGGGGGGGGAACAATTACGCAGTGACACCGACCACTGCATGAAAGCATCCACAACTTAGTCAATAATATGTTTCATCGAATCCTACTTTGTCAGCAGAAAGGACAACTCTTCAACATAATTTTCTGTATACAATATAACCATCGGAAATCTTGAAATCTTCTAATAATGTACGTTTGTTATGAAACATTTTTAAATGCAACTGAGTGACCGCATTTTCTTTCCAGAGCTGTATAAAGATGTACAAGGATGCCAGCCATGTATATGCAAAACAGAGCGAAAATTTTTAATTGGGAGGTACTACATTTCATTTGAAAATTTACTGCGCATATCTGTGAGCAAACTAATGACTCGCCAGGCTTCTTTTGAACGATAACCCTAATTGACGCGAACGATGACCGATGGAAATAGTGAAATATAGTTATAACCAAAGGCATACATACTTGTAGATGTATATACACATCGATCAATCTAAGTACCTTATTCGACATCGCAGGGAATTCCGTGTTTGCCCTAACCTTTATTGAATGTGAAGCATTTCTTGGCGAACTTCGGTGACGTTGAGCGTATCTATCTATCTATCTATCTATCTATCTATCTATCTATCTATCTATCTATCTATCTATCTATCTATATATATCTATCTATCTATCTATCTATCTATCTATCTATCTATCTATCTATCTATCTATCTATCTATCTATCTATCTATCTATCTATCTATCTATCTAGCCACTTACATTTGTGTGCTCTCGTGTTCACCCCCTAAACTTGTCGTGAACCAAAAGTAGCATGAGAGGGTAAGATGGTTTGACGAATATGATGCGCTCGCCAAGACATAAATAATGTTAAAATCCCGTCACGTACGTCGTCAAACACTTCCCGCCAGACAGTGGCACATACCCACGGGCAGGTATGTGCCGCTGAAATGTGGGTATGTGCCACTGGTGATAGTATCTACCACGGTGTAAGAATAGCTACACCGCGGTATCTACTCAGGAACGACGAGAACACACATGGGCAATGTTAACGCGTGAGTGTTAAGCGATGCCCGACATCGATAGCATCGACTTTACGAAGGCACATAATAATTGTCAGTGTTCAGGAAAACCTAGCATAGGTAGTGTTGATTCCACGAGGAATTCAAATAATAAATTTCAGGGTCCCAGCAGGAATCGAACCCAACCATTCTGCGTGGAAGTCAAGCGTTTCACCACAGTGCTATGCCGGGTCTCGAAACTACTTTTCAACTAGACGCTAATCTTCGTGAAAGGTCGATAGTGGTTGCAGTGCTATTCTATAAACATTGCATATATATGTACTCCTTTGATACAGCCGTCAAGTCGGGTTAACGTTAATTGCGGTTAGGTGTCATGCGCTGAAGTTCATTTATGTAGCACTGTCCAGGGCCAGCATCTTCGCGAGCATCAGCGCTTCATATCAGCTTCTGGTGTTGCTAATACGCATGTTCCCGTTGACATCATTGCGCAAGTGCGAACAACTGATTATATAAACATCTGCAACTCTTCAGCATACGTCTGTGCGTGGAATGTTTGTACATATATATTTAGCGTCATTTGATGACGTGTCGCTAAACAAAAAAATTGCAACACGGTCACCTTCCCTCCGCACGTTTCGCATAACGCCGATTCTCAGGTACGTGAGATCTGCCGAATTTTTATTCTTTTACAAGTCATTCACTGATAAGCAAATTTTATATAAAAAAGATACATACGTATCTCCCTAAAACGAAAGTGAACACAATCACTGCTGCAGCCATCGAACTAACTCTTATCGACTGAGTGGTACATAATAAAAATCAAAAATGAAGAAGACATACCAGCAATTAAAGGTTGTATAAACCACTGTTCCATTTTAAATGCCTCCCAATGACACCATCAAGGTCGTGAATTATAGGCGCTCATATCCTAACGACAACCTTAAATGGCTGTGATAGTGACAAACATCGCTTTTGGCTTTCTGGGGCGTTCATGACAATTCGCGTGCGGCTTGCATTTCACTGGTGTCTCGGTATTGATTTCTTTCGCCAGATGCGGTCACCAGTGGTCACACCATGGCGCTCGCCGTAAGATCGCCGTGTGCATGTACGTTTCTCAGTACACTATTCATCGTTTTCTTTGCCGACTTCATGCGTTCGAGGGCAGCCACGGTTCCCACTTATACTACATACCTCCTTCAATAACTCTAATAAAAAAATGTGTGCGTGTGTCTTCTTCTTTTTCTTTTATATCGCTCTTACATGTATGTATACACTCCGGTTCCTGGACCAACCGTGTTTTCACGCTGCGAAACTAAACGCACAGCGGCGCTGCTGATACTACAGTGCACCCACCTGTTTTTCTTTCTGCGCTCGCGTGTCAACCTCGAATGCATCAGGCTGGTCTGCCGGGCGTAATCTGTATTTATGGCCGGCAGAATGTGTTTGCTAAACGTTTTCGCCGTGGTATACCGGCACTGAGGGAAATCTTTATAAAGCGCAGCGATCCATACTCGGCTCTGCGCATGCTCGACGCTGTTGCTCTACAACGCGTTTATAACGATGAATGGATCTTTCGCAGAGAGAGCGCGAGGCCTTGTGTGTAGGAGCCACACCGGCGATTCGCGCGCGCGCACCTTCTAATGAGCGACCACAGATCACGCGTCGGAGCGAAACGCGCGATCGCCCGCGGAGTTCGCACGGCCGCTGCGTTTTTATCTGCGTCGCGACCGCCGAGCGGAAGGCGAAAATCCCGCGATTTATGGGCGCCAATGCATCGCGAAGCCACCACGCGGAGGCGCTGCTCTACGCCGATTGGTGGCGCTGATAAAACATTTCAAGAGAGTGAGATAGAGAGAAAGAGGGGAGCCAGGGAGAGGGGGGGGAGAAAACAGGCGGCAGGACATGGCGCGCATCTGAGCTGTGGCTGCATCGCGGTGGTCGGCGAATGCGATTTTAGTGTCGGGATACACAAAGATTGGGGAGTTTTATACAAACACCAAAAAGTGTTCTGGAATACAGGGGTCTAATGAGTCATATAGTGTGTTTTTCTTGCTTCGAGGAAGAGGGAAGGGAAGTTTTAGTCAGCCTGTGTGCACAAATTATACGAAGAGCAGCCGGCAGGGTTCAACATCCGGTCATACATCATCTGTTTTCCATCTAGTCGCTGAGACATAATCCTTAACCGCAGCTGTAATATGAAAGAGAGGGGGGATGAGTGGGCCCCTCAAGCCAGAGGAGAAAAGAAAAAAAGTTTAATCCCACCATTCAATTAGACGCCTAATCATTCACGTTGCTGTCAAGCGATCAGGTGAGCTTCAAATAAACACTCCGAAGCTTCGGCGTCTTCCCTTTTCATTATGCGGTAAGAGCAAACTACAATTAAAACCACTCTCTATTTACTGGTGGCGCTAATCCTCACACAGGTGCCAGCTTTCTCAGAGATGATCGGTTAAGAAGCTGGATGACAAAGTTCAAAACGATAAATTTAACCCCCCTCCTTTTACAGGCTTTTTGTTGTTTCGTTGTTATTGACCTTTCTATATCTCTCGTCCTACATTTTTGCTGCTTTTAGGCGCTACCAGAGTGATCCATCGAAAGAAAGCCCTCGCGACGTGACTGGCAGGATCTGTAAGCATTTGACAGACAGACAAGATCAGCCCTCTACACCGCGAGTTTACTCTCGTCATATTACCCTAGCGGCCGCCACGTGCCAGCGCGTATTGACTTCGCGCATAGGTGTAACAAGGGAACGTGTTGCGCATGGAGTGGTTGTCATAGCTTTGAGGTGTCCCAGTACTTAATTGTGCTCTTCTCATGGAAAATTGCACATTCCTGTGGAATACTTTGTTTAGAGAGACATTTACACGACTTCCTGAGAGTGTGACAGACAGACAGACAGACAGACAGACAGACAGACAGACAGACAGACAGACAGACAGACAGACAGACAGACAGACAGACAGACACACAGACATATAGATAGATAGATAGATAGATAGATAGATAGATAGATAGATAGATAGATAGATAGATAGATAGATAGATAGATAGATAGATAGATAGATAGATAGATAGATAGATAGATAGATAGATAGATAGATAGATAGATAGATAGATAGATAGATAGATAGATAGACAGACAGACAGACAGACAGACAGACAGACAGACAGACAGACAGACAGACAGACAGACAGACAGACAGATAGATAGATAGATAGATAGATAGATAGATAGATAGATAGATAGATAGATAGATAGATAGATAGATAGATAGATAGATAGATAGATAGATAGATAGATAGATAGATAGATAGATAGATAGATAGATAGATAGATAGATAGATAGATAGATAGATAGATAGATAGATAGATAGATAGATAGATAGATAGATAGATAGATAGATAGATAGATAGATAGATAGATAGATAGATAGATAGATAGATAGATCATCTTTTCGCGGTCGTTTTCAACGATAACCTAGTTCATGATTTTGTTTTGCTATTACTAAAATTGTTTGATTGCGTGTTCTGAAGACACCACCACAATGCAGAAGGCATACAGGAAATATGGAGCGCTCTGAAGTGTTTTCTCTGCGGTGTTTTCTCGCGGTGTAAATATGTAAGCTAAAAGCCAACTCGCCCAACATATTGCCTGTGGTGCTTCTTTTTGTTTGGGCTTGCGAACACGTAGTTAAGATGTGCAATGCATTGACCGTGCTTCCCGTCATTTATGACGAGTTGGTTGTTCCTCTTCTGCCAGTAAGTAAGCAATAATGCATAACGTGCGTCGACTGTCCAAATTCAAAATTGACACTGAATTACAAGAATGTAACGCTCCTGGCGATAACGTGTCGTCTCTTTACTAAGTATGCTAATAATCAGTCGGTTTTTATTTATTTAATTATTTATTATTTATTCAAATGTTTGTTTACGTATTTTGAAGCCCTATTTAGGGCCTCAACGGAAATGGGATAGTACGCTAGTAAGCCAACGAACAAAAAATGTAGAAGCATAATAACACTGGTAAAACAACACACAAGACAAGATAGGTGGAACAAAGTAAGTTGCAAATCATAAAACAGTTCTTCGAATATAACTAACTATGCGCTTAGTGGCCAAGAGCGAATGTTACCAGGTTGAGATTCCGAAAGGTATGCTTCACCTGTAAAAGAAAGCTGTATGTATCAGTACTATATAAAAACGTAACGCGCTACGTTTGAAGCGCGATAACTGCTACTTAGAGGAAATGTGAAATGTAATATTGACAAACACAAATATTGCTGGTCGGCTACTGTACGTTCAAAGACGAGGAGAAGTAGGAATAAGCTTAAATGTATTATAAGCTTTTTGTCTGAGCCGAATATCGATGTCATGCTTCATTCCGGGATAGCATAGTCCTCCGTTGCTTGCCATGTTTATGTTACACGCATAAAGTAGTCATTGGTGTCTTCACTCATCAGGAGCTCCTCTCACGGAAGCGTGAATACAATGAAGACTGGAAAAGGCGATAAATTTGTGCATCTCTGCGGGCAGCGGCAGACAGTGTAAACTTCTCGCACAAATCACCCGAGGCTTATACAAACAGTTTTTTTCACAATCATTTACAAACGCGCACACTGGAGGTTCATATACCATACATGTCACTCCGCAAACTTGTTCCACATCTCTTGATCGTGATGGCTAGGCGTCGTATCAGTGTTCGCATTGACAATGGTCAATGCTGCGCATGCTGTAAAGCAGAAAAGAGCGCAACTTGATGCATTCAGCGGCGCTTGTTGCTTAAAGTAGGGAGTTTACACGTACAAACTCTACCCTCAACAGCCACACTAGGCGTATTTCGTGGTATAGTGCGACCCCCGAAACTGGAGTCAAAGTTATAACATGGCCATTATGAAGACAACGCATGCTTCTAAAATAGCGTGATACCCTCCTGCTTAGTATGTGCACAGGGAAACTTCAGTAGCCGTTGAGCCGTTTTGTATAGCTTCCCCCAGCAGACCAGATAAAAGATGACTATCCTTCTAATTTCATTCGATCTCATTCTTTCCTCCTCCCGTTCTTTTGTTAAACAACAAAATAGATAACTGCGTAGATTTTGCATCATGGCTCTGCAAAACAGGGTAATCGACACAATTGAATGTCATTGTACTCCACAGCTCCCTTCTTTTTTGGAGTTAAAAAGAGGGATATGTAATGCACTTAGGATAGGCAGGGATGTTAACCAGAAGAGAAAACACCCGTTTGCTTTTCGTTGGATATGGGATAAAGGGGAGAAAGTAAGTCACGAAGAGAACAAAAGAGGGGAGAGAGATGAGCGCGCACGCACGCACGCACGCACGCACGCACACACACACACACACACACACACACACACACACACACAAACCGATTGTCATAACCGAGTTTCGTAGAGTGATGTTCTCTTGGGTTACCGTGCCATCTTATCGACAAGTGTATTCGAACAACAAGCACGCGCACTGCCGCTCCGGTTGTCGGAGGCACTGTCCGTCTATCGTGCGGGTTGTTGGGTGGGGGTTGAAAGGTAGAGGGGGACGTGAACGCGCGCGGTACAGCGAGCGAGCGGCAGCAGCCGAGGAGGTGCGACGAGCGGGGCGCGCGTGCTTCCATGATGGGCGCGGGTTGATCAAAAGCGTCCGACCGTGCGACCCCCCGGACAGAGCGGCAGCCTCAGCGGTGGTACTGCCGCTGGTGTGGCGTGCATGCGTCGCCGCAGCGTTCGGGGGGTGCCAGTGGGGGTGGAAGAGGAGCCCCCCTCCTTCGCAGAAACCGGCCGAATCTCCCGCTGCGCGCACGCTGCCGCCGTGAAGGGCGCTGCCGTCGGCGGCACGTTTGAATTTTCGACGCTGCTGCCGGGACGACAGCGCCGGACTTTAGGCGGTGGCCGCTCCAACCGCGCGGTGTAAACCTGTGGTCACGACTCTGCTCAGGGCACTCCAGTTCCGTGCTGGTCAGCAGCCACTATATGTAGGCGCAGAGACACTGCGCTGGTCCAGGAGGCGGATGATGCCGGACAGTTTGGCCTTGTGTGTTGTCCACGGGAAACCGTGAATTACTCGTAATTTCATTTGGTTGTGCCAAAATCAAGCCCCCGGCTGAACTGTTTACCTTGTTGTATATAATGTTACCCTTTCCCTCTCGGTAACGCCTTAGGACCCTCAAGGTACTGGAATGAGCAAACAAACAAATAAATATATAAACATACTGAATCCACAATGGGTATCTACCGGACGTCAGCTTTCAACGTGGGCAAGTTGGAAAGCCGTTAGAGCGATTTTTTTTAAAACTTCCTTATGTACGAGAGCTATATTTGTTACAATGCAGTTTATTATGAGCAGGAGTTCGTTTTCTTGGAGCAATTTTCGGGGCAGCACCTTCATTATTGTTATCTGGTCAACATCCAAGCCTTTCCTCTATTCCCTCTCTCTCTCTTTTTCTCTCTGTGTGCCTCTTGTGACGTTTAAATATGCATTCAGAGTCTTGATTCATCTAGGCATGTTAACCACCGTTCATCGAATTGCAGTGCACTCGACATGTAAATAGGCCTCGAACGCTGTCGACCACATCAGGTGCGCTCAAAACCTTTTTCTTGGGGGCGTCTTTTCTGCTCGACACCACGAGTATGTGGAGAAGGAAGCACTACAAAAGCATAGTACATTTTCTACGGACACCCCGTTAGTGACCCTCTATAGCGTGTAGTATAGCCTCGCTGTTCCTCTCATTTGGTCACATGTACTTTAGAAAAGTGTTTATAGCATGTCGTCGTCGTCGTCTTGTTGTTCTTGTTCTTGTTGTTCTTGTTGTTGTTGTTCTTGTTGTTGTTATTCTTGTTGTTGTTGTTCTTGTTGTTGTTGTTCTAGTTCCTTTTGTTCTAGTTCTTGTTGTTCTAGTTCTTGTTGTTCTAGTTCTTGTTGTTCTAGTTCTTGTTGTTCTAGTTCTTGTTGTTCTAGTTCTTGTTGTTCTAGTTCTTGTTGTTCTTGTTGTTGTTGTTGTTGTTGTTGTTGTTGTTGTTGTTGTTGTTGTTGTTGTTGTTGTTGTTGTTGTTGTTGTTGTTGTTGTTGTTGTTGTTGTTGTTTGTGCTCATCTCAATATACTGACCCGAACCACCGCCATCACAGCTCACCACCATCTTCTCGGCCAAGGTAGAGAAGGTCAGCAAGGATTTCTTAACCGCAATTGGTCTCTTATGGGTGTACTACCAAAGAAACTCGCGGGTCAAAGAAAGCTTGACAAAGGTGATCCCCGAAATGAAGCTGTAAAACGGGTAAAAATTATCACGTACTGCTGGCTTCGCGCGGCTTAGAGGTCAACGGGAAAACCGCTTTCATTCTCATACGGGCGGAAAGGCCTGAGAACTTATTGTAAATTTTTATTTGTGTATTTACGACCTCGGGAGCCTTCACATCGTCGAAACTGACTACTTTCGTCAAAAAAAAAAAAGTTTGAAAGCGTGCAAAGCGGATTGCGACGACTTCATGCCCGCCTACTTTCGTCAAAAAAAAAAAAAAGTTTGAAAGCGTGCAAAGCGGATTGCGACGACTTCATGCCCGCCCATAGAAAAGAGGCTCAAGGAAACGGGTTCACCTCCTAAGAGTGAGGAAGGCAGAAGCGATGGCAACAAAGAGGGTAAACGTCCCGGAAAGAGGAATAAATCACAAGATTAACTAGAAAAAAAAGAGGAAGAGAAGTAAAAAAAAAAGGTCAGACAGTGCTCCTTGCTTGGGGCACGAGCCATGTGCACTGTCCGCTTTCTTTTCTTTCTTTTTTTTTTTGGAGCATGGGTCGTCCACTCAACACGGTGACGATGACGTTGTTCGGTTGGCATCGTTTAGCATGCAAGCGGAGCACTCGCCTCTTCCGCCTCCCTCTTCCCATTCGACAGTCAGCCAGACTTCTCTCCAGGCATCAGTGATGGGGCGCCGATGGCCGGGCCCCAAGACAAGCAAAGCCTCGGAAAGGCGGCGTGGGAGTGCGCATCTTCGACGGACCAGGACGCGGCGCCGACCAATGGGCGTCGGCGAGCGGGATCGTACGCCCGCGAAGGGTGGAATAAAAGGTCGCCCTTCATTTTTTATGCCCGTTCGGCCCGAAGTACGCCCATTGGAGCGAGATGGTAATCTGAGAAGCCTTTTACAAACGCCGCCTGTCGGCTCTCGGGAAAGGCAACAATAAAGCGGTGTGCCAACCGCGCAAAGAGGCGGCATGCTCGACTCCAAGCCTGCGGACGCAGACAGAAAGGCGGCCTTCGTGGCGGGGCTGCTTTGTTTCTTGCGTAACTCCGCCCTCCGAGCCGTGGTTTGGGGAGTCTGTCAAGTGTGCGTGTGTCTGTGTGCACAAGCGCACCACAGACCTGCTTGCGTCTTCTTCCTATACACTCCTGGTACACACACACACGCACGCACGGGCGACCGACCAGCGTTGTTCAGCGGCAGGCCGAGGGCAAAAAAGCCGCCGCTGACTGCCCGGTGCCGCCGCTCGTGACTGCTTTGCGTAAGGGGAAACCGCTTTTATGCGCTTAATTTACGACCCTCGAAGACTGGGCGATTAGCCGCGTTCCTCGTTTTAAAACGTTGTTTGCCGTTGATGAGTCCCTGGAAGAAGGATTTATATAGACGTGGCTTTCGGAGCCTCTCCAACCATGCCCTCCTGTTCCATCCCTCTCGCCCAGTGCCCAGGCTTTACAGTAACGTGGCTGTCTCATTTGGCGGGTTCTGAAGCCAGTTCACCACCCCTGCCACCGCCTGCATACGTTGTTTCGTGCCCTGTGGCATGATTGACTAGCCCGTTCTACCATAGATATCCGCCCCTATCTCATCGTCCCGGTTGGCGCCGAAGCGCTCGATTAGCAGGATGAGAAGTGTGAGACGTGTGGCCGATTTTCGGCAACGAGAAAATTGACCGGCGCAATGCCTGTCTTCGAACGATGCCGACACCTTGGGGCTCCCGCGTGCGTCGGTGCTACAGCAGTCCGCCCGGATCGCTTTATTCTTTGCCGAGTATACACAACTTTGAACAACGCCACGACTGCGGATCAGTTATTTATGCCACGCATCGGCCATCTCGGCTTTCGTAATGGAGCCTTGTTTAGCCAGCGGAGGTTGATTTATTCGCAGTTATGTATGTAGGTTGACCACAAACCGCTAAGGTCGGGTTCAAGTCAAGGCAGGTTAATGCACCTATTAAAAAGCTGCTTCGTTATAACAAAGGCTTTAATTGTGCCGCTCCATGGACTTGATTTCATGACAACGCAGGTACGGAGATATATGTCACGTGCATGTCAACTTCTTCTTAGATGAATAAAGTTTGATTTACAGCTCCCTGATTTCGCACCCGTCCCGCTACACCATTCATACTTGAGACGATGCATTAAGGACGCTTAACTCGACCTACTGTGTAAATGTTTAGTGGTTAACAAATGCGTGTCTACGAATACATCTTGAATTGAATCAATATGGCACTGGTTTGCGGTGACGATCATTCAACCAAGGTAGCAAAGAGAGAGAGAGAGAGAGAGAGAGAAATAAATGAAAGGAAGAGACAGGGAGGTTAACCTAGACGAACTGGTTTGCTACCCTGTACGGGGGTGGGGAAAAGGGTCGGAAAGATCATAGAAATAGAGAGATAAAAAATAAATTAGAAAAAAAAGCCACATGCGCACACATTCAGGGAGTTCCGATCACAGTCGTTTGGACCGGCCGATTGAACGCAAGAAGCGCAGGAGCGCCTTCACAGCCTTCTTCTGCGACATAAAGTCCTGTCGGCAGCGCAGGATTCTTTCTTCCGAAAGAGGCTGGTTGTCCAGTTCATCTAGTGCATTGCAGAGTAACTGTCTCTGCGAGCAGTATTGTGGGCATTCACATAGAATGTGCCAAGTTGTTTCATCACTGCCACAATGGTCGCATGCAGCAGTGTCGGCCATTCCTATGCGGAATGCGTACGCATTGGTAAATGCGACGCCCAACCATAATCTGCACAGCATAGTGGCGTCTCGTCGGCGTTATTCCGGAGAAATTCGAAGACTAAGAGTTGGGTCCAAAGTACCTAACCGTGCATGGATGAAATGTGGCTCGTTGCATTGTGACGAGGTGCGCTTGCGAGAGCATGCGGAGTTTCCGTGCAGCGTCAGTTCTGGAAGGCGGAATTGATATCTCATCGCTTTCAGTATGGGCAGAACGGGCAGCTTGATCGGCCCGTTCATTGCCAATTATTCCACAATGACTTGGGAGCCATTGAAAGGCTATTTCATGTCCTTCCTGAATGAGTTGGTGAGTGTTTTCTGCAATCTCAAATACCAGCTGTTCGTACGGGCCGTGGCGTAAAGGTGATAGAAGGGATTGCAGTGCCGCCTTTGAGTCACTGAAAATTCTCCATTTTTGTGGCTGTTGGTCGTTGATGCATTGCAATGCGGCAGGAAGAGCTGTAAGCTCTGCTCCCGTTGATGTCGTAAGGGGGGAGGTCTTGAATTTTTTTGTGTCTTTTATCGGTATAACAAAGGATGCCGTTGAACTTTTCTGTAAAACAGAGCCGTCGGTGTATACGTGTATACAGCCTTGATAGGTCTCGTATAACAAGAGCAGAGCAAGCTGTCTAAGAGCAGGTGACGACATATCTGCTTTTTTCTGGATGCCAGGTATAGTTAGCCTGATGTTAGCCTGAGTCAGGCACCAGGGAGGAGTCGAAGGCCTGGCGGCGGGTGTGAAGCATGTTGGCAAAGAATCGCGATATGTGGTCACCGTTTGGCAAAATGACGAACGTGGTCTGTCTGCTGGTAAAGAGGCTAGGTGGTGGCAGGGTGTCCGAGCAATATGCCTTATATGTGTCCTGAGTGCCTCAACGTCGATATGTGTCGTGATGAGGTGGTCACCGGCGATAGCTATAGTAGCCATTGTCGACGCACTACGAGGCAAGCCGAGGCAAATCCGGAGTGTCTGGGACTGAACACTCTGTAGCGTCCGAAGGCTTGTTTTGTTTGCGTTGGTCAATGCCGGTAAACTGTACCGCAGAAAACCGAGAAAAAGTACTCTGTACAGCTGCAGCATTGCACTGGGAGACATTCCCCAAGTCTTCCCTGCAAAGAACTTCAGTATATTACAGATGTTCATTAACCGTTTCTTCATGTACGAAACGTGATCGCTCCATGAGAGATTCCTGCCAATTATGACGCCCAAAACTTGTGCAATCGAACGTATGGTACTGTTTGACCATTGATGCTTATAGTGTACTTATCCATAGGTTTTCGTGTAAAAGCTACGAGGGCGCATTTCTCGGAAGAAATTTCCAAGCCTCGATTTCGGAGGTAGCGTAATGTTTCAGTGGCAGCTTTTTGAATTCTCCCTCGTAACTGTAGGCGTGTTACAGCCGATGCCCAAACGCAGATATCATCTGCGTACATTGATAGCCTGACCGTGCTTGTCAGATGCTCAGTGAGAGCAATTAAAGTAAGATTGAACAGCACAGGGCTGAGTACGCCACCCTGGGGGACGCCACGGTGGCTGTAATGTGGAGAGGTTGGACCATCTTCAGTGCTGACAAAGAAGGATCGCATTGACAAATAACTACGTATCCAGCGATACATCTGACCACCTACTCCTATATCTTCGAGAGCGGTGAGAACAACTTCATGCGTAACGTTGTCATACGCCCCTTTAACGTCTAGGAACGAAGATGCGCAGAGACGCTTATGGCCTTTCTCGTGTTGGACGTAAGTGACCAGGCTGACTACGTTGTCAATCGATGCTCGACCACGCCGAAAACCTGCCATGGCATCTGGGTAGATGTTGTTACACTCCAAGAACCACTCCAGGCGTCCCAGGATCATCCTCTCCATAACTTTGCCTACACAACTAGCCAATGCGATCGGACGATAAGATGAGAGCTCCAACGATGACTTGCCTGGTTTCAGAAATGGAACTAGGCGACTTGTCTTCCAGCTTGTCGGGAGCGTTCCATCTTGCCAGGATTTGTTGTACAACTCCAAAAGGAGGATTCTCGCGCGTTCACCCAGATGACACAAGGCCCTATAAGAAATTCTATCGGGCCCTGGTGCCGACGTGCGTCCACACAAAGCTAGTGCTGCTCCGAGCTCCACGATGGAAAAAGGCATATCCATGTGGGAATCCAGTGTTTGTGGACAGTTAGTCGAGGACAATAGGCTATTGGGCGCTGCGAGTGGCCCAGATACTCTGGCACAGAAGTCTTCTGCCACGTCAATGCCGCGTCTCTGTTCAGAAAGTGCGAGAGCCCTGAATGGTGACCACTGAGGGGGTTTTGTGCGGAGACCTCGTACCGTCTTCCACAATTGGGATAAAGGTTTTTGTGGGTCAAGTGACTCACAAAAAACAGTCCAACGTTGTGACTCGAGTTTAATTATCCAGCGCTGAATCTTCTTTTGTATACGACGCGCAATCCGTAAGTCTTCTATTGCCTCCGTGCGTCGGTATCTTCGTTCAGCACGCCGTCGGATTGCTCGAGGTCGTTCTAGCTCGATGTCAAATTCCGTTACTTTGGGAGAGCTGGTGAGGGTACACGTAGTATCGTGTATTGTGCTTTAAATTATCTCCTCTATGTCGAGGGATATGTTTGCCTCACATTGCTCTTCCACGCGAGGCTGGAATTTCAACCAGTCCACTCTTTGAACACTATCGCGTACCTTAGCGTGGGACAATCCTTCGATTTTGACGTAAGTGGGAATGTGGTCACTTCCATGCGTTTCTATGTCTGGAAACCACTCAGCATGCCTGACGAGGCCTCGTGAGACAAAGGCCAGGTCAAGGCAGCCGCTATACTTTGAACCACGTAGGAACGTTGGACTGCCATCATTTAGCAAGAAAAGTTTGTTGTCGGAGGCGAAGGACACCAGCTTTCTTCCTTTAACATTGGTCTTCGAACTTCCCCATATTGTATGATGGGCGCTGAAGTCACCAATTATAATGCATGGGTGAGAAGTTGCTGACAGGATACCTTGTAGTCTTGTATGGTCGAAACGGCTTGACGGAGAGGGTTAGGCACCCACAACCGTGATGGTAAGTCTCCTTTTCACTGTTATACTTATATATTGATTGTCGTCATTGGGTGACACCGGATGATGGATGTAGGTGAGGTCGCGGCAAATAAACATCAGAACTTTGCTATTGTCCGCAGTTGTAGACGACATGAATGACTCATAACCAGAAAGTCTGATTTCTTTCTCTAAATTTGGCTCGCAGATGACAATGATGGCGAACTTATTGGTGTACACGAACCGACGGAAATCGGTGATGCGTGATCTCAGTCTCCGGAAATTCCATTGAATAATCGCTGCCTTTCGGACCTCTTCTCTGAACTGAGACAGTGGCTGGTGAGCCATTATTTACTCAAGCGCTGCGAGTACTGGACTTAAAGCGTCCAGTAATTGCAATGCACTTCTTGCTGATGGTGTGTGCATGTTGCTTAACAACAAGCGAATGGCGTTAATTAAGGGTCGCAAAAGAGCTATCACTTGCTGACCTGTGTTCCGCAAGTCCTCCATTGCAGCAGCTTGCTCTGAAGAAGACGGCTTCTGCTGCGGCTCTTCTAAGCGTTGTGTACGCGTAAGTGGAGGCCACTCTTCTGTAGAGACTTATCTGCCCCTTTGCTCTTTTCCAACGTCTGTGTTTGCCGTGCTGGACACTGCAGCTGTAGCAATTAGCAGCTTAAGGTGAACCGGTCCACCTCACACACATGCCCGGCCGCATCGACCTGCCTCTCTGAACGGTTGTAGCCAGAACACCCTTCCTCTGTGCGTTGTTTTCTCATGGGTACACATGCATTTTTTCTCTCTCTCAGCCCCTTCCCTTTCCTGACCTTATTTCCCCACTCCCAGTGCTGGGTAGCAAACTGGATGCCAATATCTGGTCAACATCCCGGCCTTCTTTTCTCTCTCTCTCACCAAAGACAAATAAAACAGATTAACGCATTTGAATATGGGGTCCGGCTCAAACGTTGGAATAAAAAGTTTTCGCACGTTCCTCCGATATTTTAAACTCTGGAAAACACTCCTCCCTTCGTCAGGGAATGAGTTATACTCATCTCCTGACGAAGGAATGACCCCTCCCGAAACTGTCGGGAAATAAATATATTTATCCTAGTTGACAACGCTCCCTTGAGCCATATATATATATATATATATATATATATATATATATATATATATATATATATATATATATATATATATATATATATATATATATATATATATATATATATGAGATCTAACAGACAGTAATGCCAAGGAATGTACAGGGGAAGTTATTATAACCAATGGAATGTAAATAAAAAGAAAGAAAAGTGGATGAAAAAATAACCAACCGTGGGCAGGGACCACGGTTGGTTATTTTTTCATCCACTTTTCTTTCTTCTTATTTACATTCCATTGGTTCTAATAACTTCCCCTGTACATTCCTTGGTATTACTGTCTGTTAGATCTCATTATTATTGTGATTGTGTTAAAACACGGAAAAACGAGCCCTTAAGTATACACTTCTTTCCCTTATATATATATATATATATATATATATATATATATATATATATATATATATATATATATATATATATATATATATATATATATATATATATATATATATGTGTGTGTGTGTGTGTGTGTGTGTGTGTGTGTGTGTGTGTATACACTCGTGCTTTATTCGTACAATCTCACACTTAAGGTGAGCGATCGTTACATCGAAAGCCAATTGCTCATCGGAACGTGATTTCATTTGTCAACTCTGAAATATTGGCCCCGTATCTGCATCTTAATCTACAAATGTTGTCGAAAGACGATAGTCTTGCATGTGGAGAGAGTGAACAAAACATTTATTCGATATTCTGCGAAAGAAAATCGGCGAATGGTATCCTGGAGGCCCAGCGTTAGAGTGCCTCGAGCGTTCAGGGGAGGCGAACGAGCGCATCAAGTCACGTAACACGTGAGACATGAGCGCCATCTGGCAGTTTTCTTGGAAAACGAAGCGCGTGGATCTGAGACGGGTGCTCACACCCGTCGCCTTGCGTTCAGAGAACGCAAGGCGACGGGTAAGTGCCACCACAGTGTCGTCTTAGCAAAGCGTTGGAAACACACTCTCCTTTTCGTACAAGCGTTGCATGGTTTGCGCAGCGTGATAAGCGCTACGGCCCTTAGAATCACTTATGTATGCCTTTTCTAGGAAAAGACCCACATGCAAAATATACACGTGTTGTTATGGTGAACCAGACATGCGCAATAATTGCTTTTTAATTGACAATTGCACAAGCATGAACGCTAAATCTTGAGCAACATCGGTGGGCGCTGCGGATGGGGTCGGCCGTTTCAAGTACCTGGTGCCGTTAAGAGCGGACAAACAGACAAATGTACAGACAGACAGACAGACAGACAGACAGACAGACAGACAGACAGACAGACAGACAGACAGACAGACAGACAGACAGACAGACAGACAGACCATAATTTTTGTGTCAAAGGTCCCCAAGAAAGACTATGGTCTTTAAAAAGGGGGAGCGAGAATAGAGAGACGGGCTCCGTTTCTCCTTCGACGCAGCGACTTTCTTCCTGTCGGCCGCCTTACCCGTCGCGCCCTCTCGCGGCAAGGACAGAAGGAGCAGCATTTCTCCACGGCCGCGTAGGTGCTGTCCAGCCCGGCAGTTGTTTCGCCTTTAGTGTTCTAAGTTTCTCCTCAACCACGGGGGTCTTTCACGCGCGCACGCCGAGCCTAGCCGACCGCGGCCAGTCGCGTGCGATTAGTTTTACCTACGATTGGTCCAAAAAATGCAGAAGTGACGTTTATATTTTTGTTTTATTGGAGTAGAATAAAAGTCTTCTTTTTTTTGTATCGCCAGGCACTCGCACGATGCTCCCTACACTTCCGTGTGTGTCTCGTGTTGTTTCATACTACCAATTCGTCACGAATACAATTAGCTCTGCTTCCCTTTTAAACAGTCTTGCTGTGTCAATTACCTTAGACTGTACACAAGTAATGGATTTTTGCGGTGTCGACATACTTGATAAGCATACGCCTTTTTAGCTTCGCACGGCACCACTAGCACTCATCAATTCAACGAGGCGCATAAAAAAAGCATCACAGTTAATTTTTCAACATTCTATGAAACGTGATACCACTGCATAGTCCATGCGTGAAAGCACGAGCATATGCAGTAGCTGGAGTTATATGGGCCGTTACTACCATATGATTATCAGGCTCGCCGTGATGGGGGTCTGCGGATGAATTTCAACCCACTGAAATTTTTTGCGGTGAATCCAAACATAAGAACATGGGTGTTCTTTGCATTTTCCCCCCATCGAAATACGACCGCCGTGTCCGGGAGTCGAACCTGCGCCTTCCAGCATAGTCACACGACACCCAATGAGGCAATGGTATACTACGGCAGGAGAAAGCACAAAGGGCTGCAAAGTTTCATCAAGCGTTTCCCAGACTGGGTTTGAATCATCGGAAACGTTTTAAACATCATCATAACTACACTTTTCTGAAAGGTAAACCAATTTATTCTGTCAATTAAACCAAATTCTTAATCACATGTGTTTTGTATCGCCCATGCCAGCACGGCGAAATTATGCGCGCTTCAGCAATATGCCTCTCTCGTCCGCATGATTCTCCTTTGTCGTGTGAAACTCAACACAAAATGCACTTCTAGTAACAGCTGTGCAGAGCAGGTAAGTACTAACACTCTCACTCTCTTTTGTGAAAAGATGGTTCAAAATCCAGAGTAACTGTAACCACCACAGCCACACGCAAACAACACAAGTGTGGCACGCACAATGACCGCAAGTTGACACGCGAGGTGAATCGCGAGACGCATCTGAAGCAGAGAAGTATGTAGGCACAGCATGCTATATTGTTATAGTAAATTCGCGCGCTGTAGAACTAGTTCCTCTACTCAAGTAATCGAGCTGCCACGATGCCAGCAGTCACTGCCATCGCTCACGAAAGAACACCGTCGGGTGCGAGATCACCTCTTATTTCTCTCGCACAACCCGCATTGTAACGTACGTAAACACAATTGAGACGGTCGTTATCACATCAAAAACATCGTCACTGAAGGGCTAGTGGTGTACTGTAATCATGGCTAACGGTCACACTTGTGGTAAGCACGTAAATAGAATATAAGCAAACGTTAACACGAAACAACCAAAGGAAGCCGGCGCGACGAAGGAGACCAACCCTGGCGGCTTTAAGTCTGGCCGGCATGCTGCACCCTCTCCTAGTAACAAGTGAAAGAACAAAAAGAAAACTTGACCTCTGAAATGGCAACCACGCGGCAAGCATTTGCCTTCTCAGAGGCTTGAAAAAAAAAAATTATCTGTGGTAGTGGTCGAGAGATAGCCCAGCCTTCGGAAGGCCAATCTCATTCTATGCATGGCTTATAGGTCATCTTTTACGCGGAAACCTGATAAGCTCTAGAAATTATTCCGTTCATCATTGTACAACCGTTGATACACTTCCGACTATCCAAGAACCAGGTACAATATATTTATGTGTGCCCATGATGTGGTACGGCCACGAAACGTAAAAAAACAGTTGACGAAAGCTTACTTGTCACTTGTGCCACTATGCTCAGTCAAAATATCTTGCTATATAAGCTTGTGCGTTTTCGTAGTTGGGTGTGAGTAAACGGGTTGAAGTGTGTGCCGCAGTGGCGAATTGTTGACTGTGCTCTGGTTCATTGAGTTCACTCTATATGCATAGAGAAACATACATCAAAAGCAGACACTCCCGTAGGGCTCTGTGGCTGAGCTACTGCACAGCTTTCAGCGCCACGAGTGGCTGGTCAGACCCGATAATGTCTTTTGCATAAATATATTAACCAACCCTTTTCTTTTCGCTGCAGGAATTGGAACCCGTACCCTCATGCTCCGATATCGAGTGTCTTTACCACTAGGCTACACACCCATGCACGGAAGGAATACATCTACAGCAAATCTAAACCACATGAATGTGTACCCTTTGTGCAAAATAAATGCAGAAAAACAAAACTTTCTAGTAATACTTTACTGACTTTTGTGGTAAAGCATTAAACGTCCTCAGCTGGACACGTTGTAAAGCGAATATAGAAAATTGCACAAATAAATAGTTTCTTCATTGCAAAAATTTGGTGCTAAACATTCATTGACCTCCTTAGGTGCCTATTGTATGTCGTGAAAAAAGAGTAGAAGTGAGCTTGAGCGGGCCATCTAGCGGTTGGTCAGAGGCTATGTTGCTGGGCCGCAAAAAGGCTCGAAAGGCTACTCTTTATACAGTATCTTTCTCGGTGCTATATGTGTACTGTGCGTCCTTAGGTGTATATGTTTAGCTATACGCATCGCATCAGCATATATTAGGCGTCCAATGTCAGTGAGTAATAAATGAATGGACTGACTCGCCAACTATCCACTAGGGAGCCTGCGGGTGTGTCAACGTACCTAAAGCAGTCAACTTTCTTTTTTCCGTATCGATCAGTTCTTCCAGATGGCGCCAGCTACCGCGTAATTCACGGCTGTGACGCTCTCACACCTCCAGCTACTTATATAACGTTGAACATCTATCTATCGAAGCTGCACTGCTGAGCCGGAATGGTTTCGCTGCGATCGAGTCTACGCGTGGATAAAATCGCTACACTGTGAGAATCTGTGAGAAATAAATACAGCAAGCCTAACAGGCACTCACCGGGTGAGAACTCCGTAGTATTCGTGTCTTTCAAAGTGAACGTCGTCTCGCTGGCCGAACGAAACTATATACTAGCTTTGTCGTTCTGTGTTTCACGATGTTTTCATAACCACGGGTTCGTTTCCTTGTTTTTATAATCATTTCGTTTGATATCAAGCTTAGCGGGACGGTTTTTTTTTGTAATTGTCAGTGCCGTGTAGTACTTATCAGTCGAGAGTCAATGCATTCACTAGGCCTACTCGCTTCGCTAACCCGGGGTAGAGTGTACTAGAATAAGGGGAGTGCCCGGACCAAGCTTCGAAAATTGAAGCCCAAACAGGGTCAGTCCGCTTGTGGCGCTGCGATCGGTAGTCTTCATTCATGTGTCGTCGTTTTTGAAGCCATGCGCAGCTCCACCAAAGTGGTCGGAGGGGTAGAATGCTCGCTTCCCACTCAAAAGACCTAGGTTCGAATCGCAGCTGTGGACGATAGATTTTCTTTTTTCTTAATTTTATTAGCACAGCTGTATTGGTTGGCTTTTTTTTAATTTGGCTTGATATTGCCACATATTGCTACAAAAAAATCACGCGAAATACGAAGTAAAAAAAACATGACACTGAGCACATTTATTTGCAGCGCCACCGCAAGGGATGTAACAAAAACTTTAAAGCATGGCTTCCGAGATTTCGGCGAACAAGAGAGACTGTGTGTTTTCACTCGCCTGCGATGAAAGCACACAGTCATATTTCACGTGATTTTTTGCAGCAATATGTGGCAACTGACGCCAGACTAGCCCTTGAACTGGCAAGATTAGAAAAAAAAACTGCGGAAACATTTTTTGCTGGTTTATTTCTTCTCTAGACCAACCACAGAACTACCAAAACAAGTTTAATGATGTTTTATCAAAAACTAAAAAAGGTAGAGGAGGTCAACCATTTTGTTGATCAGCCAGTTAACGGTAAAAGGCGGGGCTCAAAAAAGTTTTTTATATATCGAGCTTTCTAACGCGTGTACCGTGGCGATTTTCTTATCGCTTTTCAAAAACATGCTCGGGTGTGAAACGTCAGAAAGCAGTTTTTTCCGCTCTTCGGGCAAAGGAAAACACCGCATTTTGCGCACTTGTATCCAGAGCCGCCCTTGTGGCACGTGGCGCCGCGACGTCTTGTCTTGTCTTGTCTTCTTGCGGCGGAGAACCAAAGGCATGTTCTAGAGCTGCAACTGGCCAGTGGCTGACGTTGTCGTACCGGGCATCAACACAAGGCATTGCATGTTTCCTTTTGGGAAGAGAAAGCTGCAGGGCTTTCATGAGAAGTCTTCCAACTGGGCGCGGTACGAGAACTCGGTTCGCTGAATTCAGCGATTTGCCAACAGAGATGTGAAAATCCTTGAGAGGCATGATGTTTTCATTTAGGGCAAAGCAGTCTCTCTTGTAAAGCAGCCAAGCATTCACTGTGCTAACGTCCAAAGAATATGCGAAAAGCGGGAAGTACCACCTGCGGGACTTTGACGAGGTCTTGTAGAGGTGCACCAGCATATAAGACAAATGAATACCGCCCATGTGCTCATTGTATGCCTGTACCACTGCTGGACAATTAACTGGCACCTTTCTCTTCTCTTCGGCGTGATATCGTTGGACGTAACTGAGCGGCTCTACGCCATATGCATTGCTCAGCAGTGTCACACATCTGTTGTCATGCCACTTTACGGCTGTCACGCCTGCAGATGGGCAATAGTCTGTCGTCCCTCGTTTCTCTTTCGACAAGATTTTATCTTCCTTCAAAAAGCAGTTGGCTCCACCCGATCTGTTAGCGCGAACTGCGCCTACGCAGTGAATGTTCAGCTCAGCTTTCATAAACTCAATGAGATTGTAGTTCGTGAAAAAGTTGTCAAAAAAGAGAACTGAGTGATGAGGTTCGCCAATCGTTCTTGAGAGTGTCAGTACCACCTTTGCACCAAGAAGCAGGCTCTGCTCCTCAAAGGACATTGATACATGTAAAAATGTGCTCGAACCCTGATAGAGCAACATGTCGTGAATGATTCCTGTTGAGCTTGATCGGCAAAATACCTTAAAACCCCATCTGTCAGGCTTGTTACTCACGTACTGCCATAGATTCCCAGCACGCGTCCCTTTGTAAGCAACCATCTCCTCATCTATGCTCTGCTTACGCTCTGCTGGAATCTTCAAAAACTGCTCTCGAAGATTTTCAAAAAGGGGCCGCACCTTCGAGAATCGGTCACTGTTGGTGCCTTTGTCCAGATTATTGGCAAAGTGTACGTAACGCCTTATTGCCTGAAACCTTTTTAGGGGCATCAAACGGCGACTGGGGGAAATCGGCCGTCTAGGGACGAGTAGTCTTTGAGCGAGGGAAACTTGTACACTCCCATAAGCGCTAGAATGCCCCAAAAGCGGCGAATTTTTTCAGCACTTGTTGCCATAGACTTCTCTTGCTCTTGGGTACCGTACAAGTTGGCCTGAAAGGTGATGAGGTCCACAAGCTAAGTCTGTAAACATATACGTGAGTAGGCATAAGGTGACTTCACTTCATAAACCGGATCAAACATTTTTTCTGGAACTTCTATTTTGGGTATATGAACCTTGTCCCACTTTCTTGGCTTTTTGGAGGGAACTTTACTTGCTTTGTCTGAATCATCTTCATCGTCTGAAACGGGCACAAGGACGCGATTACGGCCTTTTGCTGTCTTTGATGGAGGGCATGACCTACTAGCCGACAATGATAGTCTACAACAATCTGGACTGGCTGTTGTGGAGCGATCAGGGCTACTGGTCATGCTATGGTCCTGGCTTGGTGGCGCTTCTGAGGTATCAGCGTGCACAGTTTCATCACTTGTGTCATCATCACTAGAGTCAAGTTCAGAATCACTTGGATGTAACGGAACAAGAGCAACACCCCTGTCATCTGTTCCGCGCTTTCCATAGAAGATGTCTTTGTCCATTCCTGCAAAGAAAAAGATGGGTGGGTTCTACCAAAACCCTCTCGCGTCGTTACACTTTGTAAAATACAATATTAGTGGCACAAAGCTTTGATGGTGAAAAACGGCTGAGTATTCGTGGCTCTGACTGCACGCACAATGGCTTATCGGGTTTTATCTGCGATAAAAATATTACAGCGCCCATAATTAAAACGCTAAAAGCGCGCGAACCAAGCCATGCAGCAGCCATGCCATTCTACAACGCGCGATGTTCCGCAACCATTGCCTGGCAGCTCAACAATTTTGTCGACCGCGGTAACGGGCTGCTTTCTTAGATTCTCGGCTAAACAACACCACAATATTCATACAGCAGGTTTCTCATACCTTTTTCTACGTGTTTGAAAAAATCTCGGTTTGCTTACCTTGTAAAAGCCCTTGAAACCCGAGCCAGAATTCCATCGTCGTGCAGAACGTCAGCAAACCGCACACCGCTAGATTCTTGTCAACAAGGCATTAACTGGCACCCTCTGTCATCCTATTTACCAACTGGAATGAAGAGCATGTGCCCTGTGGCCGAGAAATTTAGCGAAAAAAGCTCATGTTAGGAGCGCGTTTTGAACAGGAGTGGTTTTTCCTTGGGTCTACAATATTGTTGATCTGCGGGTTAAAGGGTTAAAAAACAAAACCAACCAATGCACCTGTGAAAGTAAAATTAAGAAAAAAGAAAATTCATCGCCCACAGCTGCGATTCGAACCTGGGTCTTCTGAGTGTGAAGCGAGCATTCTACCCCTCGACCACTTTGGTGGAGGTGCGCGCGGTTCTTAAAACGACGACACATCCCAGACTACCGATCACAGCGCACAAGCGGATTGACCCTGTTTGGGCTTCATATTTAATGCATTGCTGCTGCGGCCGTTCCGGGCACTCCCCTTGTTCTAGTACACTCTACCCGGGGTCAGTCCTCTTGATTCTCATGGGGAGAAACATGTTTCTCCGTGGCAAAAGGAGCAACGTTTCTCCATCTAAAGACGAAATTGGAGACATCGCCGTTTCTCCCTAAATGGAGAGAACGTCACTCCATTTTTTTAAAGATTGTATCTTTTCCGCGACAATGCCATTCCCTTGTTCGCTTTGCCTATGTCCAACCACAGCGGCATTCTTGCTGCTTCTGTACCGAAATGGAGAAGCTTTCACGAGAACAATAGGTTGCAACCGCTTCGACCCATAGTCGTCAAAGTCTTAACGTCATATTGAAGCAGTGGTACATATATTTCAAGACTCGTCAAATTTACGAGGAATAAAAGTCGTAACCATGTAGCTTTCTCAACTGCAACCTTTGAAAAGGGCGCCGGGACAATGCCTTTGTCGGATCAAGTCACACTGCTGTGTTCGATTGTACGCTTCCATGTGACGCCGCACTACAACAGCGCACAAAGTGGGCTAAGTAGAATCGCTGTCGTCCCTGATACAAACGGCCCGCTCTCATTTCACGTGTCCCCTATAACGACACATCTCGAGAATTGAAGTCACAAGGCCACATATGTAGAAGTATGTACGCCGCGGGCGATCGACGCTGTCACTGATGGGGGGGCTCCTTTGACAGCGTTGACAGCCGCCTCTTTTGGACGCCCTGTGCCGCGTGTGTATACGACAGCCTCCTGAATCTGAGACAACCACGCAAAAACCACAAATACTCGCCTCGTTTCTCGGCCGTTCTATAGAGGCCCACAAATACTGTGTAACATCGGGCGCAAGCGAGTGCTATAGCAATGCGAGTTCTTTGTCGTCTCGTGTATACAGAGATGGCTTCGGAATCGGCGATGAGCATCGGAGCGTGAAGAACACGTGTAATTGTATACGCGACAACCAAGGGGGGAGAGGCGTCAGTGGGAAAGAAAACTGCTTAGGTGACAGACCGCAAGAAGAAGCGACGCGTAAAAGAAACGGGCCGCAGCCGGTCCTCGACCAAACGCGAAGTGGCGACGCGAACAGATTCGAGGGGAGAAGCGCTCCGTTCAATAATAATGTCGGCTCGCTCGAACGATCTCCAAGCTCCTCCTCAATTTCACTGTGTGAGTATCCCCTCCTTATCACTTTACACTCAAGCGTACATATATAGCGGCATGTACCTACGTATACGTAGGCCCAGGGACACGCACACAAAAGTAAATGCATTTCTACAACAAAAATACGCAAATTCACGCACAAAAATATAATATACAGGTAAATAGCGTATAGGATCAGCCAATGTGCGTCTTTTATGGGTAGCGTTTGGCGCGGTTGCCAGTATACATATAGGCTTGCAATACCGGGTACAAAGCAGGTGTGTACACTCGGCACACATGCAAATAATAGCGTCAACGAGGGGAGTGCTCCTTCATTCCCGGATTCGTGCTTCAGAGTCGCCACTTGGTACCGTCTCAAGTTGGACGAAAAAAAATTAACAAATAAAAGTTTGTGCACTGGTTTTTAGTCAGGCCTTAACAACGCACGAGACGCGCCCCTCGCGACCAGAAAACGGAGGCACGTATGCGGTCCTCGCAGCCGTACCTATATCGTTTCCACACGGTGTACAACTCCTCCCTCCTTCCGAGGACAAGGGCTTCTTTGCACACTCGTCGCGTCATGCGCGCGCACGTGTACCGTATGCACGCGCTCTCGTTTTTGGGGCCGAGCGCGGGGCGTCAAGTGACACTTGAAAAGACGAGAGCTCTCAAAAACCGCGCTCTTATAAAAAGGTGCCTCCCCCCCTTCAACTTTGAATGCCCCCTTCTTTCGGGCCGCTTCTCGCACACCGGGGCTGATCTTGGGGAGCGGCGAATTTGAAAGGAGTCTGTATAGCAACGCCGAATCTTCTCTGCCCCTGCAGCAGCCCCTTGTTGATCTTTTGTGAGCAAAGCTGTTGAATAGAGGCGCGGTGTGCTTAGGGCACCGCTAGAGGTTAAACGCGTATGCACACAGAGCCACGCTGCACGCCTTGTGTCGGTGGCGCGAAAGGCAAGAAGCCGTGTCGCCGACATTGATATTCTCTTGTGCCTTGGCCACCGTTCACTTTTGTTGGCCTCGTCCCTTCTCCTGCGCGGTTTCACATTTCGTTATATTCGTTTTAAGAACGCCCGACTTCTATCACACACGGACCGATGACTTTTTGTGTGATATCAACGAGGGGCCTCCCTCTCATCGAAGCTTTAGACATGTATTTAGAATAACTTCCTTCTTTTCCTGTCGGCTTCTAATTGATTGCGCTTTGATGACAATTGTAAAGCGCATGGTGTGTTTTCGATGGCGCAGACAAATAGGCTGTATTGTGCTGTGAGATAAGCATTTGTTAAAACACCCCTCCCAAGTGTAATGTGCAAACCATGAACGTAATGAATGCTTTCTTGGATGTCTAGAATGATGGATCATTCTGGGACCGCTGTTGAAAGTGTGACAGCAGCCGATAAATGTTCGCTTATGCGCGTAATTCATCAATAATTGTTTCCATCGGCATTCTTTTCTCGCTCTTACTTTTTTGGTCTTTTCATTACAATTGCTCTTGTGCGTATCAATAACGTAATGTTGACATGTATTCAATGTGGATCTCCGATTCCTTGTTTGATATTCGTTCTAATTTCTCTGGTGATAGGAAATGTGAAATGTGACATAGATGTGTCATCAGCATGCCGTCTAATTGATTTACACTTGTCGCTGCGCATCGAGCTCTCATACATCATTTTCCTGTATAGCATACTACACACACACACACACACACACACACACACACACACACACACACACACACACACACACATATATATATATATATATATATATATATGTATATATATATATATATATATATATATATATATATATATATATATAACACTGTCAGTTGTGTCTTACCAATTACACCACGAAGACTAATCCACCCAGGAATTAAATGACAAAAATGGAGGAATTCAGCCAATCAACACCTTCAGAAGCGCGTTGACGTATTTCGATTGGAGATGTTGGCACGCAATTGGGCAGTATTTTCAAACTCTTCTGCAGTTTGAGACGATGAAATAATAAAAGAATCAATGACAATTTTACATCAAATATTTTATCCATTTATCCCTCCGTATACTTGCAAGTGCGAGACACGACCGTGATAATAGAAGGAAAACCGGCGAAGTCAGAAACGAAGGAAGCCGGAACAAAGAGACACATGACACCGGAAGTGAAACGCGTGGCCGTGCAAGGTTACTGCTGAATGACTCGTTTCGGCTGTCCCTCGATGCATAAGTAAGAAGCAGAAGCACGCTCACTGACCGGAATATACAAAACAACGCAAAACGCGCACAGTTAAGTATAATCGTCGAGCTCGCGCAAATTCTAACGACTCGCAAAAGCGTGGGAAAATCTTCGCGATCCCCACCCATGCCACGAGCGCAACGATCCTTTACGTTACAAGGCGCAAGTTGTACCACCCATGGTGCCGCAGTCGGAAAGCGGAAGGATCACGACGCCCAGTCGCCAAATTTAGGGACAGGAAACAGCGGCGACGAGCATAGGCCAGCGCTGAGTCAAATTCTTCGCTCGTCGAATCGCCTTGCTTTAAGAAGGCGACCCCCGTGTAATAAGGTGCTGAACAAGCGAGCAAATAAAATACGGCTGAGATTAAAGAGAGCCCGGCAAGAAAAAAAAAACACGAAAACGTGGAGGTAAAAGACAGTAAGAGCAATTGAAAGAAGACTCGCTCGTCTGAAACTAGAAAAAAAAATAGGGGGGGGGGGGGAGATCTGGAGTCTCGCCACTACTCTTTGAAATTGTCGTGACCGCGTACGTATATGTAAAAGGAAACCGCTCAGAGGCATTAAGACGTGCCGCCCTTGATCCGGGGATTAAATGAGGCCGGATTACCGAAATCACAAAGCGCCGCCGAGACCACCAAAGGAGGCAAGGTGCCGCTGGCCAGACGCCGGCGGGAATAACGCACAGCCGACACTATATACAGGCACAAACACTATTATATAGGCTTCTCCCTAAAGCGACGCGGTCAGTCGCTCCGCCGCCTGACAAGACAGGTGGCATATCAGCGACGCGACCTGCTGTTCATGGAGCCTTGTCTGTCTCCTTCATTTTGTAGCTTCATTTTTTTTCTTTTTTTTTTCGTGTCTCCTATATGCACACAGTCGTTTCCTATATCCTGCAGTATTTCTTGGTTCCTTATCTGTAGCAAAAAGCTGTAATTTGAGGAGCTATCAAACCTCTCTGCCTTACACTTTTCTCTTTTGCGTTTTCATCGTGTACAGCAAGTATTGCTAGCTCCGGCTATAGCCGGCCGGGCCCCTCCTCCTGCCGCTTTCGCGAAGATAACTTCAATACGATTCTGGAGTGCAAAGTTATACGAGCGGATAGGAAAGTGCGCGGCTTACTTAAATCGAGGTTGTTATAGCACGAAGCGGCGAGTACAGAGGGAATTGGAAATGTCGCATCGCGTGAGATACCTTTTGCGGCAGCCGCTGAGCGGTGCTTTACATCGTTAATGTGCCGGCTTCGTCTCAGAGGCCACTCAGTTTCCAGTGCAGAAATATAATCAAAAGTAATCTTCCAAACTCTGCCAACATATGGCTGTTTACACGTATACATAAACGTATGTGCGCGAGTCATGCGGCGAGGTGTGTACTTACAAGAGAAAATGTCAATCAGCCCGGCAGTGCTGCATATCTGTGGCCGTGCAAATCTTGCGATCGTCTTCACAAATGTCGGTAAATATCCTATCGCCATGTTGGGCTTGCAATAGGTAGACGGTACATGTCACCTTCTGGTGGACCTATTGAGGAGATGAGTATAGTCACCAAACGTAAGCCAGCTCACAGTCTTGGGGGTTCCTGGCTCCCATATCTGTTCCACATGACCACGGCCTTTGCCCGTAACTATACAGGGGCCTAAATAGGCGCCATATAAGTTTAACACTGAAGCACTTGTTTTGCTTCTTACGGCGGGTAAGATAAGTTGGTTTAGCGCAAATAAACATGAGAACGCTAAACAAGACACGTACCCGGTGCTACGAGGTTCCATGAAACTGACTGGGAGCCCCGCCGTGGTGGTCTAGTGGCTAAGGTACTCGGCTGCTGACCCGCAGATCGCGGGTTCGAATCCAGGCTGCGGCGGCTGCATTTCCGATGGAGGCGGAAATGTTGTAGGCCCATGTGCTCAGATTTGGGTGCACGTTAAAGAAACTCAGGTGGTCTAAATTTCCGGATCCCTCCACTACGGTGTCTCTCATAATCATATGGTGGTTTTGGAACGTTAAACCCCACAAATCAATCAACTGACTGGGAGCTAGGGGTGGGGGTGGGGGGCTAGTTTCTACACTGCATATTGCAAGTTTCAGCTGACGATTGAGGAACTGGATGCGGCTCTCACCTTGTGTCTTCGGTCGTCGTTGCCCGGTTCAGATGGCATATCCTACCACATCTTATGCAAACTCAATGGGTGAGCACAATAAGCCTTGCTGGACGTCTTCAACGACTCTTGTCAACATGCCACAAGACTGAAAACCACGCCGTGTAGTCCAACATTTACAACCCGTGCTAGAGCTCTCGCACCATTCCGCCCAATAGCACTGGCTAGCTGTGCAGGGAAGCTGATGGAGCGAATGATTTTTGCCAGACTATATATAGAGTGGTTCCTGGAACGCCACAGCATATACCTAAGTGTCATGACCAGTTCTTTACGTGTTCGTTGCTCTATTGACAGATATATCTTTCATCTGGTACCTTGCGGATAACGTCCAACACCAGAAAATAAGCCGAGGATTACCCGTCATGCTATTCATGGATCGTAAAAGAAGCATTCGGCAACGTTTCCTCATGAGGCCCGTACCCCCCTCCCTTCCCCAATTTTTTTCGCCATGGTATTCGGAGAGCGATAAATGACCCTTTAAAGGGGGTGCCCCCTTCGAAAGTATGGGGTACTACTACACAAACAAACAAACAAATCAAACAAACAAGCTATCAAAAATTACTAGTTCTGCAAAAAAGAGTTTTGCGAGCATTCGAGCAATACCATGGTATTATCAGGGATTTGAAAACCAAACCACTCTTTGAAAAATACGCATTACTAACAATAACAAAACTGTATTATTTCAAACTTCTGCAGTTTAAACAAAACAAGCCACAGTGTCTTCAGAACCCGCCTGACAAAACTCATTATACTATGCGTCAGCAACGCTGGAAAATCCCAGCAATAAGGACAAGTTATGGCAAGCAACACGTTCAGTATCAAATACCCACAATGTTAAATCGTTTACACGGTCTCATAGATTTCAATTCCGTACCTCCCAACACCATCATCGAGTCCATCCTAATGAACCATGATATTGAGTATGCCTATTAAAGTTTCTGTACTTGATTTGTTACATCCTATCTATCAATTTGAGTTATGTGTTGTAGTTGCTTTTTTATGCTTTATTTTATATTCTGTATTGAAGGTTCTTTTCAGATGACGCTTTTGTGATAGTGATTTTTCTAATGCTTTCCCTGAAATAGTGTGACAAGACCGTGCTAAATTTTGTTGTGTTATGGTTTATTTATTGTGTTATTTATTTATTTCTGTGTGTTACTTGTTGGGTTATATATTTATTTCTGGAAACAAATGCGACAGATTGAGCGGCCTGCGTGCCAAACTGTATTTAGGAGCAGAGGCCCCATGTCAGGCCTTTAGTCTCTGCTCCCGATCTTGTAAGAATTTAAGGACAAATAAACTTCAATTCAACTTAAACTTCAACTTCAAATCAAGTGTAATCAAATAGGTGACCCCCCCCCTTTTCCCGAAAAAAAAAAAATCTGTCTGCGCGCCTGTGATGAGGACATACTCGGTGCCCTCAAATCGATCGGTCTCGGTGGTCGAGAGCGCGGTTGAATCTGGTGGTACCTGAACATCACAGGATTCTTCCTGAAATCTGGTGATGGGCCAACTTCTCAGTGCTACACGCATCGTGGTGCTTCTCAAGGTGGTGTCCTAAGACCCACATAATTCAACGATGCATTATTCACATTAATCTCGTGGTGCGTATAACTAGTTCGGTTGGTATATCCATTTATATGAATGATATCTGTGTTTGGGCATCAGGGGTAACAGTGCCTCAGGTATACTTGAGGCTAACACAGCCTTGACCCGTATACGTGCGAGGCTCCAGAGGGCCGCGATTTCAATATCGACATACCTTACACTCTCAAAAATATCGAGTATATGGGGTGTCTCTTTGTCCCGCCACAATAATCATCATCTGGCTTGCTTGCACTTCCTTTCTTGAAAACTCGGGCTGGTCACTTTCCTATCAAAACAGCTATGTCACCTTGACAACTCGAACGTCGTTCGGGACATTTAAAGGAACGCAAGAGATGTGACGATTATTGTTGTTGGACGAAGTTATGTCCTTCTTACTCAATCTTTTCTTTTAGGGTAGTGATCAGGGCCACGAGATTACTTCAGAAATTTGCATTGGTCGCGCTTACGCGAAACCTAATGATAGCTTTTTATCTACCGATGGTCAAAACGTTTGCGACACCTATTGACGCACAGATTCTTTGGCGCAATCATCGAGAGACCTTTGCTGGAGTATGGCTGGTCTTAAGAAGCGCATGACAGCCATGTCACATCTTTTCAAATTCCTCGGAGGGAAAACGTGGGATACAACGGCGCACGCTATGTTGATATTTCCCCAGAACAAAAAGAGAATTTTCAGCAATTTAAAAACGAAGGCCAAGAGAACATTTTCCAGTGGCTTCCAAGCCGCTGTGGCACTGCGGCTGCACCGAGCATGCCGATGTTTCTGCCAGGAATTCTTATGAAGGTGGCATGTGGGAAGTGATTTCATTATTAAGAACAGATACAGGATCAAAGATTCACCCCCACGCATGCACGTATAGTATTACACTATCAATGAGGAAAATGGTTGGTTTTCCGAATACCCGCTTCACAGACTGGATCCGTCACTTCAAGTTCAAATTTTATCCGAACGATCTTGATCCGAAACTATATAGGATTTGCCGCTTGTGCCTTCGGCTGTAATTACCAAAGGGCTTCGCTTACCGAATCAAAATGATTGATGATTGATATGTGGGGTTTTAACGTCCCACAACCACCATGGGATTATGAGAGATGCTGTAGTGGAAGGCTCCGGAAATTTCGACCACCTGGGTTTTTTTAACGTGCACCCAAACCTGAGCACACGGGCCTACAGCATTTTCGCCTCCATCGAAAATGGAGCCGCCGCAGCCGAGATTCGATCCCGCGACCTGCGGTCAGCAGCCGAGTACCTTAGCCACTAGACCACCACGGTGGGGCTACCGAATCGAAATGGCAGAAAGCGCTTCATGGGATCACTGTGGCAGCGAGGAAACCATTGCACACGTCCTTTGTGACTGCGTTTATTACAGCTCCCATTTATAGGCGACAGCTTTCGGCCACTTAAGCAAGGCTCGATGACCGGCCGCTTTCCGAAGAGTCAGTTTTGGAGTGCCGGAACATTCAAGCTTCAAACCAGGAAGCGACAAAGGTGCAGAACAAGTGTTTGCAGTTAACTGGACTTGATAAATGGCTATGATACGCCCATGCTTAAGGGTGTGCATGTTTTCTCTCTTTTTTTTATCCACGCCTTTTCTTTTCTTTTTAGTTCATTATCTTTCTATTCCCCTTACCCCTTATTCAATGCTGGGCAGCTAAACGGAAAATTTCTTCTGGTTACTATACTGACCCTACCTTTGCTCTCTCTCTTAGGGCCAGCGTAAACACATCCTAAGACGCAGCAGCTTTGTTTGCGTTTTTTAGCTTCTTTTGCTCGGGCACTTACTGGACTACACCGAAATGACGTCACTCTGCCCTACCGTTTATGGCTGAGAGTGGATTTCACGAAGTTATTCGCCTTTCTGGTTGGAATGGCTCACGACCCTTTTTACGACAACTGTGGTAGCGAGGAAACATGAGAGGACATGTTCTGCGACTGTCCTCGCTACAATACACCGAGAACACCTCTATAGCAGCCGCTCTAGCTGGCATGCATGAGACACCTATGACGGCAGAAGCAATTCTGGAATGTCGACCCGAGAGGACTTCGCGGGTGAAGGCGACGAAGGCAGTGCTCAACTTACTGAAGGCAACAGATTTGCACCGTGTTATTATAAACTTACTGTTCCATGGTGACTGTGAAGTGCGACTTCACATGCGTGCTCTCTTCTCCCTCTCTCTTTCTCAATCTTTAAAAACCCCACCCCTTCCCCTGTGTAGAGTAGCATACCAGTCCTCCTAGACTGGTCAACATCCCTGCCTTTTCCTTTCTTTCCTGCAGTTCCTTCACTGCTACCTCGTCAATGTTTGCGTGAAACCTTAAGGCAAGCAGTACGAACCAACCCACCGATCAGTTTTATTGTCGGTAAAAGTTAAAAGAGTATACTGACACAAAATCTCGCCATCGAGATAGCCGATTCGGGATCGATTCCTGTGAAAATGCGTTTATCATCTATCGAATCACAACAGCGAATATAGCTTAAGAGGTAATTTATAACAATTTTTCGGTACATGGGTTGACTCGCAATATTGACAGCATCTGAGTTGACTTGAAGGTGACCAACGGCTGCCGAGACGTCATCCCTGCGGCAGAGCTCCGAGCCCGCGCAGCTATATCGTATGATGACGTTATAATCGTCATTGTGGTTTTACTGCACTTGCGTCTTCACGCTACTTCAGGCGGCTACGAGTGGGTCAGTGCCCTCGGTTGACTTGGGGAAAGTGTGGAAGCCTCCAGAAACTCGTTGCTACCACACGATGATGATAACAACGACGACAAATGACAGCCCAACACATCCGCCAGGCGAAAAAACGCCAGGACATGGAGCAGGAATTGCAGAAATGCGCGAAATTTTCGTTCTATTTCACGTGCTAAATGGCGTTAATTGAAATCCACGCATTTTTGTTCTCGGAGCTTTCCCAAACGAAAAGTGAGAAAATTCAGTAATGTACAAACTGTAATTAGTTATATCTCTCGCGAGATGTGCCATGTTGCGACTAATATAGATCAACAGCAACATGTTGCTGTAAAAAAATGAACGCCAATCGAAAATCTTTGCGCAAGTACGCCTTTAAGAATTTGAGACTGCACTGCAGTCCTGTCGCGTCAGTTTTCCCCACCGTTTAAAATACATATGCGCACTAATAACAATGTTCCTGTTGTCGCTCAGCTATATAGATAATCGGCTTCCCTATGCGTGGTGGTTAAATTCGAAGCTTCGCTGTAAAGATAGAGAAATATGAGAGAGATATGTAAAGATAGAGAAAGTTTAACGTTAGTTCACGCACACGTATGAAGTATACCGCAAAACCGCAGAGCTTCAAGGAGGTCTTGGCAACTTGCTTTCACCAAGGTCTCGACACCGCAGGTACAAAATACGGCATCGAGCACTTCAGCGTCAGAACCCCGCCATGTTAATGTGCCAGAGGTAACGTTAAGTTACGCCGTTCACCCCCAACTGCCTGCAGGCAACTTGGTATCCAGCTCGTGCCCTGACGGCTCTGGAAAATTGGGCGTAATTTGTGGGCTCTCTTGTACACCATGCCTGCGCATGGATGACGATGAATAGCCATTATAATATACTCATGAGCCCGCTCATATTATACGTATGAGCGTGTAATATATGCAGGCGAATACGACACTGGGCGCCGCATCTCAAGTTGTTGGTGATATCGCTAACTTTTTTTCATCAATAGCTGAAACCTAAAAGGGTAGAGGGTTTTATTTGCGCTCGCACGGTTGTCACGAGAATACAAAACACGTACAGCTGCAAGGCGGCCACCAGTGTTTCAAGACGATGACATGACTTAGTCATGAGGGCAACGGTATAATGAATTTATTATACGCTGAATGCTGCAATACGACAGTGACACCACGATCTTATGCACCACTAGCTATTTATCCAGAGCTATGTTACCACCTTTTGCTGTTGACGACCCGACTATGATACTTCGCAAATGGGCATGCATGGTGCTATAATTTCATTACATGCTTTATTTTTTATTGAATGACGCAGGCACACGCTATAGGAGGTGCTAACCGCGTCATTTATTGTCATTTATATCATTAAATAGAAATTAACAAAGGAATTGCAGCGGCTGCTGTTCAAGGATATTCTCAGAAAAGAGAAAAGTGTGGAATAGTTCTTCACCTGACACCCTGTGTAATGGAGTGCTGTGCTGCTTGCTATTCCAGTGATATATTCGCGCCGGAAAAAAATCTGTGTTTCTTTAATAAAGAGTCTTTCTCCCTTTTTATTGACATTGACTTGGTTTTTTTTTTCGTATGCATGCGTATGTACATGAATGCGGTGCTCTTTAAAACTCGTTGTCTGCGCTAAACCAAAACATGACGCTCAAGAGCCCGAAAGGAGCTTCAAGTTTATCATCCTTTAATATTCGGGCTCACGCGTGCATGCGCGCACTGTATATTTCACGAAGCATATTGGTCACGTAGAAAACAGCTCGATTAGGCCAAGTGTTGGATGTGCCCTGAGAGGTCAGTTTGCGTAACGTCGTGTGTACGTGTTGCACAGCGGAGTCACGAGTACAAACGGATTGCCGCCATCTTTCGTTCTGACCTGCAACCTATACGCATACATGTGATCGCCTTCCATCGTATGCGCGGACGCACACACACGTATAGAAAGCATCGTTTCGTTATAGTTACGACTTTAACGCACCCGGCGGAGCGGGCCACGTGCATAGTGCGTGTATACACGGGCTCATGCGGATCCCGCGGTGCGACCAACTATAAGGTCAGGCTACGAAGATGGGCCGTTCCTTCCGAAACAGCGCGGCCGATGATGGAGAAGCGGCGCACACCTGCGACCGAGTCGACACCTCGCAGAGTCGTAAGTTCGATGCAGCGCTGGCGAAACTGAACACTTGACAAGAGCTGTCTCCGACTGCGCGCAAGGGTGCGCTTTCCAACTCTGAGATTTGAGAGGGACGAGCAGCGTTACCACCAGATTGGGCCTCGATTACGTCCGGTGCACACTCCGATGGCAGTGGATATGAATCTCTTTCGGTGGGAATCGTGCGATATACTCGTATGTGGGCAGCTTGTGTGTGGACGGAAATACGGGATAGACAGACCGGAGAATGACATGCTTCGCGGTTTGTCCTCGACTCTTCGCCGCTGCATTCTTCCTTAGTTTATATACAATACAATACTATGAAACTATGCCTCAAGTTAAACGATGCTTGTGCGATGTTCGTGCAGTGCACGGAATGTGTGACTATACTCATACACGCAACCCACTACAGTGGGTTCTGTATCCGTACAGAGCATTTTTCCCCCATAAGTAACATGCATGTATGCCCTGGATCTTCATAAAGTGTTAAATCAGTATTGTGGTTGCTATCTGCAAGAATGGCTGGTTTACGTTGTTTTCTCACGAGCAGTGAGAACGTCCTAAAGAGGCTTAGCATGAGCGTCGACCTGTAATTTCTTGTATTCGAGTTAGTATACTTTACGCATGAACGGGAACCACACGGTCACGTTTAGAGAAAGGAACGAAGACGCAAACCAAAATAAGTAGCGAGCAAGCTTCGTACACGTCTGCCAAAGAAGACGACGTTCTCCGATCTAGCTACATATGTACGCATCTACCGCGCTCGTAGCCCTTTTCTCTCCCACTGCACATAAGTGGGCGTTTGGAGTAACCGAAGAAGAGCGCAGCGAGGAGGCGTACTTCGTATGAGAAACACGCCGCGAGCGCTCCGCCTCGAACATCGAAGCACCAGCAGAGGCGCAGACGCCCCCGAACTCGCCATACAACACACCGGGTGCACGCGCACAAATACGAAGAGCAGCGCGCACCATATAGGCAACACACCGCAGCCTGCAGCGCGTGTGGCGCGCGGTCACCTCGCACCTGCACGCGCCATCAGGCATCGGCTACGAGGAGATTGCCGCAGCGGGGCGCCCGCGGCTTGAGCCGACACGGCCGACGCAGCTCCGGCCCCTTCTCTTCTCGGTCTTAGTTTGCTCGCAGCGAGTCGGGCCCGAAAATAAAAGAGAAGTGTGAAGGTCGGCACGTTCATGGTTTCCGCGAACCTTACTGTCCTCTCCGGCGTCCAGCTTATAAAGGCCGGCGCACTGAAGCGGCACCCTGTCGACAAGCGTTGTTCATTTTCATCGCATTCTTCTTACCTTTTTCTAGCACGCTGGGCTCACGTTACCGGAAGGGCCTCTCGACAAAGACAGCTGCGAGAATAAACCTTCCTTTCTACTCAACCTTCAGTGTTTCGACTCACGCCTTTTATTTTTTTTAACTGTGCCGTTTTTTTTTCCTTCCTTGGACTCGTTATAGTTGCGGCGCGCGAGTGTTGTCAGCGAAGGATTCGGCGAGAACAAAGCGTTTATAGTTAAACTCTGAAAACCTAATCGCGAAAAGAACAGCGGCGCGAATAGCTATTTCCTTTCTGCACGACACGCTCTTTCAGGGCCATTGTAGGAAACCTTCGCAAGCTTCCTTAGCTGTATTTTCTTCCTTTCACTTTCTTTTTGCTAACCTCGATGAAAAAAATCAATGGAATGTTGGCTGGTTCTGGATTGGCTTCTCGGTGTGGCATTCCGCAGCGTTAAATATCTCCCGCCACGTTGGTCAGTGTTTCTGTTAGTGCTGTTCTTCTTTTTCGGAAACACCGCCGAGCCTTCCCCGAAGTGTAAAGATAATTAGGCGCTTATTGCTTTTTTACCGCGCCTAACAGCGCATTGTCACATTGTCACGTTGAAAACGAAACTTTAAGGAATTTATGCTTTTCGGGCAAGGAAACCACGGCCAACTGAATGAATGATGGTTGTTCGAAATCCACTTTACGTTTAGTATGCACATAGAAATACACATTAGCGTCATAAGTTTGACACGCTTAGTAGTCGGCAGGCAATGGTGCGCTAATTTCACCCTCAAGGCGATGTTTTCGGCGAACGCAGTTATAGAAAAACGCATCCTAATGCAGCTTTTCATGACTGAACATCTGAAGGTATACAACTTCGCGTTGTACCTAAATATTCCTATGGTAATGTGAAGGAGGTGAAGCAGCGCTTTAGTTGAGTATAGCGGAGAATTCTATGAACGTCAATGGGAGAGGATGCCAGATGAAACAGCTCATTCATTCTGGAATTCATGCCGACAGTTGCGTTGGAACTATTGCGTTATCATTTATGTTGATCCCCTGCTTTCCAGTGATCGAGACCATCAATATCAACACAGCGCTGCATATATCAACACAGCACTGTTCTCCAGCTCATATAAATACCCCGTGCCTTCAAAAAGCAGCACTCAGGCTCGATTATCATTAGCGCCCTCTCCACCCATGAAAGTCCTGGCTGAAAGCAGCTTAAAGCACAGCGCACACTGTCATGCGGTATTCTGACAAGAAAAACTGCCATTGCGGTTGTAAGTTTCGAGTTCGCTCCATTTAGCTATAGTTGCAGGCTGAACATCGCTCTGCGAGCTCCCCGGTAAGGGGTAGTGCTCGGTCGTGGCCGTAGTGCTACAAAAAAAATTAAAAATGTGACTGATCCTTCTTTCTAAGAATCTGTGTAACGCGAAAGTTTAACGTGCGTTCACAGAGGTAGTTGAGCCTCTGTTGTGCTTTGTTTCACCACAAGGCGAACGAATAAATACCATAGCAACAAATTTCAATCACGCGAAAAACCACAACCAGCTCAAAACCTACAGTGGGCAACTCATGCAGAAAGCAGGCACGAAATGAGCATACACAGAACGAGCGAGAACAAACAACTGTCTCAGCTCGACACTTAAAGCACGCTGCCCAAACATAGAGAAAGGCGTATACAAGACGAACGGACATGCGCGAGCAACTGTTACAATTCTTTGTGTGCGAGCAGCACGCTCTTTTCGTACTCGCGGCAGTGGCAGCGAGCAAAGTGACCTTCGTGCTCTGCCCAATCACGAGCCTGATAAGTGCGCCCACAGGAGAAACCACGCTCCCTGTAGGCGGCACTCATCGAAACGCTCGAGGTGACGATGACCTTGAGAGTGTGCCCAACACGATGAAAAAAATGATTAAAAAAATGCGATGAAGTTAGAGCTCTGAGGACCGCCAAACGGTAGATGGTGTATATATATACGACTTGCCGTTAGAGGTCTCTTCACACTTGCGTTGCGTGGCGTAGTGTTTAACGCCGCGTGCTGAAAATTGAGAGGTCACTGGTGCAACGCCCCACGACAAAGCATTTATTTCTCGTTTTTTTTTCTTCACGATCTGTTTTATAACGTTAAATTTTATAACGTTATATCCCTCATGGAAATACGTCAGCGGAACTGTGGAGTACCCTGGCGTAAACACTTTCGCGTTAAGAACCACTGAAGTGCTTCGTATACGGATGGTTAGCCAGTGAAGTTGAATGGTGCGGCCACAGGTGGTTGCAGAGGCCTTAGCCGAGTGCCGCTTGAGAACTCCCTCCAAAAGTGGGCGTTAGCCCTGGCGAACGCGTCCCCACCATTGCCACGTTGATGATGTTGCTCTGCCCGCAACGCCGCTTGCTCGGCTCGCTGTTGTCGCTTGCATTCGGCTCAGAAGGCAGCCGGATCCTCGGTGCGCTTGCGCTTCACCTTCCGGGCCTGCAATGCGCTTGTGACCGGACTGCTGCATCGGCCCGGCGAACATGCATTCTCTCGCAAATGAGCTGTCGGCACTATTTTTAGAAAGTTGTCTGCTGTTCGGGTATTCGTAAGGTTCATGCCCTTTACATGAATACATTTTATGTTGAAACTGCGTTTGCGAAGGGATGAACGACGTCACCGATGGCGCAGCAAATGGCACGCATGCTTGGGTACGAAGCAGAGAATGGCGTGGCTAACGACAGAGCGAATACCGAGCACGCTTGCGTGCGACGTAACTGACGGCGCAACCAATGAAGATTCTTATCGAAACTCGTGGCGAACGGTGTTTCGTTTCGCTTAGCCATATACTGCTTTCCCTGTAAGAAACTCGCAGGGTCTCTTATGCATTAGCTGAAGACGACTCGAATGAGAAAGCTGCCAACGCAGCGATCATCAATTTCATCATTATCATCATCATGATTTATCTCATCATCATCATCATCGTCGTCGTCGTCGTCGTCGTCGTCGAAGCTCGAAGTCATGTTTTTGTATCACACGCCGCGTTTTCAAGACCATTGTCTTTGTTGATGGAGTGGATGGCGATGATCATAACCACGATGATTAATTATGCCTGGAGCCTTCATTATGGGCTGGCAAGTTACTCTACGCAATTCACATAGATCATACAGCCCCTGGTGTGTACTTTTTTCGTTAGATAGAAACAGAAAAATATGAATAAAAAGACAAGTAGCTTGACCAAGGAAAATCTCAGGTAGTCTACCGTGCACTTGGAAAGGGGAAGGGGGTAATATACTACATCAGTTAACGTGACTCTTTACCCGACATGACGATTGTATAGGGTCATTTGAAAAAGTGGTTTAGAGCACTGACCTGGCTATTCGGTATAACAGTTGACTGTCATGTAGCCTATCTGGCTTTCATACAGACTCAAGCTCCTGTTTTATCTGATATTTGTAAGACCACATCAGTTAATGCGTTGCACGCCGCATTTTTTTAACGTTAAGAACTGATAAGGCACTCAAGGCTTTCATAGTAAAGTACAGGACGGAGAATGAGGCACTCGGCATGGACATGTACACTACAAAAATGTCACCATATACCGCCAATGGTATTTTTTTTTTATTCACTCGTCACTTGAGAGCAATATTGACCCTCTGAGGGGTTGAAAGTAACGGTAAAACCAGTATAACTAGAAACGTTAATCAAGACGTATGTCTGTGACTTAGGTCACTTAGTCATGCGTGAATGGATACAACGTAAAATCGGAACTGCTTAGCGTAAATGACACCTCTGAATCGGTGCGTGCAAATGCTTGTACTTTTTTTTCTTTATTATATCCAAAAGGGTGTCCCAAGCAAAGCCATATACTTTCCAGTGGATGCTTCTTATTTTGCAGAAAAAAAAACCTGAGCCACGGGGTTTACCTCAGTGCTGTCATCGCCCTGGGCAATGCACACAAGGTGCCCACCCCAGAGCCATTTGTTTGGTTGTCCACTCCTAACTACGGCGCTAAAGGCTCGGCACTACTCATGTTCTGACACCCGAACGAAGTGCCTGGCTTCCCTGCTGTCTTTCTTTTTCTTTTCCCTGATCCGTCATGATTAGCGAGGCGCCTTCGTTTTCTAATAACACAAATCGCGATGTGCCCCCCGCCACTTTTGCCCCTGCACTTGTCTTTTTTTGCGCCTCCGCTTTTGTTTCGGGATCACTTTGTCGTTGTGCTTGGGCCCGAGTCGCCTCCCTCTATAAACCGCCGCGTATTTCGCTCCTTTGCTTAAGCCGAAAGCAACGAGCAGCGAGTGCCAACACGACAGCCCCAGCGGCCGATCCATCCTTCGAGGAATTCCTGTGCGCGCGCTTACCGGGCCAGCCCTGACAGTGCCTCGCGATGGAATGATGGATCGCGCCAGGTTCGAGGGCATCTACGGCGCACACTATAGCACACCGTGATTCAGTACCCCCCAAACAGACATCCCTCCATCCCACAATGCCACCTCAAGCCTCCCCCCCCCCCACACGCTCGCCAAACCGTCATCTTGGTCACTTCGGTTGCGCGCTTCAGACTGCCGCTTGTCGACGTTTTAAGCCGAGCCGTGATTTGAAATATCCTTCGCACGGCTTTCAAATCGCGTTTTGTACAGCCCGCCTGCATTGCGCGTCCGTGAAGCAGTGTGTCTACAAAATGGCACCCCAAACAAGAATGGTGATGCAGGCCGTCGTGGCGTCGCTTTCGTGTGTGTCTGTACGTACACGCACGTTGTCAGCTTAGCGCCTTAGACATGCGTGTCCGCAAATGCATGCAATAGGGCGTTTCGCCAACCGTGCGTCGTTGTTGGCGCACGGCCTGCTTGTGGCCTGTATACGGTACTCTTTGCTTGGCTTCTTTCTTTCTTAAGGGATGCTTCGTTCCGCTTTGTTTGGCGCTATCCTCACCGATGCTGCAGCAGCCGCCGCGTAACTAGCTCTTGAAAACGTCTCCTGGAGCTGCCAATTCTCACACCGCGTACTCGCGGGCGAGTCACCATGCTTTAGCTTGGACGATGGCCTCGTCCGTCGCTCTGGACGAGGTGTCACACACACACGTCGTGGACTCGTTCGCCGCATGTCCAAAGCGCGAGTGGCCCCCAGAGGGGGCGGCTTCTCGTAATTGGCTGCACCAGCCTCCCCGAGGGTCCATCTTCGCCTCGACGAGAAATGCGCGTCGCCCGAGGCGCGCTCAAAAGGCGATGCTCCCATTTGGCTTTGCCGACGACTGGAACTAATCATAGACGCGTTGTTTGGCTTTGTGCAACGGCTCGCGTACACAGACAGTAGAGGAGAGCCGCATTGTTGGGCCAAGTGAAAAGGTGGTCAGCGACTTCAGATCGGCTGCGTGACGGACCTGGTGACGGTTCTTGTTGTGAAGCTGATTGCGCGCGAGTGCGTGTGTCTATGTGTGCATTTGCTATAAAGACTCCTTCGTACGCGCCGCGTCGGGATAAGTGCGTCTCTGAATTGCTGCTCGTTCTTCATCGACATCATGGCCCCGAGTGTCGGTCCGTGTCTGAGTGACATGTTGAAGGCTGTGGCTCCTTGAAGGCTGCGCTAAATACCTTTGCCTAATAGGAGCGCTTATTTTCTTTCTCACAGAGTTCTCTGGGTGCTGACACCTCACCTCACGTGCGTACAGCTTTATTCAGTTTTGAATGCTCTTTTTCAATAGAGACGTTAGCGAAGTCTATAATCATGTACATCAGCAGAGCTTGCCGTATTTATATATCTACACAAGTCATTGTGCTTTTATTTAGCAATTCTCAACTTGATTTTCGAAACAAGACTGATTGAGCCGTACACAATCGCATACTCATGTTTTGTTTGCCCCTTGTTCCATGAAGAATAACAGGTCACGCCTGTCATTTCAACAAGTAAAACATTCGCGTCTTCCTGTAACCGGCCACCGCAGAAAGTCTGAGGTGTCAGTGAAAGCAAACCTGAAGAGGCTTCTTTGGGTCCCTGCTCTTCGGTAAAATAAGACTGATTGGACTCTGTTGTATCGGTATCTGTGTCACAGACTGACTGTCCACTGCGCACGCGTGAAGTTCTCTGCTCTGTTTTCTTCCTCCCTTTTCCCCACCTCGATCTTTTATTAACACACTTCTGCAGATAATAAACGTCATTCATTTGCCTGTTATCAAAGCGCGTGAACGTGTGTTCCTTTCGTGCCGTGGCCAGTAGGCCGCGGCGACATACCAGTGGCGACGAGTCGCATCGACAATCATGAAGTCAAAGCAGAGCCTGCCACTCGCACCTTGCAGACAGCCGTGCCGATGACGTCCGTGGCTTTCCAGATGCTTCTTAGTTTGGCGACAGCACAGATAAGTGGAACTCGTATATGATCAAAGTACAAGCTTGCTTCAAAGCAAACGGCATTACGGAATCAAGCAAGAAGAGACCACTTCTTGTGGCCGCGCTGAGCACGCAGACCGTTCAAATTCTTGCCGGAAGAGTAGCTTTCCGAAAGTCAAGTGCCTTGACTTACGACGAAGTTATTAAAACATTGAATGAGTACTATGACACCAACCGCAACGAAATTGGGGAGAGCTACGAGTTCATCAGCCGCTCCCGACTGGACAGCGAATTGGCTCACGCGTTTCTCATTGAGATCCGCCGCATTGCAGACAACTGCAACTTTGGCAGTTCCCTTAACAGAATGACAGAAGCAGGGAATCAGGGTCCACTGCCCCGGGTCTACACGGGAAAGCATTAACAATGAAAGAAATAACCTCGGAAGACTGCAATGTGAATGCTCATATCTGGACGTTGCTGTCAAAACGAAAGAACAGGCTCGATCCGCCGATTCGACGTGCGTTCAATGGGGCCGGTGTGGAGCTCACAATGGAGGTGGACGCACGATCCCATGTGTGTGTCACAGCCAGGAATCTTTTCGAAGAACATCGTAAGCACTGGCCGAAGTTGGGACCTTCACAGCCCTTTCGTGCTATAGCAGGAAAGGCTAAGCTGTGAAGGTCTCAAGATTGTGGTTATAAGAGAGAAAAAAAAAGAGAAAAGTGAGCCCCGTAACTGTCTGCATGAGCGTGTGGCACCTCAACTTCGGCCAGTGCTTACGATGTCCTTCGAATATAGTACGACAGGCTAAGCGGCAGTCTTCCCGCCTATACGCGGGAAGACTGCCGGTACAATGTGAACTTGTACTGATGGTTACGTACCATGGCGTGTCTGTGAAATGTAAGCTAGTAGTACTAGACTTCGCTGGACTAAGCCTATATGCGAACGAGACCTCATGAAAATGCTGGACAAGGCTGGAGTTTCAGTACTGCAAGTTGCAAAGGGGGTGGCACCGGGAACAGTGCAAGCCATCAGCCACGACAACACTCGTGTCGAATACGCAGATGTCTTCTCACAGGAAATGGGACTGATCAAGGGGCCCCCAGCTAGCTTGTTGCTGAAGGACGGTGCTGTTGCCAAGTTTTGCAAAGCAAGATCACTTCTGTATGCCTGCCCTTCAGGACAAAGTGGCTCCAGAGTTTGTACGGCTGGTGTCCCTGGGCGTTATATTGCCCGTTGAAACATTCGGACTGGGTGACGCCCATAGTGCCCGTGCTTAAAAAGGATGGCACAGTTCGTATTTGCGGGGATTTTGAAGCCACGTTGAACCAAGCTTGCGAGACGGAGCAATATCCCCTTCCGGTGATCCAGGACTTGCTGGGAGTAGAAGTGTTCAGTACACTAGACATAAAAGATATATACAACCAAGTGCCACTGGACGAGGGTGCACGCAAGCAGTGCGTAATTAACACGCATCTGGGACTCTTCTGTTACAACAGGCTGCCGTTCGGCATTTCATCGGCTCCGGCCATATTTCAGAGAAAAATGGATATCATGCTGGCAGGTCTTCCTGGAGTGCAAGCGTACTTAGACGATGTACTTGTGTCTGAAAAAGCGACCGACAACGGAGCCAGGCTAAACGCAGTTTTGCAGCGCTTTCATGAACACTGGGCAAAGCGGAGGTACGACAAATGCACTTTCAGCCAATCCGTAACTTATCTGGGACACCAGATATACAGACGTGACCTGCATCCCACAGAAAATAACGTGGAAGCTATCGTGAGAGCACCGAGCCCTAGTAATGTGAGCGAATTGGGGTCGTTTGTTGGCACGTTGACATTTTCCCCAGATTCCTACCAAAAATGTCAACAACGTTATCGCCGTTGTATCAGTTGCTGAAAAAAGCGCATGATGGGAGTGGAAGCACTCACAGGAAACAGCATTTGTCCAAGCCAAGCAATGTCTGAAGGACGTAGAAGTACCGGCTCATTTTGATCCATTGAAAGAACTGAAATTGGCATGTGACGTTTCACCACACGGCATTGGTGCAGTGTTGTTCCACGCAGAAGGCACCGCTTATGGACCGACTGGATTTCGCTCAAGCACTATTACTAAAGCCGAAAGGAACTACTCGCAATCAGAGCGTGAGGCGCCGGCACTAGTTCTTGATGTCACTAAGTTACGGGACTACCTCTTCGGTCGTGAATTCACACAAATTACAGACCAACAACCACTCGTGTGACTGCTCAGATCCGACCACCCAACGCCTGCAGCAACCCGCATTCAACGGTGGGCACTTTATCTCGGAGGTTATCGCTACAAGCTCCAGTACACTCCCGGAAATCAAATGCTGAATTCAGACGCCCTCAGCAGGCTCCCACTACCATTTTCTGGCCACGCTGTCGAGCCGCCAGAGTATGTCTTTTCGTTTGCGAAGCCTGGACGAAGGCACAGTAACGACGCGGGAACTACAACACCTGACAGGCCACCTAACGACACTTGCGCGCATCAAGCAATACGTGCTGCACGGTTGGCCCAGAAGAGCCGTAAGTATGGAACCGGACATGGTTTCAGCGGGAATTGTCCTTGTCAAACGAGTTAGTTTATCGGGGCCACCGAGTTATGCCCACTGATGCGCGGAAACGTTTGATGCAGTTCCTGCATGAAAATCACCAAGGGTCGTCGGCGATTAAGTCCATAGCGCGATCTTTGTTCTGGTGGCCAGGCCTGGAACAAGAAATCGAGAGACTGTCGGCGACGTGCAAGAACTGCATCGACAACATATCCATGCCTCCAATGGCACCACCAGCAAGCTGGCCACAAACACATGAGAAGTGGTCACGTATTCACGCGGATTTCGCCGGACCAATAGAAGGAATGATGGTTCTGGTTGTAATTTATTCCCACAAAAAGTGGACAGAAGCAATCCCTCTCAAGCAAGCTACCACGACGGCTACGGTCGGCTGTTTACGAGACATATTCAGTTGGTTTGGCGTGCCCCGAACGATTGTTTCCGATAACGGGACGCAATTCACTAGCCGTGATTTTGGAACGTTCGTAGAGAAAAACAATATCTCGCACGATAGGACAGCTCCGTTCCACCCACAATCTAACGGGGCTGCGGAACGAGCCGTAGTAACAGTGAAAGATGGCCTTCAGAAGATGAAGGGAGGAAAATTGGAGCGCAGACTGATGCGACTGTTATTAAGGAACGCCCCAGCAAAGTCGGAAGTCGCCATCAGAAATGCTTCCAGGCTTCCAGATTAGATCGCGTCTGGATACCTGTTTTTCATATTACAGTGGAGGAGCACCATGTGAAAGACAGAAACGCGTGCCTCAAATAAACAACCGGGTGCACGTGCGAAACTATGGGGCCGGAAGCAAATGGATACCAGGACAGGTGATATCTACACCTGGGAATCGAATGATGACCGTAGAGGCACCTGGGGCGATCGTCCGACAGCATGCCGATCAAGTCCGCCTGCAGCCTGCGGAAGAGCAATTACAGGTTCAGGCAGAACGCGTGTGCTCGGACGATCCACCAGTCAAGCCCAGAAGAATCGGCGCCGCATCCTGACACAAGATTGAGAAGATTGTTGAGTTCCCAAACTTTAGACCCAGATGATCCTGCCCTCTGGAGACTTACAAAGAGGGTTCAGCTTAAATTGAGGACGACGCAGCGAGCAATGGAAAGAAAAATGGTAGGTGTAACCTTAAGAGACAAGAAGAGAGCAGAGTGGATTAGGGAACAAACGGGGGTTAAGGATATCATAGCTGAAATCAAGAAGAAGAAATGGACATGGGCAGGGCATGTAGCGCGTAGACAGGATAACCGCTGGTCATTAAGGGTAACTGACTGGATTCCCAGAGAAGGGAAGCGGGTTAGGGGGAGACAGAAGGTTAGGTGGGCAAATGAGATTAAGAAATTTGCGGGTATAAATTGGCAGCAGCAAGCACAGGATCAGGTTAACTGGCAGAACATGGGAGAGGCCTTTGTCCTGCAGTGGACGTAGTCAGGCTGATGATGATGATGATGATGATGATGATGATGATGATGATCCTGCCCCTGAATTAATTCCTGCACATCAGTCTACCGAAGCTGAAGTTCAAGTGAACCAGTTCAAGCGCGAGACGCTCCATGCAAACACGGAAGCCAGTTGATCGCTTTCATTTTTAGAAGGGAGAGGTGTTGTATCAGTATCAGTGTCGCAGACTGGCTGTCCACTGCGCACGCGTGAAGTTCTCTGCTCTGTTCCCTTCCTCCTTTTTCCCCCAGCACGATCTTTTATTAGCACACTACTGCAGATAATAAACATCATTCCTTTGCCGGTTCTCAAAGCGTGTTAATGTGTGTTTCTTTCATGCCGTGGCCAGTAAGCCACGGCGACACAACAGACTCATTCATTATGCCTTAACTGTTTCACAGCTTTCACCTTAGCGTCCCGTCATTTATCCCCACAACAAATGCTACGTGTCAAGAGGGCTTCATACATAACCCTTGGCGCCGCATTCATCTGGTAAAATAGTGGGGACATAAGAGACAAAAGAATGCAAGGTTAAAGGCACACTAAGGTCAAATAACAATTTATTCCACAGTGAAATCTCAATGTATGACAACGTCTTAAACGAGAATATTGTTATACGACTGATTGTGTTTATTTGTCAACAGCCGTACTCTACTTACCAAGAAATTAATGTAAATGCAAGAGAACTCGTGCACCACGAGTAGGACATTCGCAAAATGACCCCGATGACGTCAGAGTCACCACCAATAATTAATCACGAGCAATCAAACTAGCTGGACTAAATTCTTTCCGTGCATCAAGAGACGTAACAAAATGCTGCTTGCTCGTTTCTGCTTGATTGATTGAAAAAAGAAGCACTGGACGTTACTACGGCGAATGCACGAGCGCTTCAAAAGTTCAATTTTCGCCTGGTTAAACTGGACAGGTAGAGCCATCTAGTGGGGCCCAGCTGAGCCAAGCGCGCCTGCCATCTCGTAGGCCATGGCAGGAAATTGTTCAATGGCCTTTGTTGCTGCTGTATACCTCCCGCTACTTCCGTTCTGCTGCTATTGGTGTCGGCGGCCGCGCAGTAAAGCCGGGCAACGTTGTGCACGGCAACAGTCACTTGAAAGTTTTCTTTGAGGAGGGTAATTTGAAGTGTGTTAACGCGATGCTGACCAGTAATACATAATCTATTTCAAAATAAGCACTTCCTTGGCACAAATGTAGCACTATGAGTTTCTGGACCACTATTTCAGCAATCAACGTCGACTTATTATTTGCATTTTCTGTCTCTTTAACGTTTCAGTAACGCTTTCACCATCACATTCCCGAATAGTCACCGCGGCACCTCAGTGGTGATGGTGCTGAGCTACATGCTGACACGAAACACATGGGTTTGATCCCGACCACGGTGACACTCGCACTTCGATGGCAGAGGACAAGAGAGAAAATTTAATGCGGAAAGGCAGGGAGGTTAACCAGAAAACATATCCGGTTTGCTACCCTGCACTGGGGAAGGGGTAAGGGGAGACAGAAAAGTAAGAAAAAGAAATGGGAAAGGGAGGAAGAGAAGCACAAACACACACACACACACGCGCACACAGTAGTGTCACAATCGTTCAACGAGGCGGGTCGCTCGCAGAAACTTCATCAGCGCCTTCGTTGCTTTCTGGCGTGAAGCTCGATCTTTCCGACATTCCAAGATTGACTGCTCAGAAAGTGGCTGGTCGTCGAGGCGAGCAAACACTGCTGAGAGGGACTGTCGCTGAGAGCTGTACTGGGGGCACTGACATAAAATATGTTCAATTGTTTCGTCATTGTCGCAATGGTCGCATGCAGCGCTGTCTCTCATTCCGATGCGGCAGGCAAAGGCATTCGTGAAAGACACCCCAAGCCACATGCGGCAGAGAAGGGTCGTCTCGGATCGGGGTAGGCCAGATGGAATAGTAAGTCGTAGGCATGGGTCCAGGCGGTGAAGGCGGGTGTGGAGAAAACCGGGCGTATTCCGCATAGACCTTGCGACATCCTGCGCAAGCGTATTAATCTTTGCTGCTGCGTCGCTTCTTGATAGTGCAATAGGTTCCATCACTCCATTTTCGTGAGCATTCTTAGCTGCATCGTCGGCATGCTCGTTACCGATGATGCCGCAATGGCCTGGTAACCACTGAAAAGATATGTCATTTACGAATTTGCTCTACACAAGGAAGCATGTAACAGTTATTCTTGCTTTTTGTTGTTTTGTATCGTTTTTCGTTTCTTCGAACATATAGCTAGCATGGTTCTGTGCTTTCACGCCTTTGATCGACCTATAGTTGTTCGAGTAACATGTACTTTCGCAAAGCATCCTAGCTGAAGGGCCATCATGTATATAGCGTAGACAGGTATGGCCGGAAAAAGGTATTCGGTTATTCTACCCTCTTTTCAATTTCAGTTGTGTATATGTACATGAATCAATACAAACGCAGGTACGAAGATTGGTTGATTGATACGTAGGGTTTAACGTCCCGAAACCACCATATGATTATGAGAGACGCCTTAGTGGAGGGCTCCGGAAATTTCGACCACCTAGGGTTCTTTCACGTGCACCAAAATCTGAGCACACGGGCCTACAACATTTCCACCTCCATCGGAAATGCAGGTGCCGCAGCCGGGACTTAATCCCGCGACCTGCGGGTCAGCAGTCGCACTTACTCGCTCTTAATTTTCAGCTGATGTTCTACACCCCAAGAGCATTTAGAATACATTAATTAGCATGAGCATCCAAGGCGTTCATTTGGTGTTCTATTGCGGTAGACTTCTGCCCGTTGAGGAAAGGGCACGGTAAATATTTTAAAGCATGAATTTTTCGCCCTTAACTTGCAATGTGCGTCGGTTGTCTAGCACATCACATATGATTAAAATAGGAATCAGGCTGCAGCGGTACGAATTCTTGAAGTGATTCTGCTAAGTGTGTAGGACCGGCAAGGAACGTGTGTTATTTAAGAACGGCAGTGTTGGAACTGAAAAATGCTTCACGACGTCAAGGGATTTAAAGGAAAGTATTTTCGGCTATAAACATTTTTTCTTCAAATAAAGATATGTTTTATGCAACAAGATTTCTAGAATCCGCATGTACCTTAAGTTTAATTTTTTTTTCGTTTCTGTCTAATGCAACGCCCAATACTGTGGAAAGCTTACGCTAGTTTACCGAATAGGTGCGAAGGCTACTGTCCCGTAATGTACATGTTTATACGCATCAGCTTACCTCACCTCTGATTCGGCTCGGTATAAAATATAAAAATAATCGACTCAGCAAGGGCATCTTGGCTGACTTAGCATAGTTCGCTTAACATAGTTCGTTGAACACCTCCCTGTCTGACGCGTTATTTTGTCATGGTCATTTATTTTACTTCATCTGCCACGTTTCAATTCTTGGCAAGAAATTCAACGTGAGCTGGTGTACAGACAGCCGGCGAAATTAAGCGCCCTCCATGCATACCATGCTCCTCTCGAGCAAAAGGTAAGGCACAGACAGGGCGGACAGACAGACCCGTGCCCAATGCGTCGTGCATCAGGATGCCTGCCCGAAATGACAAACACCCTGCAAGCAAACATCGGAGCTCCAGCCGAGAAAAGAAGAGCCGACGGAGCACCGCCAAAGGTAGGTAGGAGGTGCGCGCGGGGCGCGGATGTGAGGCAAAGCACAGCGAAACAAATGGCCCGCGTGAGAGTGCCCCAGAGCAACAACGCGAACGTGTACACGCCGGGAACAAAATACCACAAGCGGCGAAGGCGAGCAATGCAGCGGGAATCGGTAAGAGGAGGGGGAGACTGAACGAGCAGCTTCGAAAACGATTACATTCCCCTCTAGAGTGGCTGCCTCCATCCTAGGCTTCAACGTGGCGGCGCCCCCTCCTTCGAGAAACACCCTCCCCAGTTTTTTTTTTATTATTCTTGCTCCCCGCGGCTTCCCCCCTCCGCTGCCTTGCTTTGCACGCCACGCAAGCTCATCACTCTCGAGCGGCGCTTGCTTGTAGCCGCGAGCTTGGCAGGCTGAAGTGTGAAACAGGAGGATTAGCATGTCGGACCTTTGGTACGCTTCAAAGCCGCCGACGCCACAGCCGGATAAAAAATAAGGTGCAGTAGCTTCGGGTGCATTCTTCTCCCCCTATCGCCCCCCCCCACCCTCCTCCGGTCTACCCCCGCGCCATTCCTCCGTTGCGTGCTTGAAGAAGAACCCCTTACTCACTGCACCGGCTATGGCCGAAGGTGGGTTCCCCCTCCTTGCACCGTTCATACGCCCGTGCTTCTTCCTGGCTGATTTCCTTCTGTATTGACTTTTTGTTCTCGTTCTATGCGACAGTGCTTTTGCATGGCCCCGAAGTGCTCCAAAGTCCGCTTCGCTTACAGAGCACTGAACTTTTGTTTAAAAAATAGAGCTACCTTCCAGAGAAAGCGAAATATAGCACTTGGGCGCGGGATGGTGCTTGTTGGAACCGATGGACGTTATCTGGAGGTTCGTTAATGTCACAACTCTTCTCTATAAAGCGAGCAGGTGCTATAAACGATTTGCTTCTATATAAGGCAGTTACGGCAGGCGAGGCTCATTACGCGAAGTGCCTTTATGCGTCCAGTGCCCCACCGGCAGGAAAGTCCCCAGGTTACTTGCATTCGCAACACCGTGCGATGCCGAGGACACGAGCAAACTCGGGAGTGAGAGGAGAGGGGGGAAGGAGCTATTCGTTGTCGGACGCCCGATTGTGGCCGCATGCCGCGTCGTTTGGTTGTGTGTTTTCGGAGCTGTCGGCTCTCTCTTGCTTTTTCTACCCGTAGCCGTGGCTGGCCACGTCGATGAGTAGACGCTGGGAGAAAGAATCCAGGTAGGTTGTCCAGCAGCGGCGGCGACCACTTTGCTCTGTCCGGGATCGGCACGGGGCAATGCAAGACCAGAGGAGGACAGCGGGGAGGGTGGTGGTGGGCGCGGGGCAATGCTTTCGGGAGGAGGGTTTCTGCTTTGGTCGAAGCCGCCGCCGCCAGCATAGTAGAAAACGGGAGGCGGGCGGAGGTATCACTTTGCCGCCGAGGAGGTTACCGCATGGCGTCGACGAGGAGTGGAGGTGCGCGCCATCGTATCCGACGCACGTCAACTGTATCGGCGCTGTCAAGCCCTATTGTGATTGAGGGACTTTACTATTGTGGCGATGCTAGCGACTCCACTCCCCGCATCAATTGCTCGTTGCTCTCTCTGGAGGAAGACACCCCCTCGCTTTTCATAAGCCGCTCGCAGTTGCGCTCGGCAATGGGCTCTTCTTCCCGCTGTGAAGCGGCTGACTTCAATGTGCATCGTTTGTGAGTGCGCGTGTGTGTACAAAGCGTTTATACGTGAGGGAATCGAGGATGTTCGCGCCGCGAGAAAGGCGAAAAGTCGTAGTCGCCTCTTGTACACGCGTGGTCGAAATGAATGCTACCGGCCCCAAAGAACGTGTGTGCGAACCACTTTCGCGCGTGTTGGCTTTCTCGATGATAGCTTCAGGGGCTTTAGTGGCCGGCGAAGTCATCTTTGTGCTCCGGAAGAAAGCAGTGCGGGCGATCTCGTGCGCCAAGTGCGCGCCCGGCTTTCCCGCATGTGTGTTTTGTGCTCGAACAAAAGACGTTCCGCTTTCAATGGAAAGAACCAAAGAAAGGAAGAAAGCGAAAGAAAAAGAGAGAGAAAGGGTGCATCGGATGAGTTCTAAAGCGCGTGCAAACGGCGCGGAATCACTGTTCGCTGCCTCTGTTGTCGTGGTAGAGTACAATGGAGCGTTTCGCTTTCCGGCTGTCGACGCGTTGCTAGCGTTGCAGCGCGGCGCGCGCTGCCGCCGTCCTTGAAATCTTTACGGTCGCCGATTGCTTCGTCAAACAACTCGCCTGTCGTTAGCGCTCGGTGTGGAAACACGATGGGTGGCTTGCTGAAAGCGCTGTCGACAGAGTTGACGCAACCACTCTCGCTGGCCGTGGTTGCGTGCGTAGCGGTGACGGGGTGTTAACTGGGTATCTGAACGCGACACGTTTATTAGAATGTGCGCCTCCGTACTGCATAGACGTCTTGGCGTGAATTCATCGCTTGGAAAAAATAAATCAAATATTTTAATCTCGAATGCTCCTCTCAATGAAATCCTCATTATTCACACGCGCATGGACGTAACAACAGGCGTATACCGTTCAAATGAATGCTTATAACATAACTAAAATGTTCATGGAGGTCAAAATGTGCAGCCACATTATTACACAGAAAACAATGATGGTTATTTCTGAGCTTTTGCACCATGAGGATATGGACAGGACTGTTTAATGGAGATTTCTTTTTCCATTTACGGTATTCAAGTAGACTGCTTTCACAATACTGTGATGAAATGCGTCACATATCAAATATTTCAGAAAGTGGAGGTTAAGGAGTCGAGAAATAGACCAGGCATAACGAGACTTCGAAAGTTTGTTTCCAATTTATAAGAATGGCTAGTTCAATGAGCAAATAAGTCAGGCAACGAACTTCATTCACAAAGTGCCCTAAGGAGCCGATGTCCCTCAAGAGGACGGGTCGGCTGCAGACCACCCCCTCGTTGTGACAGGAAGTGCATGCCCCTCCCCAAAACTGCGGGCCCTTTGGATAGCCCGGATTTGGACCGCCCGGTCCGAGCTGGTGAGTGCAGTCCTCCAGGCGCCCTCTGTGGTGAGAGGCTCGCCATCGCGCAACGCCGTGGATTGAGAGCATGTAAAATAACGTGCATCGTCTCTCCCCGCAATAAGGGCAGTGAGGCTTTATGCTGCCGATAAAGTTACTGTAAACAAAGGGCGACGGGTAAGTGCCGGCTTGTAGCATTCTTAAAGTGATTGACTGATTGATGATTGATTTGTGGGGTTTAACGTCCCAAAACCACCATATGATTATGAGAGACGCCGTAGTGGAGGGCTCCGGAAATTTCGACCACCTGGGGTTCTTTAACGTGCGCCCAAATCTGAGCACACGGGCCTACAACATTTCCGCCTCCATCGGAAATGCAGCCGCCGCAGCCGGGAATTGAACCCGCGACCTGCGGGTCAGCAGCCGAGTACCTTAGCCACTAGACCACCGCGGCGGGGCTAAAATGATTGACTGGGCCCTCGAGAGCAGTGGGTGTGGGGGCGAGAACCTACGCCTGGACAATTGATAGTGTTTGCCTGCTTCGTCAAAGGTGAGAAGGGAATCAAGCTGCTGAATGCCTTCCCCCTAATTAGAGGCCGAATGTCGGTTACGGTGGGATAGCGTGCGTGCGCGAGCATGGGCAAACTTATTGGCATTGGAGATAACAGGGTGGACATGCTTGCCCATGTGGGCAGGATGTCCACGTGAATAAGCTTTATGACCAGAATAAACTATTCCATATTTACAGATTTCAGTACAATTTAGATTTTTGTTAAGAATATTGGCCACCTGCTCCCAAACTGACCCCGTCATGAAGTGACGGCTCGTGTAGCAGCCCGAGAGTCGGTGAAAGTGCGCGTGCGCGTAGCATGACACACAGCCAGAGTGCTCCTTAGCATTCTACTTGTTCTCGCGTGTGCTGATGTACAAGTGGTACTTACAATTTTAGGAGTGAAGCTCCTTAGGGTGTAAGTAAGTACGACGCCGTAGTAGTTGTAGTAGCCACCGCTAATACTCAGAGCCGCTCACTACATGGCGATGCCACTGTGCCGCTCTCCCCCGCTATATAGTGCTTAGGTTGTTCACTATAGATGGTACTACGGCACTCGCTCTACTTCGATGCGTGCTCTAGTGTGACAGGAGCGGACGGACGGATGGACAGACAGGCACTCATCATCATTCACTCCATGGATATGCTGCGGTATTTTTTTTAAATACCCTTGACTGTTCTTTGATTCTTCCCAGCACTTTTTGATAACGCCTTCACGGCCGAAGAAGCTTCATGACCAGAATAAACTATTCCACATTTACAGAACCACAGCACCATGCACAGATTAGAATGAAGCATCAGTTAAAAAACCTGGTGTTCTCTGTTCTGCCGAAATGTGCTCGATTATACTTAGTCACGTGCACTATATAGGCAAAGGCCTGCCTATGGCAGAGGCCTGCCTACAGCAAGCCGCCTGTAGATAGTACCATTCTCCACATTATCCGCATCTTCTCGTTCTCTTGGCTAAGTTCGTATATATAATTTCTCTCTCTCTCTCCACCTCCATCTCCTTCTGTAACTACCGCGAAAGTGGAAGAAGGGTTGGTCGAATTAAGCTAAATAACTATATACGGTACAAATATTTACAAAAAATAAACAAGATTGTTTTTTTTTGTAGGCTTTAAAGGGCCAGTAAACAACCCCGAGGTCTCAAAATTGCTCGAAGTTACAGGGATTAGAACACCGCTTGCAGCTGGTGTGAAATTTTCCAGCATCCTCGCCACCCTTCTGCCTCACAGAGAGGGGAAGGTGTAGCCCGTCGTTGTTAATGGTTTAGAGCAATCGAGGAGCTGCGTGGTACGTCGAGTCGCTGATCGACGACTTCGCATCACTGCGCGTGAAAGGAGGATTGGTCAGGCGTAGGAAAGAACCGCGGGAATAGTTTCTCAAAATGGAGGCTCTGTGCGGCACGCAGCGCTGCAATATTGGGAAAACGTGATCGGCGTGGTCCACTCTACGAATTGCCGAGCTTCAAATCAAATCAAATCAAAGTTTATTTACATCCTGAAGATGTGGGCAAGCTTGGGCGAAAAGCGAAACAATTCGCTTGAGGAACACAGCTTCGAGTCTTTCGAAGGCGTAATAACGAATTTCAAACTCTTTAGCTTGATAATGAATGCCAAGGCGATTATTTTGCGGTATAAAAAAGAAGGGTAAGTAGTAATGCAGAGGAGAATTCATGAGTAAATTTTGATTGTGTATAACTCATTTAAGGGCAAAAGTTGCTATTCAGAACTGATGCTGACCAATCCGTCTTTTTATTACATATGCACATACGAAATTTGTGTGGTTTAATCTTGTCTAATAGGTAATAAAATGCCGTCTTCCCACTATTTCTGGATGAAATTGAGGCCAATGCAACGTCGTTCATTTGGCGATTTTCGAGATGGATATTTTTACGTCGTTTCCTCTGACAATGATTTATAAAAACGACATAAAAATTGTCTGGGGCGCAGATATCAAATCCCGATGCAGTGTGCTACATTGTCAGTCAAACCCTTTTAAACATTATTTTCGGTATATATATAAACAACTTGATAATTTACATACTTTATTCTTGCAGTCTAAACATGCGCCTTGAATCGAAAAGGTACACTAATGTTTACACTATACTTCACCGGCTAAGCCGAATTCACGAATAGGGAGAATGATGTCTCGGTTTGATCTCATGATAATGAACATCCGAATAGCACGAACAACTCGGTTAAACAGAACATGCATGCGCCGCTGAGACCTGTCCATAAGTACCACGAGAGGTCTATCAATGCCCATCAAAGCAGTTGCCACGGCCAGCGCTCGTGTTGTTCAGTCTTTCTTTGTGAATCGTCTCTGCACTGTTTCATTATGAATACATGCCAACTAGCCCTACTTTCCCTTTTGCTCTATCAAGACACTCTGATGTAGATACTCATGGTTTATATACACGATAAGTAAGTGAAGTTTGGGTTAGCATATACGTAATCATACCAGCGTCGTAATGGGCACACGTGCAGGTCTGATATTTTTATTTAATCATAATTGAGGAACTTCCCGATCGTTTCACATCTCTACAAGATGAGGTTGGCGATTAGATGAGTGCGAACAATGTCCAGACCCCAGAAAGGAGCACCGGCATAAAACTTTTACACATGTGATGTTGCCGATACACTAAAGTGGCCGTTCCCTTACTCTTTCTACGGCATTATACTGTGACAGATTGACTCCACAAGAGCCTACATGAGGCCGTGCAGGTCCGTGAACCATATCAATGTACCAGCTTGTTTTCGCCGTTTGTCGGTCTATACGCAGCTGCCGACTTGCCCGTGGTGCAATCGCTTATACGCAACCCAGCCTGAAAGAAAGGAGGTTCATGCAGGTCTAAAAAAAGGCACATCATACCTTCCTGTAAAGACAGGAATGCCAGAAGACAAAGCACTCGTGCGCGGTATTGCTGGCCTGCAGCATACTGCCTTGCAAAATCGACGAAGCCAGTCTTGAAGGACCCGTGCGCGAGACACAAGAGGAGAAAATTCTAGCAACAGTTTATTGAAAAAAACCACTACTCGAAAGGAAAGCCAAGACACACGCGCGAACTACGGGATACGTTTGGGTGTTTTTTTATTGTGAATAGCATGCTTCATGCACAACGCTCTCCATGGTCTCTACTGTATGTCATGCATACAGTGCGGCGCTTGTGCGTCGTAGTTTTCGTTTCGAGTAACTGTTCTTTGATTAAGCTGTTGCTAGTCCCAGCGTGTATGTTCTTCAAATATTCTACTGCTGTGTGCGCATTCTTTGCGGCCGGGTTTGTTGATTTTCCGAGCTATGTACTAGCAACCAGGCCCATGTACCAAGCAGACTCTTCTAGAGCACTGCCGCTCCATACAAGCGCACAGTGCCCGGTCGATGCGCGGCGTCAATGTCACGACCCCTTCACACCATCGGGCGGCGGAAGATCTCTCTTGCCGGTCGGCCTGGCTGCAGGAGCAGCTTCGGTATACCGCTTGGGCTTTCTGTAGAGGAACCGCGCGCGCGCGCCGGTGTTGCTCTTTCGGGAGGCCGAGAACGGCGGCGGCGTTTGCTCATCTCACCCCAGGGCCACGACGTCGAAGCAACGCCCCGAGGTGGCGCTCGCACGGCGGCGGACCGGGTGCAAACCCGTTATTACGACGAGGGAGATAGTCATCGGTGGGCGTTCAAGACAAACAGTATCGCCGCGCCAAAATGAAAAGGGCCAGCCGCGCCGACGCGGAGCTTCGAGTTTGCCTTTGGGGGCCCGACGCCAGAACACAAAAAAAGTACGTGCCCTCTCCTCCGGAGATGAATTCGCACGCAGCCGGCTTAATACTGCTCCCTGTGAGAGTCCATATGGCCGCGGGTGCTTTGCTCTGGGCCTCTCTCTCTCTCTTCCATTCCGGGACCAGTGAAATGTCTATAGGAGTGGTCGTAACGCAGGGGATTCCAAAGTTCTTTGAGTTTCTTTTCTTCTGGTCAGCCTCCGAATCGATGTTATACTTTCAGGATGGCGTCCTGTGTGTGGAAAGATGGAATGACACGATATATGCGGCAGGGGTCACGTTTCTTGGGGGCGGGTGAGCGACGCGTTTTGTTCGTACGAGGGGGGGTGGAAACCCTGGAGCGTGGCTACCGAACCGGAGGCACCAGCGCCGGACATTGCGAGCCGTGCGCGTAAAAACATGGGAACCGAGTGTGTACACAGATGCGCCATGTTCCTGTTTCCTGCCATGAAGGAGGATACGGTAGCGGACATCTGCGTCTGAGCATGTATAATGATGCCTCTTGCTTCGGCAGCGAAATGTCGTGCCGGGACACAAAGGAAAGACCATGAGGGAAGTTTTTTTTTCGTTTTTATTTTTTCGACTTACGATGTAGGAAAAGGTAGTAGAAGGATGCCCTGCATCAGAGACGGCCTTTGTGTGTTTCTATACCAATCTCTGCTTACACAAACATACACCGTGGCTTTGTTTGTGTTGGTTTCTGTTTCACAGAGAAAATAACGCAGCATTGTGATGCGTATTCAGCGTACGTGTTGAGCATCGCAGGGAACAACACGGCGAGATCCTACAATGTCGGGTTTTACTATCGCTAGCAAATGCAAATATACTTTTAATTTATTTCTGTTCACTACTTTCGTTTCATTTATAACGATACCGGGACTGCTTGTGCAAGTAAATTAGGGCTTAGGTGCTTTAATAAAATTTAACCAAGTATGCTTAATAGTGCGTGCAGCAGCTTCCAAACTTCACATCTGCGACACTTTCCGGAGTCATCTTAATGCTTACATTGAAAGATAGTGCGGATATTAAGAAAATAATCTCACAAAAAAGGTCAATAGTCACTTTCAAAACTTCCTAATAATAATAATAATAATAATAATAATAATAATAATAATAATAATAATAATAATAATAATAATAATAATAATAATAATAATATTATTATTATTATTATTATTATTATTATTATTATTATTATTATTATTATTATTATTATTATTATTATTATTATTATTATTATTATTATTATTATTATTATTATTATTATTATTATTATTATTATTATTATTATTATTATTATTATTATTATTATTATTATTATTATTATTATTATTATTATTATTATTATTATTATTATAGCATGTGGGGATCGGCAAAGCCTTGCTTGGGAAGTCCTTGCCATCGCAAAATGCTGCGTGAAAACAATCTTCTTCGCCTTCTGAGTGTTAGCTGAAAAAGCCACATCATTAGTATACGTTTGGTCGACTTCCTTAGAGCAAAGAGCCATAAAAGACTCACACCACAGTGAATTGGGCGTATACGAAATATGGCTACACCAAATGCGAGATCTCTCGTACGTCGTACGTGAATAACCAAGCCCGAGGAACTGATGCCGAAATCGCATGGTCGACACCGGCGTATACGGCTCGCATAACACGGGACACGAACGTTTGAATCTTCCGTACTTGCATTTTCTTTCCCAATACGTCTGGCGCCACGTGTTCGTGGGCCTGGGAGCAGTGCGAGTAAGGCGAAATTGCTTTGCGGTGGCAAATACATGCGGGCGGATATCGCATATGGCTCGCGCCACACATCGTCGCGTTCACACATCCCACAGCTCCTTCCGCCCGCCGCTTTGCACCACTAAACAGCACCACTAACTGTTGCCGTTTAAGCTCTCGTTTGCATCGCTGTGCATGCTGGTCAACTGCGCTGATAGCCACGGGATGTAAGCACTCGGAGGAACACTCGCTGCGCTTCGCTGTCTGTTTACACGGGATTGGGGAAAGCATCGCCAATCCTGCCGGTTTCGCCTGTCCCGAGTTACTTGCATGCATACAGGCACATTGAAAGTGACAGCTACAATATTCAAGCGTACTAATTCCCACTAAGCTGCAAGTTATTGGAAACTACAATGGGGTGCATCCCGTCATAATTATGAGCTCATGCGCGGTCACTTATTAACGCGACAACGTTAAAGAGCTCGTTTCGCAGAAATTCCGGCATCGGCGTTGGTGTCAGCATCGTTGGTTGGGAGCGAAAAAAAAAACATGTTTTCAGAAAAATTCAGAACGATGCAAATAAAAGAAATTATTAAAAAATTGGATCATAGCGGGCACCAAACTATGGTTGTTCGGGCGCGAGTGGAGATCGAACCCGGGTTGTTTGCGTGGCAAGCAGATGTTCTATTGCACGGCCATGCGTCTTTGTTTTCTACGGTATTTAATAAAGTATTTGCGTATTTTTTATTTATTTGATTTGCATACACAGATACACAAAGACACAAAGGAAATAAGGAGAGAGCAAGCTGGCAACTGCCCCTGAAGGGGCACAACACCTGCTCACTCTTTCGGGAGGAGAGAAGAAAAAGGGGAAACAAAGATTAGAGGGAAGAAAAAGGAAACAAGATGATGAATGAAAAAAAAAGACGAAGACTTCGACGAGTACTTGTATTTGCGTATTAAGACAAAATAAAGCAAACAAAAGTACAATCAAATGGCGACAATAAGCGCTCAAGCGTTAATTATAAACACTTAATGGCTAACACAGCGCCAGTTCTTCCCATAGAGAGCCCTTCACACTGTGTTGTGCAAACAAGAAAGAAGTGAAGCCAAACAGCTCTCCAAGATGAAGTACCAGTCCGGTCTAAAGTATAGCTCGTCGTAAATGTCTTTGAAGTGAATAGTCATTTGAATGAAGTGTGTGTTTGAAGAGGTGGTGGGTTCTGCATTGCGGTCCTACATTCGTGTCTTCCAAAGCTGTGCATACCTATGAGGCAGAACATATCATATGGCACTTGAACAAGCGCTGGTGGTAGAAGAAAACGTATTGTGTGAGAATTAATGACGAAACGTTTTTTCAGTGCTCGCTTAAGGACATCCCAAAAGAGTATGGCATCTTTGCAGCTAACAAAGCAATGTTCAATTGTTTCTGGCGCATCACATAGACGGCAGTTCACAGACGGAATAAAGATACCTTTTCTTTTTAACCACGTGTTTACCGTCAATGTTTCCGAGTGGAGTTTATAGAAGAATGTTTTTAATTCGGTGAAATGTACATTTTGCACACTAGCTTCAACACATCATGGCAGGGAGTGGTACAACGGAGGTGGAATGCGCACTGAATCTATATGCATGCAATTGTACACCGAGGTGTGTTGGAGGAGTTATTGTCCAATTAGTTCATGGGAAGTGGTTCGGCATGCCACTCCACAAGCGAAACCATAGTCCTACACTCTTAGAGACATTTAAACGAGCTCCTGATACTACGCCAAACTTTTCAATAGTAGATACCAAATTTTCGACACTTGGATTATCTGTGCAAAAGAAAGTGACATCGTCTGCATAAGCTAATACTTTAACTTCACTGCATAATATACTGAAGCCATGAATGCAACCCGACTGCTATGCTTAAGCACGGTGGTTCTAGATAAAATGCAAACAGAAGACTTCACATCGGGCATCCCTGTTTTACAGAAGTCGAATAGAAACGGGCTTGGAGAGTTGACTGTTACCAATCAGACGTGTTGAGCATTCATTATAGCAAAGTTTAACGCCTTTAAGAACAACTTAGCCAGTATTGGCATGCTCGAGAGGAGAAAAAAAGGAAGGAATGACAAACACGATCAAAGAATTTTGCAAGCTCTACCCGTAGCATTGCAAGCTGTTTTTTTTTTTTTTGAAAACTATGACAGTATTGAAGCACAGCACGAGTGACATGCGTATTGTTCTGTATGGATCGACCCTGATTTCACATGTCTAATGAGACCCAATGACTCGGATCGACATATGATTTCAAAGGCAGTGAAAGTAGCTTTAGTGCTTTAAAAACACACGCGTCCTGTATACAATGCAACATGACATATTGCAGTAATAATGCGCGGTACAAGCGCCCATTGCCAGCGGACGTCAGAACATGTGATTAGAATAATGGCTTCGTGGTATAACGCTGGTCACCAATTACAAAAGGCACAGACGCTACTGCGCCTGTTTCCTTAAGGCCACGTATATTATAGTGGGTGCATAGCAAGTTTTAAAAGGTTTCATGCACTAAGTATTTGAAGTACGCACTATAGCAGGATATTGCCATCGCGTTCAACTTCTAAAGGTGAAGCTTCAGGATCCCCTAGTTTTTATTTTTGTACTCAATCTTTTTCATCAGTGCACTGTGAACTCAAAACAGCTCCGGCAAGGTTAAACAAACATCTTGCGTCCATGTGCGACTGACATGTTATGTTGACGCGATGATAGGTTGACATGTGCGGCACCGCTAAGCGATGTTTTCTTTTTTATTATTGCCATTCATTTAAACTGACCCATATCGGTGGGAGTGCAGAAAAAAAGATGCAAAATGGAACTCTCCATTTTTACTTCTTCAACTGTTCGTGCGCAGAAACGGCCAATGTTAAAACGTTACATAGGCCAGCAGCACGGAATGAAGCTGAGGGGTGGGGTGTGGTAAATTGGCAATTATGGCGTGGCCCGTAGCCATCGTATTGACGAAATTTAGTAAACGGACTGCACTTCGAAACCAAATACAGCACTTCGGGACGCAGTGCGGCCTATCTGGTCTATAAGTTGAGCCTGGCCTGTTTCGACCTACTGTACAGCCGTGTCGTTGATAGCGGACACCTTTATGAACCCATCTCGCAAATGAATGCCCGATCACGTCTGACTGTAACAGCTCCTAAAGCCCATGCCGCGGAAGCAAATGAAGCGTGGTGACAATTTCGCACATCCTGCACGGTATAAAGCCACCATAATGGGCCTCATTATAAGAATGTGAATAAAAGAAATGCGAAAAGCCGTGACAATGTGCGGATCACGTTTCGCTGCATGTACACTGTGTTTGTTTGCACCGCGTTAGAACGCCTTTGACTACGTGCCAGGAAATGATAACGATCTGCTTGGTTACCAGTCCGGAAAGATAGGTCACGTTACGGTCTAGTATAGATGTCATCCCATTTGCGTTTACTCTATACGTGTGACGCGTAGTATTCGTCGTTCTCGATGCTGCTGGAATGACACTACCACAATTTCAAAGCCGATTCCTTTTTGAAGTTCTCCTTGGTTCTTTGCCGTAGAATTTTAGCGTTTGCCAATGTAGAAGTGTTAGAAAAGAAAATACGAGTCACGGCGTGCAACAAATTAATCTTGTTTTCTTTTAGTGACTGGGGATATGCCCGCCCACGTTGCATAAGTTGTTTCTTTCTCTCTAGTTGGAAGAATCACCAGCCCTTCAAGACACTATTTTGTAAATGTTGTGCCAAGACATGGTCGATTGCTGACCGACAAGCCGACGGGTAAGAGCAATCACCTTTGCCGAGTTGAGCCTGGTATGGATTAGCTCGATAATCGATAATATTGCAGCCTTGCCATCTTCCACTGTAAAGATCTCGATGCCTTTTGAGGCCTTCTAACACATTTTGAAAGCAAGCTATACTTGTGTACATATACATCTTAAAGTCACTTGGAGTTATGCAGATGTGCTTGCAACGAGAAATTAGACATCGTTGTGTCCTTCACATCTTCTCATGAAAGAACGCAAACAAGCTCGTCACAGAGAAGAAGAAACGACATGGCATATACATTTCGTGACGTCTCCGCACGAAAGCATACACACACCGCAAAGACAAAATGAGGCCGTGCAAGATATGAATATTCAAAACTGAAACGTGGGATCGGGTTTCACACTGGCCAAGGACACATTCCGCGCACGCGTAGAAATCCGATACCTCACGCGTACTGCACGCTGTGTACCTCGAGCCACGAATGCGAGCTTCGCGCTGACGCCCCGTATACATCTGAAGTGAGAAAAAATAATAATAAAAAGAACACACGCACAGCCACTCGTATACCTATTGCATGGTGGGGCGTTGTGTGGGAACGCTTAATGAATGACACCGGTAGCCTTGGAACATTAGATCCGCCACCGCGGCTGCCGTAAATGAAAACAAGCATGTGCGAGCAGGTCCTCGCTATATGTGCATACGCGAACTATGTAAGTTCGTGTTGCAGTTTCGTCTAGCCCCCACTAACAAAAACAAAACAGGAAAGATTTTTGAGCAAGACATACCATGCAGCTACACAAGGACTGAGGACGAGGATGGCATCAGGTCACCATGTAAGGAAAGGCAGAAGCAATGACACCGAGACTATACGTAAAATTTGAGAGCTACTGGCTTTGCTCTAAGATTTTCTAGCCATAAATTTTTATTCCTAATGTTTATGTGTGTTAGTTGAACGCTGTCACTATCACAATGAGTTTGTGCTATCGTGACTTTTTCTGCTCCTTCATTATGTAGTTCATTCTCCCTTTCACGAGGGCATGTTACAAACAGGCATCTCTATGTAACCTCCTTGTCTTTCCTATTTTATTTTTCCCTCTATTTCATGATTAACATTTATCTCTATACTGTTTGTTGCCTTTTAACGAGCACTTGTACTCTCTTGACAATTCCAACGAGCATATGGATGAATTAGTAACAGCAAAACGGGTCCCTGCTTTGTGGCTTTTTAAGTGCATGAACTTGAGCACTTATAGGTATATAGGTTTCCATAATCGTGCTGTTATGTCTCAACATACGAAAATTCAGCAGACTCAAGCGGAGACTATATGGCGTAGATTTTTAAAGAAAAACGTTTGTGAATAGACTGGGGCCACACAGTATAATTTCTCAGTTATCGCAGCCGTAGTAGTCAAGACTGTTGTGCTCTTCACAGTCACGTGACTGTATACGTGCTTTAGTGGGGAGACCTAGTCTCATGCACTGCCAATAAATAAAATTATGTTGTCAACTTAGTTTTCTCAGCATCGATATTTCTGTATTCTTTCTACACGTCCTAACGTCGGGGTAACAGATACGTGCATTCCGTGACGAGCGTTAAGATCAAAAACAGATTCCGTGCTAGTATCTGTCATGCAGTACGTTATTTAACTGAAAGGTAGAGGATCAGCCACTTAAGTTCAAGTACAAGCGCACGAAAAACAGGAAACAGAATAAGAACTGCGCCGTTACCGGGCGAACATCTGCTTGGCTCCCTCGACACAGGCGGGCCTCCCTCTCGCGAATGATATATGCATGCGGGAGTGCGAAAACAGGAACCGGAAGTGGGGTCCCTGTCCCTAAACCACTCGTGTCGGGAAAACACCGACCACTTCGTTTAAATACTGCTTAAGGACGGTTCGTTCGCTCGAACGCTTTCAGCAGCCCTCGCTTCTTTCGCAGTCGACCACAGCCATACAAGCTGCTTTATGTAATTTGTCTATTTAAGATCTTTGTGCACAAATGTATGTATATTCGTGATGTAATAACCGCACCCGTTGTATTCGTACGCGCTTCACGCAGGCCCAGCTTACGTAGGCATTCTAAAACTGACGTCGATGGGCAATGCAGTGACACAACATGCGTGCTCTCGATACGTTCATAAGTCCGCATAACCATTCAGGTGTTCGATTATGATAGGGCGTGGGCTATTCCGCTTAATTCTGTGCGGTTTAAATAAAAATATGGCCCAGAACGAGGTTTTGGGACCCACAGAATAAAGAAAAAGCAAACAAAAATCAACAGTGCATGAAAGAAATGATTACTTCTTAGGGGTTTCTTTTTCTTTTGTTAGACCAAACTTTATTAAGACCTAACAGACCTACCTCAAAGAAAGTATGTATAAAAAAATTCCATATTTTTTTGCTTGATTGTTTGTTAGTTTTAATGAAGATTGCCTCTGTTAGACCAAACTTTATTAAGCCCTAACAGACAAATACCTCAACGAAAGTATGTATAAAACATTCCATAATTTTTTGCTTGATTGTTAGTTCTAATGAAGATTGCCTCTAAACAGTGCTTGCATTAAAAATGTATAAACAAATGCGTAAATGAATAAATATTGAAACACACTATGAAGTGAAAAGGCAAATAGTTCAAACGTTTGAACTCGTTCACAAGACTGTTCTAAATAATACTCACTTACTTCATGTGAAATACAAGAACCATGCGACGTGCTTAGAAGTGGTTAATATATAGACGCACTTCGGACTGAACATACGCCAGCATAACAGAAACTGCACAAATGAAAACCAATTTTCTGACCCGGATGTATACGATTAACTAAGGTGCACCATGCGTTAGCATGTACTCGAGAAAGTCTTCTTAGCTGCGATATTAAATGAAGGAATTGCGCATAGAACACGGAGCTAGTATTTAGTGTAAATCATCAAATGTTTTTTTTCGAATGAAATCGAAGTAGTCAGGAAATGGTGATGAAGAGGTCGTCAATAAATTGTTCATGTACAGCATCGTTCAATTTGTTAACTTGAATTATTCCTCGTAGCAACAATAGCACGATCTTCTTACATGATGAATACAAGGAATGAAGGCTCTTTTTACCTTAAGGATCTTACTATGAAGGCTCTTTTTACCTGAGCAGTGCTATCATTTTGTGTAGGTGCATTCTAATGGCAAGTGTAGGCAATCTCTCCGCAGCTTATATTACCCGCATGTTCACGTGATACATTGTTGTCACTGTAATGTAGCCGGTTTACCTCGCTATAAGTCGTTTCACTCACTATAACCAGGAAAGCACCTTTGCAGGCTACTCATATTCCATGGAAAAGCTGTAATATACGTTGTAAAGCTGGAAACACACCACAATTCGTCATCGGGCATATTGTCGGCAAGGCGGCAACGTCAGAAGCGTGAATCATGACTGCGCACATATTTCATGTCCACGACGCTTGGAACGTGGCCGAGTGATCGAAAACCAAAACTTATTTTGTCACGAAATCCCGCGGGAACATTCAAGTTTCGCCATTGTCTGGAAGAGGAAAAAAAAAACGTACATTACCCTTATCCAGAGATCTGTTTTTCCCGCGCGTACACTGGTGGCAACATGATCTGAGAACGCTCAAGCAGACATTCCGGCCACAAATACCTGACTATAAGGAACCTGAGAAATGGAAACGTACAAGCGTTTGCAAAAAAAGGAACTGAAACTTTCAAAAAGAGTCCCATTCGTGCACGCGACACACAGCACTTGACCAAGTTTGCATGCAGCGAGCATTGGGTGCGTATTGCTATCCGCCTCGGACTGCGGTTTGAAGAATCGTGTCTCACGCCAAACGATTAATTCTTTTTCTCACACGCGCAGCGCTTCATCTCGTTTCGTGCCAGCCCTCCAGCGACCGAAGCCAGGCCGAACACCTCTCCGCGTGGCATGGCCGATCAGATATCCCCGGCGCGCGCGCGACTCGCCGCTGGATCAGACAATGCCGCCTTAACGCCCTAATGGCGCCTTTGTTCTTTGCCGCCGCCTCTACCAGCATCAATGCATGCCTTCTGCGGACGACGAACAGATAGCCGCTCACCGTCTCCCCTTCGCGCACCCAAGGGAGAGCATGCCGGCATATGCTACACCATTCCGCAAGTATGTATTGCCGTGAATGCCTCCCCCTTACCCTTCTCCCATAGGGCTTTCACCAATGATTCGCTGTCCTCCCTTGCAGAACGTTCGGGCCCTTATTGTATTTCGATGACCGTTCGAAGCTCTGATGACCTCAAAGGTGGGCATATCCGTCGTTCGGTCATCAGGATCGTGCCCGGCTCACTAGTGTATACGGGGTGTCGCGAATGCGGACGTGGTGTCTGTCCTCTGGGATCGAATTCTCTTTTCCGTGTGCCTACTTTCTTCTTCCTCACACTGCTGTCTCTATACGGCGCATTGATTCGAGATAAAGAGACGGCTAGTATTTGGAGCATTCGAGAACAATTCGGGCGTAACTTATTTTCGGCACCGGCCGATTTATGGGTCGTCAGAGTAGAACGCGCTGAGCAGATTGGCCGGTGGTATATACTGCTTTCGTACTTGTAGGTACACTGCCTTTGTAACACGCCTTCGCCGCTTATAGAACGAGTCGGATTAAGTTACCGAGTTGCGAGGTGCAAGGCGATGGATGGTGATAGTGATAAATAATGATACAAGGAGGTGGTTAGAACGAAACTTTCTTGATAGAGGTTTGCCTATATAGGGTATACGCCCTCATGCGTTGCCTTCCCAGCAGTATACGGTAAATTTCACCTATACTATGCGAGATTACGCAGATTAGAAAGGCTATAGCAATTTCATGATATTCCGCTGTAACCAGTTCACATTTCATATTGGGATTTCTGGGGTATCTGCGATAGAAAGGGCATGCTTCGAACACCATGTGCACGTGTACTGCGCAGAAATAGTAAATGACAGGCCGAAATTCGTGCATTATCTGTATGTTAGCGAACAGCATCTTATATTGTTCGTCAACGTCTGTACTGCTCGTTTCCGGAAGAATTTTGATAACAGCTGAGAGAAAGCGAACATAGCTGATGTAACTACCAGGCCAGCTATTCAACGCATTGCGAAAAAGGGGATACGTGACAATTTAAGTGAAAGGCCAAAAAAGCATAAAAATACCCGGATTACTTTAAAACAAGAATGTGATGTTATGCGTTACTTATGAGGCCCCAACGCTGATCATGTCATGTAACTACCATGTTTTTTTAATAATCTTATCACCACTTGTAATGCGACTTGCGTTGTTGTATAGGCATACATGTACTATGATATGCCGGCCACCTTATCCAGCATAGTCAATGCTACCTAGAAAAATAATTTCGGGCTTGCTGACTGCCACCGTGACGTCAAGCGTCTTGAGCGAGCGGGCGCTCACGGGAGACTTTAAAGTCATCGCGACCAACGTCTACCAGGAATTGATTATTCATTTCCAGCAAGTCTTACATGTGCAGTAGCTTTGCCTCGCGCGTCAGAAAAGGTAGAGGTTTAAAAAAATGTATTGCGCTTTAAAGTGTGTATGTGCGATTTATCTGTAAGTCATTATTTTAATTAAAAATAAATAATTGTACGCCACCAAACACGTGAGCGACTTAAACGAGCGCAGTTTGATGGCCCAACAGAGTGACTGAATAAATGAAATGAATTTCATTAAAATTTTACACACACATGCACAATGTCCAACAGATGCACAGAGACTGTTCTGTCGATTCCCTACACTTTTGCGGTTTCCTCAACCGAGTGAGCACTTTTGTATACTGCCGTGCCGGTTCTTGGGTTGATGCACATCTGCCCAAATCGTTAACTATCGTGCGTGAGTGGCAACTTTTCTGCGCGTCAGCGCCGTTAGACGGCGCCGGGTTACAAACAGGGCGAGAAGCACGTACCCACAAAGAGCCCTCAACAGGGCCCGACAGCGTAAGCAGGCGAACAGTCGTTTTTTATTTCTTACCGAAGATCAACGTTGCAGCCACAAATCGATGAACACACATTACAGATACGCCCACACCCGCACAGATGAGGTAAGCAGTAGACGATGGTTTATCTACCGTACGCTGATATACGTTTATCAGCTGAAGAAGAGTGTCCAGCCCCAGCTGAGCGCGCTTTGTGGACGTGCGCTCATTCTAGCCTTGTTTTCAACTCGGCTACATCGTACGGCACTGACGCATGGAATAATCACCCACTCCCGCACGTTAGATAAAGATTTCGGTGGTTTTACTTCGTAGTCATCCTTAGCATTCTGGTTTGAAATGGAGTTCACACAAGTAGCATTTAAGAAAGCGATCCATCACTGGCTTTCCGCTCCACATGTCCCTTATTGGCTAGGATGCAAAACGGGAAAATCTTTGTGGTGTCTACAGGCATCGAAATTTGCCGTGAAGAGTCATACTCCAAGGAAATAAACTATAGGCAAAGGTGCTTGAGACTGGGGGATATTTACAATACCGCAAAAAATGGTTGGAACAGTGGTAAGAAATACTACATATTAGATGCACAACGCCACGCGCCAGAGTTCCTTCCTTTTTCTCAATAGTCGTCGGAGGTTTTTCAATAAGCCCGTGGGGCTATGCGAAAACAGCGAAATGCTTACAGACACCCAAGGCCTGTTCCGTGGACATATTGCCGCGAGCGCTTGTTCCTTTATTTTGATGTGTTCGCGGGGCGAGCAGAGGAACGCATCTCTCGCTGCTTAAAAAGACGCTTGAGCAGAGCGTGAAAATGCGTCTACTTCGTTTCGCCGTCGTTTCGCAGCTAAGCAGATTACGTCTCAGCAAACGTGCTCGTCAAGAACGCGATATCAATGGAAGTTCATTGTCTCGGGATGCTACGTTATCGGGAGGGTGAGCTTCAGTGACACTCAGCTAAATGCGTCTAATGTCAAGACTTACGCTATGGAGTCCGAAAGACGCACGACATATTTTACAGAAATAACCAAACGTGCCTGAGGCTGCGCTTTGAAAGCAAGTCAAAAGCATACCTTGGAATCCGGCAGAGAACGCATGTTGATGCCATGCCGATGAACGAAACACTCCGATTTCGCTTTTTGGTCGTCCATGGGGAATGAAAACACTCGGACCTCCACGACATTGTCAATAGCGATGACAGTTGGGCCCGCAGCACTAGACCATTGCAGTGTACACCACACAATCATTCAGTGAACGAAGCGCATAATAGCACCACTCAGCACTTTCCAGACGCAGAAAAACACTGCCATCTTCATGCAGTCGCAAAAAAAAACAAACACCGGCACACTACGACATGCTTCGTAGGCATGGCAATCCTCACTGGAACGGCGGCAGCATGCATGAAAACTTCTACTCGGCAGGGGACGAGGGTTAAAACCGAGTGACATCAGAGGCCACGGCCGGAGCAGGGAGCAGGCCTGAATTATTTTTCTAGGTGGTATTCGCACGGTGCATATTGTCACGTGGTCTTAACGTTGACAAAGGTAACCACCGGCGTGTCAAAGAATAAACTCTTTATTTCGGCGAACTTCTGGCCGGGAAACAAAGTCAGACTACTGCAATACATGCTGGCACTGATAGCGGTGAACAGAGCGTCGGCCGTCGACAATCTGATCGACGGCCGGGAAGGCGGGAGGGGGGGGGTAGTGATTTATAATAAGTAAAGCGACTAAAAGCTTTCCCTGCAACTGTCGGCTTCAAAGTGGGCAGAACACCTCAGCAGGAAAGATTTAAAAAAAATGGCAGCATATCCACGGAGTGAATGATGGGGAGTGGGGCGAAGCATTCGTCCGTCCATTCGTTCTTGCTTCCGTCCGTTCCTGCGTACGTCTGTGTAACCGTCCATGCATCCATCCACCCGTCCGTGCGTGCGTCTGTTCATGCGTGCGTCCCTGCGTTCGTCCATGCATCCGCGCCTGCGTCCGTTCATGCGTCCATCCATGCATCTGTCTGTGTGTCCGTTCGTCCATCTATTCAGCACTCCAAGTACCACCATCTCGCATCTTTCCATCATATATTCTCCATAAAGAAGCACCGCCATCCAGCGGACATTTCAAGGAATAAACGGGAGGTGGCACATGCACACTTTCTTACGGCTTGCGCTTCGGGTTTACTTCCCACCTTTAACCACCTCGAGTTCATGGTATACACTAGTTCACTGTATTCATGGCTATGCGGCCCAACGCTCGCTAAACCTTTCTAAAACCAAGGAGGTTACACCCAGCGAGTATAACGTAGCAACCCTTTCTTGTCAGATCGTGCTCAATGTACATGCCAATAGCTGTTAATGGGGATCGCAGCGTGCGCGTTACCTAAAGGCCGAATGCTCCTGTCTCTCATTCCCCCTTAGCAGCGATTAACATGTGCATTGAGCACTATCTTTTATTGTTCAACAACGCACAGAAGAAATCTCTCACCGGAACCACCTTGGAGGTCAAATTCGTAAGGACCGCTATTTCGGATATGTGCCACTGGTGGTTATGTACAACGAGGGATGCACAAGCCACTGTACATGCTGTAAATAAACTTTTCCTAAACACGGAGCTTCGCCCCTAAAAGTAGAAGTAAAGATTAAGAGAAAAGTTAAGCAGTGGGATACGGTTAGGGAAGTAAGTGGACGGGGCCCTGATCACTGAGCAGTCCTCGAAGAGAGGACATCGCTGACGAGACAACTGCCAGCCACGAAATCAGCCGAGCGTCTGATCTGATCCATGCCAGGCGCGTCTGCATTTATAAATGCGGCGTCGAACATTCGAGCACTATCGCTAGGGGCCGCGTTTGTTCTAGAATCAGCTCCGCTGTTCCAGTTTGCGCGTACAATAAGCTTCACAAACTATTCAAAGATAATCTGGAACGTTCTCAGACTTGTAGGTACCTGAGTGCCTACATATGTGTTTATGTATACCTACATATATATGTAGGTAGGTAAAGAAGTTGAACGATTCCCGAATAATCCATGAGAGGGCAGGGAAGAAAAAAAGAAAAGAAGCAGGACGTTATGGGCCCTCGAGCCGCTCTAGATTGCTGGACACTCTTGTGCTTAAGCAAACCCTCTGGCACACCTGGTCTACTGTCCGAAGCTGTACCTGTTGCGAGCCGCGCGCAGAGCGGCCTCTAATCGCTCCGAACGTTCTGACTCTTCTTTAGCGCGCACAAACATTCCTCTCCTTGCAGCATCCATGGCCACCGAGAAGCGAAACAGGCTACCGATTGAGAAAGCGCTGCGAACGAGGTGCGCGGTTACGCGTCCTAACTTTGAAGGCAAAGCTCGAGAGTCCCCCAAACTTGTGTTGATTCATATTTCGGAGTTCTTATAACTACTCTTGCAGGTAGTTTGCGAAAGCAGGGTAAAAGATAGCGAAATCTTCGGTACATGTTCTGCACTCGATATTTACAGTTGCGTTTGTTTGGTTTAAACAGCGCTAAAGCTGTGGCCAAACATCGACAAAACTGCGTTGTTTCCAGGGGCTGTTTCATGCAAAAATATTCGTCTATTTTTTTCTTTTTATTTTTGGCCATGAATCAGTGGGTAAAATCAACGTCGCGTTCACGTTGCGCTATGTGAGATTGTGATGAGTAAAGATGATGCACGCAAGACCTTTAAAGAAGAAGTAAAATAGGAGGAAAAGAACGGCAGGGAGGTTGACCAGCTTATAGGCAGCTGGTTTGCCACCCTGCGCATGGGAGGGGGATGGGGGAGATGAAAGATAGAGAGGAGAGGGAAGAGAGATAAGCACATGATGTCGAGTATCACGATAAAACAGGAAGTACATGTGACGCATCTATAGTGTCAGATAAAGCGATCGTCTTGTAGCAGGTACTGAGAAGCCACCTGTTCCACACAAGTGCAAGTTGCCTACAGCTCCGCCTTCAACATCGAGGGCCCCGGCTGCAACACTGGTCTGCAGTGCACTATACGGGCTAAATAAATCATACGTCTCTTATAAAGCTCGCAAGCTCGTTCAAAGAAAACATGTTTAATTGGATAAAACAAAGTATGCTCGAGGATGACCTGACAAAACTGGAACTCTTGTTCACACGAATGTGGTTGTGGTTATATATAGCCAGCACTGAGCGCAAGCGTTGGATGTACACTGTGCTCAAGCCTCGTATACTATATATATACAGTTAACTAATAATACCTGCATGAGACCATAGGACCACACAGAGGAACGAGTGGCTTAAGTAAAGAAGTGACAAAAAAAAGAGTAAAGCTGAGCAAATTTCTGACGTACACGTCCATGTATGCGCAAGATCGGGGCGATGTTTCATTGGCACCCACGTTGTAAATCATCTTCGCCGCGCGGGGAGAATCGCGTCGTTAAATATGAATCAGCGACGGGTGTCTCTCTTTGTCCTCTCGTATTTCCAAAGCGCAGCTGCTCTGCCCCAGGTATGCGGGTCTTCCAAATCCAGGTAATTTGAGGGTTGGCGCCCAAATACCTCAAATCGAAGGTATATTCGTTCTCTTCTCCCCTCCTTTTCATCCTCCGTCCATCTTTTTGTCCCTGTTTTTGCTGCGCCGATGCGCTCTGTATGCTTCTTTTGTTATCTTATTTTCATTTAAACGTAACCTATACGTTTCACGTCCCGCACACGAAACGACATGTGTGCAGAGAGCGAGAGAGAGAGAGATACTGACGGAGTCTATACAGGCCTTGACGCATGGTGAGTCGCGCGCGCCAACTCGAATTGCGAGCCCTGGAAGCAAATTGCACATAATTCCGGGTCACCGGACTGGTTTGTCGAGCGAGTTTCATCTCGCAATGGCAGTATTTGAAGACGGCAGCAGCGCAGTCACTGCTCGGGGCGTGCGCGCTGAATAAAACAGGCGACGTCCTCTCCCGCGGCGCCGAATTGGCTGCCGACTTTCGAAGGTGCACAGAGTGATCGCGATTGAGGAAACCAAGCCGCATGTGCGGTGTGCTGCTTATACGTACCTGCATGAGGCTCTCCTTCTTGCGATTTCATCATCGCGCTGGTTATCCTGTCAGCGGGGGAGTCCTGCGGGAGAGCTCCGATGTGCGTCGACCATGCCTGTTTGCTCGTCGGCTTGCACGCTTGACGAGTGAATCACGCTGGTCATTGTGTTCATGTGATCATCGCAGCCCTGTTCCTGCTTCTTTGCTTTTATTAATTTATTTATTTATTTATTAATTTATTTAACAATAGCTTACAGGCTACAAGCGGGGTAGAGGGGTATAGAAGAAGAGAGCAGCCCCATATATACTTTGGATATATGCTAAATGCAGAAGCGAAAACAGTGTACACGGCATCACACAACAATGAGAAATGCAGTGCTGAAATAAATAATTCTGCAGGACTAGTCAAAAACAACACCAGTAAAAAATAAAGCATATGATGAGGGATTAACCATGCACACTATTTACATACCATCGAGTTGTGTAATGTAGTAAAATTAAGGCGTTATACAATATTACGCTTCGCAGAAACATATTTGACAATACGGTGCTAGAACAATACATCGTGCTAAAAGCTTTACAATAACACAGAGAGCACACTGCGATAGTGGTTGCCGTTATTGTTTTCTTGTGTATGCACTATGACAGTATACGCCACAACGCGTGCCTGTTTCAGTGCCGACTATAAGTCTGTATGAAAATGGGTGTTAAATCTAGAGTTACTGTATATGTTTCCTCTAGGTAGCACAGTTGCGCCATTGTTTTCCGGGCGCCGCCTACTGAGCATTTAACGATTTCAGCAACGCTATTGGTCGAGTGTCATCACGTGGTCATAGGTAGTTCATTTACGCTGCGGAGAAGCTATAGCACTACGCAGACGACGTACGTTACAACACCGATGCGCCGCAGATTATATACGGGCATCTCAACTGCGGTTGACATCGGCTGCGGTATTTATTCTCGTCGCGTGAGAGAAGTGTGGTAGCAAGTGCATTCTTTGTTGAATTGTACTGCGCTCAGCCCACATGATTAGACGTGGTTGCAGTGGGGGTTGCTAAAAAAAGATTGGTGTTCAGTGAGGAAGCAATAAAAGCTTGGCTTCTTTTTAGCTATCCATGGCATCGCAAAACTTGCTCTATTTTTTTCGTATTACCCACAGATGCAATTGAGTAATATGTGGGGTTTAACGTCCCAAATCCACCATATTATTATGAGTGGAGCCGTAGTGAAGGGCTCGGGAAATTTCAGCGACCAAGGGGTTCTTTAACGTGCACCCAAATGTGAGCACATGGGCCTACAGCATTTCCGCCTCTATCGGAAATGCAGCCGCAGCAACCGGGATTCAAACCCGCGACCTGCTGGTCAGCAGCCGAGTACCTTAGCCACTAGACCACGGCGGCGCGGCACAGATGCAATGAATACCTTATACATGCCGAGTTCGTCAGCATGTGTCGGCTGCATACGTCCAAATTGACTGACGGGCAAAACGCTAAAAATAAAGGGGTTGATTGATATGTGGGGTTTAACGTCCCAAAACCACCACATGATTATGAGAGACACCGCAGTGGAGGGCTCCGGAAATTTAGACCACCTGGGGTTCTTTAACATGCACCCAAATGTGAGCACACGGGCCTACAGCATTTCCGCCTCCATCGGAAATGCAGCCGCCGCAGCCGGGATTCGATCCCGCGACCTGCGGGTCAGCAGCCGACCACCGCGGCGGGGCTATAAATAAAGGGAGAAGTTAGACTAAAATTCTTCAAATAGGTAAGATGTTGGAGCTAGCGCGTGAATTTATTGCAGCTTTCAAACCTTAAGTGAAAGGAATGTTGGAAGTGCCAGGACTGTTGAACAACAATGCATATCAGCTGTCGTGAGCCACGATTGTAATAAGATCGTAATACGAGAGCCGTTTGTAACATGGGCGTGGCGCGGCTACTCTCGATTGATATTTAGCTCGATTCAGTTAAAAACGATAAAACTACAGCTGAATGAGCCCAACACGAGAAAAGAGTTCCGTTCCTAACTGGCTCAATCACAATAAGAAGTGCGAAAATAATTTCATATTTGTGAATAAAAAAATAACGGGAACGAAGATGAATAAACCTCAAATCAGCCGAAAAAAAAAGCTAATGTGTGACCAAATATAAATATATATCTCGCTGGTTCAACAAACCGACGCACTTTGCTTCATTATTGCGTGCCAAGAACGTAAGCACAAAATTAAGGGGTGTTAAATGAGGCCATATCTAGCAACCGAGTTTTGGTCGTATCTTCATATTAACAGAAAGAAAGCAAAAAAAAAGCAACGCTAGTACTCTGAAGCGCGAATGCTGCTTCTACGCGGGCGGCGAGTGGCTTTCCCGCAAGATCATTAAGCCCAAGATGTGAGGCCAACCCCTGATATCTTGGGACAACCCTGCTACCCAAAGGTAGCATGTACAGTAACTTTAGTTCAAACCTTTCGTGCTACTGTGTAAACGGGCTAACTTAAAGCTTGATTTCAAGACAGAAAGATAACAAGAATTAGCTTGCGCATTTACTGGCAGCTGCTGGGGCTTTAGTCATTCGCCGTGTCGAACTTCAAGGCAAACAGAGATTGTGGGCTTGGGCTTCCTTATCGTCAAAGATCCGCGCGCAAATACACGTATACAGACCCGCGGCGTCATTTACGATCTGATATATTAAAGCGGTTTCGCGGGGTAATCAATTTATTCGCGAGGTGTATGTTTCGGTGCAAATAAATAAATATATCTTGGGCAATAGACCTTCATGAATTCTCTATTATTAATGACGTGTAACGGGTATAAAAGACTGATACATGAGTGCGACATTAAAAACAACTGGCACAATACCGCCTTCTCGTGCGAAAGAAATAAGTCGAAAGAAATAAAGAAGGAAAAAATGCTATAAACGCAGGTGGTATAGACTGCAATCACCTTCATAGGCAGATTGGTGCCACTCAAGGACGCGCAGGTGCTAGCGGCGACTAACACTGATTCATATCGGTTCGCGTTTAATCTATTAACATGTTCGATCGCCGCCGAGCAATCAAACCCCGTAATCTTTTCTCCTCGCGTTGTACTTCTGCACACGCTCCCCGCAATCTTCGCTCGCCTTTGTAGGTGTCACCGCGTTCAATGCTCGAGGATTGCGAAAACGGTTTCGCTACGCTTTTCAGCGCATGCGTACACGGACGCTTCATGATGCACTACAATATGTACAGTCGACGTGGCATGCCACTCACGTACTCTTGAGGAAATACACATGCTATAGACGTTATGAATCTGAACATCTCGGATGAGAAAAGGAAGACAGGAGACCCAGTTTAACCACAAGAACTCTTTGTTGGCTACCTGGCGCTAAAAGATAAAAGACAAACAGAAATAAACCATGAAACTTCATTGAAAATAGAAGGTAACCTAAAATACGTCAGTGCACGTGTGTTATAACAATAATTTCTGGGGCTTTACTTGCCGAAACGACGATATGATTATAAGACACGCCATAATAGAGGACTCCTGATATTTCGAACACCTGGAGTTCTAACTTGCACCTAAAGATCTAAGCAGACAGGCCCTCTAGCATTTTCGCCTGCATTGAATATGTGGAACTGAAACTGTGAGTTTGTGAAACTGCACCCGGCCACTTTTGAAAAAAAAAATATAAGCTACCTGCTTTGCCAAGGCTACGACCAGTGGAATAGCCACAGATGCAGTTAATATCACAGCTATGGACTGCAGGAGGCGCGACAGTCCTTAGAAGAGACGTGCGCAGTATACGCTGGTTTCCAACAAACCACTTGGAAGAGCGACAAGCTGTGCTCATAGGTGTGCACTCGTGGATGTCCTACATGTGCTTTCGACTGATCTGATGATTCCGGCCACCCAAACTACTCTGCAGGTGCTGGAGGCCTGATAAGTGCTAATACAGTGCATGGTATCAGTTACCTACTTATCGGCGTGACACATTCACGACCTATAGCTTTGAAGGCGGCGAGGTCGCAGTTTTCTTGTCGAATGTCAGAACGCTCAAGTCCATGTCAGAGAAATATCAGGTTCACTGACCTACATCGTAGTCCCTCCGTACTTTCTTGTGTACGCACTCCTTATGTGCCAGCCTTTTGCCTCTCTTCCTCTTCCTGATTTCTTTACCCCATCTGCATGGCCGAGCTTATGGCTCTTCATTGGGATATTGGATATGTGGGGGCTGGGAGTTGAAACTAGGGTGCCTTGATGCACTCATCGAGGCCCACTATAGTTTTAACACCTCCCGAAAGCGTTGCCGCTGCACCCCCTCCCTCTGAGGCCTTCACGATGGGAATGTAGGACAAGTACGAGACATTAAGGAGGCTTACTCCCTCCCCCGTCCTATCCCCCTTTTATTATGTGAGAATGGCCATGCCCCAAGTGCATAAGATCTAGCGAACCTTGTTGACTTGCCTGTTATTGCTCTTCCACTTTTCTTCTCTCTCTAATACATTATAATTTTCCCACGTTTACCTAAATTCGGAAGCCCATCAATCTATACTGATAATGACAGTGCCATATCACTTCGACGATGGCCATTGTGGCCGGAGCTGAATTAAGAGTTGTAAGGAACGAAACTATTTCATTTATTATGAGTTTTTTTTTTTCTACATTTGCAAGGAAAACAGTACATGCGGAATGCTCGACCCCTGACAATGGGAGTACAGACGCAATGCTCACGTCATTGTACACCCCATATGACGTCTCCTTAAATATCGGTAGCAATTAAAAGAGGCCCATTTAGTTAGTTATTTTATGAGGCATTGGTGAGGGAGCCGTTGGTGTTTGTTTATTAAGGCGACATAAGTCTGAGAAAACATACACTTAACGGAGATCTACATATCTGATCAAAAAATAATAATAAGCAAATTTCTCTCTCGAACCCAAGAAGGTCAAAAACTCATTAAATTCAAGAGAAAGGGAAAAGAAAGCAACGTAGGAATTGCCTAAACTGGCATTACCCGTACAAGTATGAGAAGTCAGCTCACTCACAACACCAAGAGTAAGTTACAAAAACTGTCAGAATGCAAGTGCTCGCATACTTACGAGGAGAAAGAACAACTATCGTATTCCGCCCGAAAAATCAACGATTTCTTTCGACATTTGACATTAATGTAAACTCACATGTGGTCGCACAATTTAATGTTGTCACACAATTTAGGTGCCTCGGTGTGGTATTCTCCTCATCTATGCCTTGAGGACACCACGTGAATTCCAAGGCAATTCATCAGCCTGACTACGTTCACTGCAGAACAAAGCCCTCTTCCATGTTCCGCCAGTTAACGCGGTCATGTGCTTGCTGCTGCCAATTTATACCCGTAAACTTCTTAATCTCATCTACCCACCTAACCTTCTGCCTCCCCCCAACTCGCTTGCCTTCTCTGGGAATCTAGTTAGTTACCCTTAATGACCAGCGGTTACCCTGTCTACGTGCTACATGCCCGGCCCATGTCCATTTTCTCTTCTTGATTTCAACTATGATATCCTTAACTCCCGTTTGTTCCCTAATACACTCTGCTCTCTTCTTGTCTCTAAAGGTTACACCTATAGCATTTTTCTCTCCATTGCTCGCTGCGTCGTCCTCAATTTAAGCTGAACCCTCGTTGTAAGTCTCCAGGTTTCTGCTCCATACATAAGTATACCGGCAAGATGCAGCTGTTATGTACCTTCCTCTTGAGGTATAGTGGCAATCTATCAGTCATAATTTGAGAGTGCTTGCCAAATGTGCTCCACACCATTCTTATTCTTCTAGTTACTTCAATCTCGTGGTTCGGCTCCGCGGTTACTACATGCCCTAAGTAGACATAGTCTTTTACAACTTAAGTGCACCTATCTCGAAGCGCTGCTCTCTTCCGAGGTTGTTGTATATTACTTTCGTTTTCTGCAGAATAATTTTAAGACCCACCTTTCTGCTCTCCTTGTCTAGCTCCGTGATCATGAGTTGCAATTCGTCCCGTGAGTTACTCAGCAATGCAATGTCATCGGTGAAGCGCAAGTTACCAAGGTACTCTCCATTAACTCTTATCCCTAACTGTTCCCATTCTAGGCTTCTGAAAACCTCCTGTAAGCATGCAGTAAATAACATTGGGGAGATTGTGTCCCCCTGCCTTACACCCTTGTTGAATGGTATTCTGTTGCTTTCTTTATGAAGCACTATGGTAGCAGTTTATCCCCTGTAGATTTCTTCAAGGATGTTTATATACACTTCATCGACGCCCTGATACCGCAGTGTCCGCATGACGGCTGATATTTCTACTGACTCAAACGCCTTCTCGTAATCTATGAAGGCTATGTACAGTGGTTGGTTATATTCTGAGCATTTCTCTATTACCTGATTGATAGTATGAATGTGGTCGATTGTTGAGTAGCCTGTTCGAAATCCTGCTTGTTCCTTTGGTTGATTGAATTCTAATGTTTTCTTTACTCTGTTAGCAATTACCTTTGTAAATAGCTTGTACACTACAGAGAGCAAGCTGATCGGCCTGTAATTCTTCAAGTCCTTGTCATCTCCTTTCTTATGTATAAGATGATGTTAGCGTTCTTCCAAGACTGTCATACTCTTCCCGTCAGGAGACATTTCGTAAACAGGGTGGCTAGTTTTTCTAACACAATCTGTCCTCCATATTTCAGCAGATCTGAGGTTACCTGATTCTCACCAGCAGCTTTGCCTCTTTGTATGCTCTCCAAAGCTTTTCTGACTTCTTCTATCATTACTGGTGAGGTGTCATCTGGGTTATTGCTAGTTTTTACAGTACTAAGGTCGTGGTTGTCCCGGCTACTGTACAGATCTCTGTAAAACTCCTTCGCTGTTTTAACTATCCTATCCATATTGGTAGTTATTTTGCCTTCTTTGTCCCTTATGTACGTACGTCCGATTTTTGCCCATCCCAAGTTCCTCTTCACTGCTTTGACGCTTCCTCCGTTTTTCAGAGCGTGTTCTATTCTATCCATGTTATACCTTCTTACATCGCATACCTTACGCCTATTAATCAACTTCGAAAGCTCTGCCGGAAATCACCGGAAACCACCGCCGGTAACGCACTAACTCACCAGAGAAGGATTGGCCATTCTGGTGCAGTATCTGGCCACTACCTCCCACATGCATACGTCAAGCAAACTAAATTACCTCGAATAACTTGGGTCGTAAGCAGGCCCAAATACGTTATTCCGAAACCAGGAGAATTACTACCTTGCATTTCACGTCTTTAGACCTATTTAATCTATTGTTTGGGGTACGGCAACACCTGGCTGTGTTCAGTGCATCTATATGTTACAACAGACACCGTTTACATGGCACCCTCTTGGGCCATTGGTTGAGAGGCTCAACGTTGCACCTTCGCCCCGCCATGATGGTCTGGTGGCAAAGGTACTCGGCTGCTAACCCGCGGGTCACGGAATCGATTCCCGGCTACGGCAACTGCATTTTTGATGAAGACGAAAATGTTGGTGGCCCATGTGCTTAGATTTAGGTGGACGTTAAAGTAACCCAGATGGTCGAAATTTCCGGAACTCTTCACTACAGCGTCTCTCATATTCATATGGTGGTTTTCCGACGTTATACCCCACATATAAATCTAACGATGCACCATCGGCTACATCTCTTGCGTCTTATCTAGCCATATTATACGAACTGTATCCGCGGCAGATTAACTGCATGGCTATAATACGTCAGAAAAGCAGGGCACATTCACTCGTGCATTTAACATGCGTACACTGGCTTAGGAACATGACTGCACGCATCCCAAGGATCGTCGTTACGGTAGTTCATTTCGTCTTATGTCTCATTGAATAGACGACAGGGGCTTCCCAAATATAACCAGACCCCTTCCATATTTCTGATGGTCATGAAACATAGGAAAAAGAATATAGGGAGAGGAGCGGCCGTAGGGGTACCCTCACTCATGTGGAAAAAAGGAAACACTTGCTACTCAGTTTTGAAAAAAAAAACTACCCATTCATCAATTCGTTCGTGCGTCCGCCTGTCCGTCCATTCATCTGACCGTCCATAATGCTAGTCGGCGACTTCATCGTAGACATTATGAATCTTTGGACCCATCTTCACCGACTCATCATGATTCCCTTCTTGGATATGAGCCAATTTTTCTCGTCATTTCCCTGATACCCTCATCGACACGGGTACGCAGCAGGTACGCGGTATCCTTCCGGATCTTCAGGCACGAAACACAACGTACGACACAGGATATAGCTGAAATTGCACGCTGACTCGTCGCGATGTATTTGCACTGGCCCCAGCAGTCTTCTTCGCTGCCATCTGCCCGATGCCCGTGCACTGGACGCAACGCCACCCCGCGGCCTTTGCTTGCAGCGCACAAAGCTCTCCCGTATAGTTGTGGTGAAGCATCACAACCAATAAATGTATTGAAGGACTCTCGTTCAAGAATGAAAGGAAGGACTGTGAGAACTTGGAGCGTTCTTATTTTTAGCGCTACGCTTTTGAGTGACAGGAACTTCTCCTTTAACGCAGTATACCACGTTCAAAACTGTGGCGTCATTCCAAAAAAAAAATAAAGCAACAATTACAAGCCATGTTCGCATAGCTTCGAAATACGAGGTATCGTAGAGTCGCTGGACAGGTTACGAACCAGTTCTAGAGAATTTCCGGGCACTTCCTATGTCGAACCGGAGTCCGCGAATGAGAGTGAGAGACGAGCAGTCTGCATACCTGCGTAACACGCATGCCACATCCGAAGATGCACTCACACCAACTCAAAGACATTGAAAAATAAAGAAGCCGAAATCACTGCGCGCTCTCTCGCTCATATTCCGAAAGGCACGCACCGACAACGCGTGCATGCGAGGGCCGAGCCCCCGTAGCCCATTACGCGCCTCTTAATTGCCTTGTCAATAGTGTGTGCTTTCCACTTGGGGTCCCCGTGCTGTGCCCGAGCCTAATTAAAGTTTGCCCCGGCAGACTGCCTTTGATCTGTGCCGCTCGGCCGTGGTGGGCGTGGCGAGCAACCCGTGCGTCACTCCCCGCTGGGGGGCGTGGCACTTTGATTGACGCGCCACCATGCGCCGGTATACGGCCCCGCGTGCTCGCAGTATATACACACAGGTGTCGCTCTGGTCGAATAAACAATGCCCGGTCCGGGGCTCAGCCGGCGGCTGCCTATTCCAGCAATCCCCTCCACCACCCCCACCTACGTCTATGGCCCCCATAGCGTGCGCGAGGATGATAAATTGCTGCCCGATGCAGCCTCGGTGTGTCTGTGTGCGCTGCTGTGTTAGACTTGTGCGAAGCCGCTTCTGCATATTTGTGCGTCTGTTTGTGCGTGGCACCCAGACGTACTGTGGGCCACTGCGCAACCCAATCGTAGGAATCAAAAAACACTTTCTTTCTATAAGGACCTCCGCACTCGAGGTCACGCCGGATCACCCGCAGATAGCCATCGCGGCATAAACACCAGTTTCTTATCTCTATTTGCTCCCAGTCGGCCATCTCTATTTGTGCGCCGAGAGGAATGCAGGCGTATTATGTCCACATATAAGTGCACCTGTGTGCGGAACTGTGTTTGTAGGAGCGTAAGCGGATGCTCGTTTGCTCGAACAGTATCTGTTGGGAATCGGCGCCGTATATTTGTCAATCGGTGCAACTAATGGAAGCCACATTGATAGCGTTCGACCAAGCTGGGTTCCCCATGCGTAGTCGTGGCGAATGGCCAACTTTTTCGACTTTGCATACAAAACGCGAGGGACACCGACGGTGAGCGAGAGTCCCGTCGGGCAGCCGCGACACGTTGGCGTTCGAAAAACAAAGCAATGTTTCATCTCCAAACAGTTTTAAGCAACCATAAGCCATTACGAGTTAGCTTTTTTTTGTTTCTAATGCAAATGCTAACCGAAGCTGTTCGTCAGAGACTGCAGGTCTATGGTTTCGATTTCAGCTGGAACGTATACAACACCCTGCCAAAGCGCTTGCGGCATCTCCTGCGAAGCTTCAATTACACAATGTGCCTTTTGAAAACAAGCATCCTGGAATATACATATCCGGGGTGACTCCATATTGCTCGAATACCCTGCAGAAAGAAAGCTGTTTTCCACGCTTGAAAAACAACTTCCATGTGCACACACACATTATATATATATATATATATATATATATATATATATATATATATATATATATATATATATATATATATATATATATATATATATATATATATATATATATATATATAGTGTGCGTGTGGGAGGGGGGTGGAGAAAGAGAGAGAAATCATACTCTGATAGGGCCAACCACAGCTTTCTGGGTGCATGACAAAGTTGGGACCAGTTAGCAAACCTTATTAGAGTATCTAAGCGCGGCACTTGATCGCCTCCGCAACTAAAGAATGGTCTTGCTCATGCACTCGGAATACTTTCCAAAGGCGCGGTTAACACCCGTCCGGCTCATGACGTCAGTAAGGAGTGCATGTCCATTGGTAGAAGGTTGCGTAGATCCGCATTTTCGGAAGAAATGCCCCAGGCTTCTAAGGTTGTATTCGACTATACGAATTTACGGCACGAGATTATTCTTTTAGAAACAGCGGTACTCGTTTTCTCGCCAGTCAGCTTTTTGGCAGTCACTATATCTACAAGAGATATTCAGCTGCCTTTAGAAGGACTCCAAGCAATCATTTTCCTGCGTACTAGCGATCAGATTAAACGACATACAAAATTTAGGAATGTATAACCACGCCCTTCCCCCCTCCCTCAAATAAAAACGGCGTTCTAGGGAAGGGTGTCCTTTACAAAGAAAAAAATAATAATAACGAAGCTTACAACTTCTAAAGGAGATTTTGCGCCCGTTAGCTTGGCACGTCACCCACCTTTACTGGCTGAAACGGTCTCGAGTTTATATCGTTAGGAACTGTTCTGTTGGCTCCTAAATAACAGCCCTCGTTTTTAGACTGGTCCGCCTGTCCAATATCACACATTACTACAGCTGGAAACTTGGTGTTCCAAGGCGACGTGATGGTACCGATGTTTCCGGACGCGCCTCGTAATGGCGACACTGCGCGGGCAGGGAGTGGTATGCGTGCAAGGTCACCCCTCATATCGACGAAGACGAAGAATTACATGGCGTCCGGCTCGGGCACAGTCAGACAGCTTTCGCGCCGAATTTAATGGGCATCTGGCGCGACCTGCGGTGGTCCCCTAAGTATGCGGGTAATGGGCCGACGCGCATCCAGCGCCGAGCCTTCATTAGCCGGCGGATACTCCTCCGTGCACTGCGGCGGCGGCGGCGGCTCTGAGACAAAGGCGGCGGCTGCTGACCAATAGTCCGGGCGAGGAGGTGCTGGACGCCGCATCAGCGCGGCGAGGAGGGCGTGTTCGACGGAGGTGTCAGCTGTCGCGATGCCTCTGCGCAGATAAGCGGCTGGCACAAAGGAACTGCCGACTGTGAAGATGAGAGATGGGGCGCGCTTCCCACAGCGAGATGGGGGGGACCCCCGGAGATTCTATCGCGCCTCTTCGCTCGCTCCGTCGGCAGCGCGCGCGTGCGCACGATCCCCGCTGCTGCTGCCGGCGCTGCTTCTTTATAATAACGTTTTATTCGAAGAAGAAAAAAGCCGCAGGCTGGAGCGAAAGCGCCATATGCAGGTTCGGAGGAGGAGATGTTGCGACGGAGGCGGCGAGAAGGAGACACGCACCTATCGGTTGGTGATACATATATGCATATGTGCGCTTCTTGGCTTCTATGGCTTGCCTTCGGAAGCAGGAGAGAGAGAATCACGTGGGCACGCGGCAAGTGCATGTTTGCCTATCTGAAGGACTCGAGGACTCTCTCTCTCTCTCTCGGCCGATCTCTATTTTTAACTTTTCTTTCTCTTTATGCGCAATCAGTGCGCCCCAGCATGCTCAGTACGCGGAGGTGTCACCCCTCTTGAGAGTTAGGTGCCCCTCCACCACCACTGCGGCGGCACGGGGACATCCTACTTGCTTTCAAGAAAGCTCGAACTTTCTATCCGATCTTTGTTCCTCGCCACTGGTCTCTGAAAAAAGCAATGGATAGTCAGTTTATCCTCGAGCGTGCGCTTCCTTTACGGTCCGCGTTCACATCGCGCGATCCGTATACGCAACAAGCAGTCCCCGATCGCGAGAAACTCACCAACCAGTCCTTTCCAGTGACTCTCACCGACTCGTGCCCACCACTCCCATCTCTCTCTCTCTCTCTCTGTCTCTCTCAAGAGTGAGAGAGTGCATGACGTGCGGGCGTCGTTTCAAACACGCATGTCCATCTATCGCCGCCGAGGTGTCGAACCTGCGATTGCGTCGGGGCGCGTTAAGAAAAAAAAAGCGTGCATACGATATTCCGCGCGTCCCCGTGCCTCCGCGCATCGGGCTTTGGAGACCGGTGTCCGGTATACGCTGCGGTGCCTCCTTGTTCTCGCCTCCCTTTCTCTCCCCCGTTTTTATTCAACAGGACGCCGCCGCAGAGCTCTTTGAGCTGCGCGCCTTCCTCATGCACGCCTTTGAGATCTTGTTGAGCCTGTCGTGCGTTGTTGGGGCCGACGCTTGACGAGCCGCCTGCCAGCTCTGTTCCTTTTTTGAATGAGGGACGGACGAGTCGAACGAATCTGTCTTAACGATTTGTCCTGACGGGCCGCGGATTGTTCGCGGCGTGTCTTGTCTCCGGGAGCAAGGTTTTCGGCGCTGTGTGTTGTTGGCCCAAGTGCCCTTTTGTTCCTCTATAACTCTTGCACGCGCCCGCGAGCGAGCCCGACCAAGTAGGCCTCGCACTGCTCGTGTATAGGCAAGCCACGCGTTCCAGTGGCTGCATTCGATTGGCAAAGATGCAACGGCGGCTCACGCCTGTGCCTCTGCGAATGCCCCGCAGGTGTACACTTAATGCCATGACCCTTGCATTGATAAGTGTGCCCCTAGAGCGACTGTCAACGCTCACTTTTGTCCCGGATGGCTGAGCGAGCGACGCGACGTCACTGCTCTGTCACAGCGCTACACCAGCCCTAAGAGTTTGACGAGAGCGTGAGGAATGCGAGCGTGTTTGCTTCAGCGAAGCACGCGGGAATCGTTCGGAGTGGCATGCATTTAATTGCTTTCGAGCATTGCGGTCGCCTTGATTTTGCGCGGAGCATGGAGTATACACTTCCGCCTTGCTGTTCCGTACCCTAATCTCTCTTCTTCAAAGCGCCGTTTCTCTAAGCAACTGAAACGAGGAAGTAATACAGCAGTTCAGCCCTGTCATTCGTTGAGGCAAGAACTTCCTCAGAAATTCTTACCAGTGTCACTGGTAGTTTTGATTGGCTGTACTGGAAATGGCGATCAGCACCAAATTGTGGAGTCGCAAAGGTAATAGAATATGTGGAGTAAGGAACGACATATACAGACAAATAGAAAAGTTGTGATGTGCTCACTGAGTGTGCTTCCTCTTGGTACAAATAAGATTTGCGTGTTTCAAAACAAAGACACTATCAAGGTCCAAATATGACTAATGATATAGATGACATGCTCACATCAGCACACGTCGCGAAAAGTCAACCAGCTAGGGCGTCCAACATTTCCAGCTTCTAAGGGGGTAACGATTTCTCTTCCCCCACTTTTTCTTGCTATGTCGAGGTATTTTAATCTAAATACTGAGTATATAGTGACGCAACTTTACGCACCAAAAATGGAATCCTGAGACCATGCACTGCCAGTTATTAGAAATACCATTCACCCGCCTCCTACGTCAGCACAGAATCATAGTCAGCAAGTAGACATATTGAGCAACTACTGTGATGGTTTTGGCAACAAATGGCATTTATGTAGCAATGAACAACATGTTCTTATACGTCGTAAAAGCACCAAAAGTTTTTTATCAAATTTTCTGTCATTGGCGTAGCTGTGTCCGTGACGCCCACGCAACATATGTGAACCCTAATACAGCTGTCGAAACTTCTCACACGTCAACTTTAGAAACTAGTCAACAAGCAAAGAAATTACTTTGTACTGTGAGGAGTATTGTCGTGAATCACTTTTGTGTGATGGCAATTTATCAATATAATGAGTTGCCGCAAGCTAATAATTTCAAAAAATTACCCATTTCTATCTATCTATCTATCTATCTATCTATCTATCTATCTATCTATCTATCTATCTATCTATCTATCTATCTATCTATCTATCTATCTATCTATCTGTCTATCTGTCTGTCTGTCTGTCTGTCTGTCTGTCTGTCTGTCTGTCTGTCCGTCTGTCCGTCTGTCCGTCCGTCCGTCCGTCCGTCCGTCCGTCTGTCCGTCCGTCTATCTATCTATCTATCTATCTATCTATTTATCTATCTATCTATCTATCTATCTATCTATCTATCTATCTATCTATCTATCTATCTATCTATCTATCTATCTATCTATCTATCTATCTATCTATCTATCCATCTATCTATCTATCCATCTATCTATCTATCTATCTATCTATCTATCTATCTATCTATCTATCTATCTATCTATCTATATATCTATCTTACCAAGCCACCTACATCTGGGTGCTATCATGATCGCCTTCTTAGCTCGGGGTAAACAAAACTTAGTATGACAGGGTAAGATGCCTTGACGAATATGACCCGCTGGACATGACGTTAATAATTTGACATCTCGTCGCGTACGTCGTCAAACACCTAACGCCAGACAGGTGTGGAAAATACGCGCACAGCACGGGCGGGTATGTGGCACAGGTATTCGGGAACGTGCCACAGGTGATAAACAGTTTGAATACCCAGAAATGGGCACCTGGACAGCATTGATCTGACGAATGGAAAGAATGTATGCTATGGTCCCAGAAAGAATCAAACCCAAGCGTTCTGCGTGGCAGTCAAGTATTCTACACATGGAGTCATGCCAGGTCTCGAAACTGCTCCTAAAATATACCCTATTATGTTCGCAAACATGAATTGTGGTTCTAGTGCTAGCTATTGAGCCCCGCCGCGGCGGTCTAGTGGCTAAGGTACTCGGCTGCTGACCCGCAGGTCGCGAAATCGAATCCCGGCTGCGGTGGCTGCATTTCCGATGGAGGCGGAAATTTTGTAGGCCCGTGTGCTCAGATTTGAGTGCACGTTAAAGAACCCCAGGTGGTCGAAATTTCCGGAGCCCTCCACTACGGCGTCTCTCATAATTATATGGTGGTTTTGAGACGTTAAACCCCACATATCAATCAATTAGTGCTAGCTATATAATTTCACAAGCATTACATATGTACTCCAATGATACAGGCGTCACGTCGGGTTAGCGTCTATTGTAGTCAAGTGACATACACTGAAGTTGGTCTACGTATAGCACTATCCAGGGCTACGGTCCTCGCATGTTCAAACGCTACATATCAGCTTGCCCCTTCTGGTGTTCTTAACACCCAAGCTGCTGTTGGAAACATTAAGCAACTGTAAACAACTTGTTACGTAAAACACGTAGTTGTTACACGTATGTTTGTGCATACATTTGCACATATATTTAGTGGAATTTTGCAACGTTTCACTCGATGAAAAATTACAACACTGTCACCATCCATCCGCATGCTAAGCATAACACCTATTTCCAAGGTGCATAGGTTTTGTCGAATTTTTTTCATTGATTTTCAGAAGTTTTTTTTTTTCTGAATATTCCGAAAAGCGAAAGCGAGACCAAGCGCTTGACGAAAAGTACGCGAATAGGAAACAAGAGTGTTCCTCAGTGCTCGTGCGAATAATTAAAGAGAAAGAGAAATAAAAATTCAAGCTCTCATTTAATATATACCTTCTCATTACATCACATGTCTACCCTTTCACGTGTGCATATTAAGCGTCTGAAATGGTCAACGTTTGCTCGAGTTCGCACGCTTGGCCTTCTCTTGCTTGAACTAAGCAAGGCACACTTAGACTACATAAATTACACGCTTCTCATGTTCCGAGAAATTAGGAACGAACATATGCGTATGCGCAAAGATTTCTGCACGTGCAAGGCTGAGCACACTGCGGGGTGTCGCATTCGGAATCACGAAAACCGGCACAGGACCAAGCGGGCCACAGACACGAAACTGGGGACACGCCCAAAGCCGATTGTTTTTTTATGCAGATGAAAATCCCCGAGGCTAAGATTCTTGCAGTGTAAAGTACAAAATGAATCGTACGCCCTTAAACTAACGAGCGAAGTTGCGTGTAGATAACCGCCATCCCCCCAAAAAATTTTTGAAGGCAGAACCTAGCATAACAAGAGAATTGTTTAACGTGGGTCATCACGGCTTCATTAAGCGAGTTTTGAAGAAGCTTCTCGTACTACTGCAGATAATATAAGACAAAAAAAAAAAAAGTCTGGCCTAGATTACTCATCCTCCGGGCGCAAGCAGCGTCGAGCTCCGCACCTGTTATTTACCGTCGTTAGGCCACACCAGAATACATTTAGACCAGTTTGAGCCCAGGCTCGGTGATCCGTCAGAGCGGACGCTCAGATCTATTTCTTGCGGTCTGCTTTGCACCGTACTGGGTACAGTCGCGGTGCAAACAACAAGAACAGCGAGTTTAACGACGTACATAAGGTGACTGTCCAAACTGGGCGGCATCTTAATGTAATCACTGCGAAGTTCCATATAGTTATTAATTGTCCATAGAACGTAGGGAACGAATCTCATAAACATTATCTCAAGAACGAAGAATAATAAGGTTTCACCGGGCACCTGTGCGCGTACGTGTCTATACGCTCGTTCGTTGTATGAAATGCAGAAAGGTCTATTTGCATCTCATGCCTGTAGCATTATTATTCTTATAGTGCCAGCAGCGGTAGATGTGAAAAACGATCTGCCACGAGGAGCTGAAGAAAGGGAGTTACGGGGAGGGGGAGCTCGCGAAACTGCTTGGGCTGTTCACTCGACGAAATGTGCAACAACGTGACGATGCAAATGCATATGCGTGTTCATATACGAGGTGCTGAAGCTGTAAAACCTTGTATAATCGCGCCACTTGTCTGTGGTTTTTGCCCTCTGTCGTGTTTCGGCATTACAGCATTGAGGAGTCGGAAGCTGTACTTATTACTGTAACCGAATGAGGAGGAGTCCTTTTAAAAAAATACCTGTCCTGGCGGTTCAACGAGAAACCCGCAAGGAATATGTATGGTTTAATAATACATTATGTAAATGAACATACTCCGTTTAACGAGAATAATATCTAGGAACATATTAAGAGCTTCATGTAAACATTACTTTCATAGAACGACACAGGGGGGAGCCTTGACCCCCGAAGTTTAGGCGATGTATTAGCGCATCGCATCGTCACGGACACATGATAAGAACAGTCTAAACTTTGATTCAAGGTCAACCAGCAGCTAAGCAACCAGAAGCTAAGTTCTCTACTGGCCGATTGAGCTGCCCGTTGTGCCCATACTGAAAGCGATCAAATATCGATTCCGCTTTTCAGAACTGACGCTGCACGGAAACTCCGCATGCTTGCTCGCAAGCGCACCACGTCACAATGGAACGAGTCACATTTCATCCATGCACGGTTATGTACCTTAGACCCAACTCTCAGTCTTCGAATTCCTCCGGAATCACGCCGACGAGACGCTACTATGCTGTGCAGATTATGGTTGGGCGTCGCATGTATACCAACGCGTACGCGTTCCGCATAGGAATGGCTGACACTACTGCATGTGACCATTGTGGCAGTGACGAAACAACTTGGCACATTCTGTGTGAATGCCCACAATACTGCTCGCAGAGACAGTCACTCTGCAATGCACTAGATGAACTGCATGGAGAACCAGCCTCTTTCGGAAGAAAGGATCCTGCGCTACCGACAGGACTTTATGTGGCAAAAGAAGGCTGTGAAGGCGCTCCTGCGCTTCTTGCGTTCAACTGGCTTGTCCAAACGACTGTGGTCGGAACTCCCTGAATGTGTGAGCATGTGATTTTTTTCCTAATTTATTTTATATCTCTATCTCTATCGTCTTTCCGACCCTTCTCCCCACCCCCGTTCAGGGTAGCAAACCAGCTCTTATAGGTTAACCTCCCAGTCTCTTCCTTCTATTTCTCTCTCTCTCTCTATCCCCCCGTCTTTCGTTCGGAAAAATAAACACAGAAAGTAAATGTGTAAATGACGTTGATAAACTAAACACTCCTATAACAATTTAGGCCGGCTAAAACATCCTCTGTCTAATGCGGAAATCAGCCGACCAATGGCGACAGAAAGGATCGCTTCACCGTTCCAACTTTGCAGTTCAGGTATTGTTTACTATACATGACAATTGCAATAGATTGCTGAAAACGTTTTGAAGTGATACGAAACAAAAGCGAGAACGGTGTATAGGGCCTCCCATATGACACTGATTGAATATGAAACGTGCGTATCTCTCATACTGTGAGTGGAGAAAAATGTTGAACCCAAGAGACACTGGCCAAACTTTCTACAGCGGAGTTTTACAAACTAAATTAACGTCTCCTCAGTAAAAAGTATTATGCCGCAAAAATGAAATGGAAAGCGATGAAGAAACAGGACATGGTCGCAGTGGCTCAGGCATGCAATGATTGAAGCAAGAAGGTTGTCGTAAGTTCATAACACTGCATGAAGGCAACCAGCGCGTTGTGAATGCGCTTCCAGGGGTCGCACAACGCGCGTCCCGGTTCGCACTGTGAGGAAAGGTGACTGCCGAGATTCTCGGGTAAGCACAGATGCATGCAAGGGCAAATCAGCGGCTGCAACCACAGCTTCGAGGTGTTGGGCCGTTTGTCCCCCGAGGCCGCACGCAATTATGTCGCCCTTCCAAAGTGCACGCACACGAGATGAGCAGGTCTGCAGTGGAAGCCCAAGATTACGCACCCAAATGCTTGGTCTCACATACTGCTCGCTTCAGTGATGACGACGCCCCATTGCGGACAATGCTGCGGCAAGCAAAGAAGGCACGCAAATGGCATCGTCTGAAATTGAGACTGCTCTCATGAGAGCCCTTCTTCGAGCGTGAGTGAGTGAGTGAGTGAGTGAGTGAGTGAGTGAGTGAGTGAGTGAGTGAGTGAGTGAGAAAGGAAAGGCCGGGAGGTTAACCAGATATTGGCATCTGGTTTGCTACCCAGCGCTGGGGGTGGGGAAGTAGGGGCAAGAAAGAGGGGTTAGAGAGAGGGAATTATGTATACTTTGTTATGTATGCACCGTCCGGCACATGCATCCAGTGTCGCTGACCGCAGGGCACGCTTCTAATGGCATTATTTCGTCGACAGCGTGACCCAGCCACGATGGTCACCATGGCCGATGACGCAGAATCTTGCTCGCGTGCGGGAAGCCCAACTCCCGAGTGAATTCTGTGACTGTTGTTCCTCTGGTAATCATATGATCCCATGTCATCAAACCTGACTCTATCAGATCCTCTTATAGCGTTTTCCCTGCGTTGAAACATAGTCAACATGCGTTGAAACCTGCCATAAGAAGTCACAAATAATGCCCACAGTAAACTGCAATCATCCGTAGCATGACCTGCAATGATTGCAGGGAAACTGAGCCCTATTAGCAGTGTTGTATTCGTTACTGAAAAAAAATTACTAAGTACGTTACTCGTTACTCCAACAAAAAAGGAACGCGTTACCTTTACCTTTACAGAAAAAAAAAAGATGGATCTTACCTCTGCCGTTACTACCCAATCACAAAGTTTCATCTATGAGTCTTCGTTACAGGAAGTCAAAATAACAATTTCTTATATCTCGAATGCATTTCACATAAACCATCTCACTCGCGGAATGATTATATTCAATGTGCTCATTTAGGTGGTACTATTTCTGCAAGTGTATCGGATCTTAGCCATGTTGTAGTGGCTTAAAGTTGCTTGTTACATGTGATAGGTTGTCCCTGTTTCACATGGTGAAGCTATTTTTCTCTATGCGACACAATAAAAAATATCAGATTCAATAATCCAAGCTAGTCACAAAAAAAGCCAACACCGAACTCTCAATAATTTAAAGTAATCTGCTTTTTGCGGGTCCGAACAGCCCTTTTAGTGGAGATTGTCAAAATCGAAACTGGTGGTCCTTGGCATATGAAATTGCCAAGATTATAGTCAGGACAGTAGACGAGATCGAAGGCCATAGCATTATACAGAAAGTTGTCTAAATCAACACTGCTGACGGGTAGTAACCCTGCACATACAAAACAGCGAGCTCAATGCGACAATTATTGTGACATCGCGGTGACAATCGCACGAACGATATTAGTTTTCGTTCACTGACTCATATAGTCTAGAACTGTATGCATTTAATTTGGTAGACGTGTCATGCCATATCGCCACATGTTTTGCAACCACAGAGCGGCACCATATGCGGTTTATTTCTAATATAGACCGACCACTCCAACTCACAGACGTGACAGGTTATTCTTTCACAGGTGACTTCATATATGGTGAACAACAAGGGCTCTCCTCGGCCCACCTGCAATACTACGTCTGCTCCATCTCTTTCGTTCATTGCGACATCGCTGGCCACGCAGTTCCCATATGCCTCAGAAATCCACATGTAGACAATGGGCGCAAACGGATGTAAGTGCTAAAGGTATAAACATAGGAGGACGAGACACTCGAAATACGACGATATAACGACGAGTACATAACGAGCCCTAAGTGCACCTCCTGAAACGTCTCGCGTGTGTATTACCTACCGGATTGCACGAACCGAGTGAGCGTTGAAGCATGTACATACGTATACACACGGTCTACCAAGAGACACACAGGCACGCCGCGGAGGCCGGGAAAGAAGCCTAGAATAATGTTTACGTTCGTAGTCGTCATTTTGCAGCAGCTCAATCTTGTCTCCCGTCGTCCTCGGACCTGTTGCTTGCATGCGCTCCCCTGCGGCGCGCATCGGTCCAGGGACGGCGAAGCGGAGGGTCCACGTAGATTTCCGCGGACCCCCTTGTTTGCCGCAGAAGGAAGTCGCGAATTAAATGCTCGTCGGTCGCAATTAAATTCCGATCGGTCAACCCCGTGCCGGACGAGTCGGGAGTCCTCCCCAGCCGAGGTCTCTGCGAGCAGCCCGCTGCTGGCCAATTGCAGATTGCAATTGTCCCTAAAGGTGTATCATTTCACAATCCTCATCACATGGCATTGCAGCCGTTGTCGACTGGCCAGCCGCGAGCAAGGCATGCGAAGATAAGACAGAAACAAGCATAACATACCATTGTACAAGCCCGTAAGTCTTGTGTTTTCCTACGCGGAGTCGTGGAAGCGAGCTGTGTGTCTTTCTTGTGCGAACTGAGCGGCAGATATCATTGCGCGCATGCGAAAACGCGTTCCTCATGCCCCGGGCTGATTGCGCGAATGTGAGCACGCGTCGGCGCGTTCGAGCCACTCTTTTGTGCATTTCGAATGCGTACGAACGGCCAGGCAGCTGGAAAGGAAGTTTGGAGTGCTCCGACTAATTGTGGTGATCAGACACGGGTGTCAGGTCTCTTTCTTTCTCAGAGTGCGCAGGCGCAAAATTAAGAACGATTGCCCCAGCTCGAGCCGCGATGCACACGTTGCGGGTATTTGCGCTTGAGGCAAAACTAAACTGGCATGGAAACGTGCATTCGGCCTCGGCAATCGCAATTCGTCAACAGAAGGTGATTATAAAGAGGAAGAGAGGAAACCCACTTGTAATTCGGCAGTTGTTTCCAGGAAAGGTGGGCAGTGGTAGGCAATTTTAGAAACGTCGTAATAGACTACACGCCATACTCATATAGGCACCTTTGGTACGTCTATAAGCAATCCGACATTATAGACTCTTTTCGTAAAAGGGTGCCCCATGCGTCCATTACGCGAACTACTCCTTGCCATCATGTATAGGGCACCGGAGCAGACGACACCAACAGCGTTCTGTGTAGACGCAGACGCCGTTCAGCATTTAAGGTACACGTAAGCAGGCGGTATTTTCTCGCCCGCTCAGAAACGTGAAGTCACAACGGATAATTTTAAAAAAATACGGATATCTTACTGTTGCATGTTAGCTGCGTTCCGTCTCAAATAGCTGGTCGAAGAAAATAACGGAGGAATTTATATATTTCACGTTGAAAATACGGGCGCTACTGTGGAACTATTTTCACTGGCGGTAAGATGCACGTACGAAGCGCGCGCACACACCACCTGCCCTATACATGGCGGCTTCTATCCCAGAACCCTTTGCAAGATCGAAACTGACAAAAAGCTGACCTTCAGGCGACATATATATGAAAAGGACCTATTGCACCTACCTCATTAGTAGGAGTTTCATCTCTGAAAGCAGCGGTTCGTCGTTGAGTCATATACTTGTGTATGTTTTGAGTAAAAAAAAAATAGAACCAAATCGTTCCGTTTCGTACCTTTTACAATCACTTAAAGTAATTATATATTGAAACCAATGATAGCACAAGGGGAACTCACAGTTTTTTTATTCATATGAATAGAATATAAGGAAATCTAAAATAAAAATTCGCCCCATATCTGCTTGTTAATCTGCAAATGTCGTCAAATGTCGTCGAAAGACGACATTTGCAGATAGTGAACAACAGATACAGAGTAAACAAAAGATATATTTGAGGTTCTACGCAAGAAAATCGGTGAACAGTATTCTGGAGGCGCTGCGTTAGAGTGCCTCGAGCAGGCAGCGTTAAACTTGGTTTCCTCCATTTCCCCTCAACTTTCTGAATAATATAGTATATTTCTCCTGCAGCGGAGGCGAACGAGCGCATCAAGGCACGTCACACGTGAGGCATGAGCGCCATCTGGCTGTTTTCTTAGAAAACAAAGCGCGTGGCTCTGAGACGGGTGTGCGCGCCCGTCTCAGAGGTGATAAGCTGCAGAACGCAAGGCGACGGGTAGGAACCACCACCGTCTCGTCTTAGCAAAGCGTTGGAAACACTCGCCTTTCGTGCAAGCGTTGCATGGCAGCGCAGCGTAATAAGCAACTATGGTCCTGAAAGTTTCTTATGTATGCCTTTTCTAGTAAAAGACGCATATGCAGAATATATACGGGTTGTTATGGTGCCCAAAACATGCGCAATAATTGCTTTTTAATTGACAATTGCACAAGTCTGAACGCTAAAGCTTGAGCAACATTGGTTGGCGCTCCGGATGGGGTCGGCCGTTTCAAGTACCCAATGCCGTTAAAAGTGGACAAACAGACAGACAGACAGACAGACAGACAGACAGACAGACAGACAGACAGACAGACAGACAGACAGACAGACAGACAGACAGACAGACAGATCAAAATTTCTGCGTCGAAGGTCTCCAAGAAAGACTATCGTCTTTAAAAAAAACGCCAGGCCTGCGCGGTAGGCGCAGCACAGTCACAGCGAAAGCTAGAAGAGCGGCCTTTCAGAGCCTTTCCAAACACTCATTGGGTAACCGCTGCAAGCACACTTGCTTTGTACCCACTAGGGCATTATTAATAAACTTTTGGGTAGTAGGCCGGCATTCACTATGCTATTTTAGATGCGGAGCATCTAATACTCGAGGCTTGTAGTGCGGCGCCGTCCACAAGCTTCCTCCTCCTTCTTCCACCATCTGTGCATCCCTTCCTCCTCTACACACCGCGTGCGCTTCTCCTCTTCACGAACATTCGCTAGCTGTATAATGTAGCGCGCATGCGCCGTCACGCTTCGAGAACATCGGCAGCTGACGCGCGCGCATGCGCCGTCACGCTTCGAGAACATCGGCAGCTGACGCGCGCGCATGCGCCGTTGCGCTTCTCCCCCTTCTCGAACATTCGACAGCTGACAGTGCATGCGCCGTCGCGCTGTATATATACTCAAGGTCGGCGCTCGCTCGCTCAGTTGCCGCTCGTCGGTTGGTTTATACGGCGCGTCGACGTCCAAGGTCGCGGTGAAATGAATTCCAACGAATCCACAAACACAATGATCGACGTCCCTTCGACCAGCGCCGCCCTTTCGCATACGTGTGTACGTGTTCACTCATTTAACACCCCCTCCTACAACCACGTTAACCAATTTAGCCATCGACCCAAGTAAGTCGCAATTTAACACCCCATTTCACAACCACGTTAACCAATTTAGCCATCGACCCAAGTAAGTCGCACTTTAACACCCCGTTAACCAATTATATGCTCCGCATCCTCCTCAGTGTTCCCCCGAGGGAAGCTGCGGGCAATTTTTTTCGTCATTCTTCTGAGAAGCGTGGTATCCGCTAAACACTTGCAAGGAATTTTGTGCCAATTGTTCATGCAGTGGCTGACGACGATGAGGAATTATGACTGAAGTGGGTACGCGCCACAGTTAATAGAAAACAAGAAGATTTTGTGATGGTTTGGATCATTGGACGGCCAACTCGTTACGCAATTCGCATTGTGTGACGACTAGTTGTTCTTTCGCTGTTGTAAAACGCTTTATAAGTCGTATTAACGCGATTGTTTTCCCGACAACAAGCCAGCCTAAGGCAAGTTTGACAAGTCACAAGCACCGGTGTAGCTCAGTGGTAGAATACTGGGCTGGCAACCAGCGGACCCGGGTTCAAGCCCCACTGTGCCGTTGGGGCTAGATCATGCCTTCCAAAGGCAAGTTTGACAACTAATTTCAAGCACCAGCGTAACTCAGTGGTAGCCATCACCCAGCGTACCCGGGTTCGAGCCCCACTGTGTCATTAGTGCAAGTGCATCGCGCGATGTGCTAACGGACACCGGCGGCGGCAGCGGCGGACAACAACTGCGCGTGACCCGAAAAGTGATCTCATAACAGCTTTCGCTGTAAAAGGGAACGAAAAGATGAACTGCTGCGGTTGTCCGAAGTGATGTATACGCGATGGAGAATACGATTTTCACACAAGCTATGCATCCTTGAAATATATATACTCCTTTTTACTAGCAGAAAAACTATATATTTAGCACTCACATAACACTTGTGGTTCTGTTATTGTTTTTAACGCTTTATGAGCGCTAAAGCCCTGGTAAAATTAACTTCTAATCACATTTTTTCTCACCTAGAATCTTGAGCCAACATTATTTCTATTTTGTTTCTTTAGGCTGCCATGGCTTTCGAATACCTCCTTCCTTTTTCTTTTTTTTTTATTAAGGTGGACTGCGTTTTCATGCCCGTTTGCTATATTTTTAAAGTGTGAAAGTCAGCGTCCGATTTTTTTGTATTTTTTTTCTGAACTTGTGCATCTCGTATCGAATATTCGCACTCTGTCATAGGGCAAATGCTTGTGCGCTGCGTTCTTGTGAGAAATAAAAAAATATGGACCATCTCGGCAACCATGATGGGCTGCGAAGTAGCAGTGGTGCGCACGCTGTTGAGGTGGCTAAAACGGGCGCCGATGCAGGTGATGGAAGAACGGTTTGAAGCGAAACTTTGTGTAGCCTTTACTCGAGTAAGCGTTTGTTTTTTTGAAACGCATGGACGCGGGAGGTAGGTGAGGTTTCGTGTAAATTTCATCGCAGATAAACGAGCCGAAATAGTGTGTCCACTCGACGTGCGGTCAAGCGTTGCGGGCGGCGGAGAGGGTGAAGTGAAAGAGAAGTGTGTTGTGAGCGGGTAGAGGAGAAACACAACCTGTTGGAAGTTTCCCGCAGCTGCTGCGGATGAGAGAGAGAGTAACGTCAACGCGCAGCTGCTACTTGACCTATTTGGCATCGTTCCAACAACTGCGGCGCGTTGGCACGGAGACACGGACGAACAGCGTTACAAAGTCAAAGAGCTGCTTCGCATCTCAAAATCACCATTGCACTAAGCACGGCCAACAATTTATTGCGTCAGGAAGAGAACCTCTGAAAGGTGAAAAGCCAGCTCGTGGTATCCCCAGGAAGAGCACACAACCTGCGAAAGACAGAAAAAAAAGTCAGTTTAAGTACTCTACATACTTTAGCGAGCCCAAGTTTTCAATTTGAAGCAAACTTATTGGCACACTAGAACAACTAGCACAGATTAAGCCATGGCATCTATGTACAAAAGTGGTTACACTTGGATATATTATAACCTATTGTCAAGGTACAGGTGAGACATTACAAGCATGCCTGTTCACGCCCACATTCGATTTGCCTTCAATCAAAGGCGCCAAACACGAAAGAACAGCTATTCTTCAGCGAAATGACTTCAAAAGGCTTTCAAGCAAGTGAACGCAGAAATGAGGTATAGCGTTTGGAGGTACATTCAAGTGTGTTGATTGCAAGATGTTATGTATGCCGGTATCCCATACACTCGTGAGACATGAATGATAAAATAAAAAAAAATAACGTAAACATGTTAATAATGTCGCAACACGTAGCTTCATACACTATTTATTTATAACACTATTTATTTAACACAGCTTTGTGTGACCTTGCACACAAAGCTGTGTGATCCATCGTTGCCGCTTCGCCCGTTGGGAATAAAGAATTGACAAACATCGAAATGAGCACTCCCCTCTTCACCAAAATTCACAGCCATTCACATACCATGGGCTTGAGTTATGCCGAATTCAGGGGAGCCTCATACTCATATTTCACCAGCGATCTCTATCCTTTGTTGGGTGCTACGTCTATGCCAGTATTTTTTTTAATGTAGGGCAGCATCGCAACGAGTAATTGTTTTCGAGTGTGGTGGCGTGGGGTGAAGTGGGGGTTGAACCTTAGATACTATATATACCGCTCCTGACTAAACCTGTGATATCACTTGACCGAACGACAAACGCTCTTTCATCACACGCATGGTATACTAGAAGTTTGGTTTTGGCTCATCGGGTGAACGTATACGGTTGCGTGAGAATCGCCACGCATCGTTAAGCTGGAGAAATTACCTGCTTTCATAACCACTGGAATGCTGTCACTATATTTATTCGCTACCTGCTTTGACATCAACAATGGAAGGAGAAATGCGCATGGTAGATGAGCACTTTCGACAGGTCTCAGCAACAGATGGGTTCGTTGGCGTCCTGATTCATACACCGTACTTCCGCGACATGTTTGCACCATCGATTCGGTTAATGAGTAGCAGTGAACTAAGCATGCACTGTAGTTTATTATTTCCACACATCTGTTTCGAAATAACTGTGCCCGCCTTGACTTAAAGAAAGCTTAACAGTTATTTGTGCCTTGTTTGTGCCTCATTTGTGCCTCATTCAAGTCTTATGCCTCATATTGAAGCGATTTTCTATGTCAGTGTCTGGAAATTTTTTTGCTGAGTACACAGCTGCAAAGTTTGCCCCTTGTTACTCACGCCCAGTGCGGGGTATCAAATCAGATGTCAATATATGGCTAACCTTACGGCTTTCCTCTTCTCTATCTCTCTCTCTTTTCGACAGCATTCTTAGTTATACGACAAAGAATCGACAACCACATATGCGCTAACAGGCGCTCTTAGCAACCTCTGATGGCTTCTAAATTTTTAAATATAATGTGGAAAAAGTACGGGCTCACTTTGTGACGGCAACAGAAAAATAATTCGGTGATCGCAACGGAGAGGGAATAGCGACAACTCATGGGCGGCTACTTCACCAAGGCAAATAAACATCGATCTCCTTTAGAAGTCTGTTAATCTTTCCCACGCTAGAATTCGGCTTGTTCTATCTTGACTACGCTGTACAGTCAAATGCTTGTGTAAACACGCCGTGAGAGATTATGGGCACAGGAAGCAATTTGTGGCTTGGCTAACGTGGCACTTTGCGCGACAATCTTTTCCTTAGCCTGATTACATCGGCGTGAGTATAGCGCTACGAGGCAACAGCTTCCTAGATTGCCAGTTGTCTGGCTGCCAAGGTAATTTCTATCACGGCGGATTCATGACTGCAGCCCGCAAGAGGCTGGTCCTTTTACTTATAGCCCCCCCCCCCCCCCCCCAATATGTGTACACGACGCTGCATATAGCGTGGCCGCGCTCCGCTGTCGATGCTTTGGCAAGACCCATCTCTGGGGCCCGATGACGTAACCGCAACGACGCCCGCGGTGAGATAATGTCTAAGAGGAGTCGCCGAGAATAGAAGGCACCCATCAAGGCGCCTAACGCGAGTTGAGTCAACATACCGCGGAATAAAGCGGTTTTAGGTCCTTTGGCGAGATAGTACAGCCCTTTTCACGACTATTTATGATTCTCAGACAAAGAAAAAAACTTATTACAGAAAGAGAACAGGCAACGAATCTTCAGGGAGAAAACTACAACAATTATTTCACTTTATATTGTCAATATTGTCTTCGGGTTACAAACTGTAAATTCGCACTAAAATGTTGCTGACGCTGTCAGGGATCTACTGTAAGAGACGCCGACACGTTAATCAGCTTGTACATGTGGCAGTTGCAACAAACGAGGCATACAGGCTACAGGTCGTTTAAGCGAACACTTTAAAAAATTTCTAAATAAAAGTTTCTTTTTTTAGAAGCAAAGCAACTATTAGCACATTCTTGGCTCTTTCAGACGTCTGCGGCGGCGAAAAGTTCCTCCGTAGAGGGGCTTTTTTAGCAATTTAGCAATTTTAGCAATTTAGCAATTAGGGCTTCTGAACCAGTTGGTACATTAAGACAAATTAAAAAGGTTTCAGCAGTCCAGCCATTGTCCTGTTCATCTTTCATTTTACGCTCGCGCCGGAGCATGCTGAAACCGTTCCATTTGTTATCGTGTTTTTTTTTCTTGTAGGGGCTAGTTTTAAGAACTTTTCAACATTGTTACTGCAACACCAGGAAAAGCACATCGAATCGGACAATCAGTTACAACATAATTGACCATCCAGCTGTTCTGTGCACTGTAGTAGTCATTTTTTTTATCGTAATACACTCACCGAAGAATAAAGAGAAACAGCGATCCATGCAAGTACCCCCCCCTTTTGTTATCTTTTTTTTAAATCTTCGCTAAATGTATTCCAAAACTCTCTTGGCGGGGTACTAGGAAAGCCATATGAATCCATGTAATAAGCCACATAATAAAGCGATTGCTGATGCGTACATTTTCTGCAGCCAGAAGTCCAAAGAGCATGTTAGCAACGACGCTATACACTGTTATGCCAGCGAGTCCTCGTCAAACGTCCGTGCCTCTGAAAAAGGCAATTTGGGTCAAGGCCAGCCCGCAGTCCGCCGGACGCGAACAACTCAACGGCGTAAACACGCGCGACGCCTCTCTGGCCCACGTGCAGTGAATCAGCAGAGCACGTGACAGCGAGCCGGCGTCCTCGTGTCTGGGGGTCTGACGCATTGCGCGGCGACCCCATTGGAGGAATCTGCCTTGACGACCAGCGGCGCTTCTGATTGGACATTTTGGTTGGACCGGGTGTAAATAAAAGAAGCCCTGCGGCGCGTCGCGATCGGCGGTCCTAGGAGAGAGGAGCCCCGTGTCGGAGAGCCGGCATGTGTGTGAGTCGGCGGTTTTAGGCGAAAAGCTGACCTATGTGTTAGAGAGGAGAGCTCGGCTCTTCGAGTCTCTGTCGGCCCCAGTGCCGAAATTGTAACGCTTCTGTATATATGCTGTACATAAACCTTCTTTAACTCACCGTCGTCTCGTCCGCTCGTCTTATCAGCTCTGCGCAGAAGCAGTCGCGAGCTGAGAAACATACGCTACCAAACGGCTGGTGACCTTCCCGGCGGAGTTGAAAGCAGTGGCGCCTGTGGGACCGGGTTGGCGTCGCCGTCGTTCGCAACAGTGGTGGCAGCGGTGGGATTTCGGAGGTGGCTTCGCAACAGTGGTGGCAGCGGTGGGATCCACGGAGGCAGATTCGCAACAGTGGTTGGCAGCTGCGGGATCGGCCGGCGTCAGCGACATCGATGCGGTGAGTGCCTGATGTTTTCCCCTCAGTTCACCAGACTTCTCTAGCTCAGGTTGTAGTAGTTTAGAGAAGGGCTGTGTGAAGCATTGAAGTGAGCTTTGATCGTTTCAAGCAAAGTCGAAGTGCTTTGAAACCGAACTTAATGCGGAGGGGGTAAACACGGGAGTGTGAAATATTGCTTGCGCGTCGTGCTAGTAGGCTTATAGTGGGTACGGCAAGTAAATTGTTAACAGGGGCAAACAGCAAGAGGCTAGTGTGAACGATGGAGAACCTTAAAGTGAAGGAACTCATCGAAATTTGTGAGGAACTCGGCATTACTTTGGGCCGTGCGAAACGAAAGCAAGCGATCCTTGAGATCATGATTGGATTGGATTGGATAAACTTTTATTTGGTCCTCCAAAACACAGATCACTGTGTTGCGGGCAGCTCCCACGTGGGGACTGAGATGCCAAGCTCCTCAGCCGCCTCGCGGGCTTGGTGGACAGCCCAGAGCTGATCTGCCAAGGACGAGCTGCGGATTGCCGTCTCCCATCTGGCAGAGGTGATGTGCGATAAACAAGCAAATTTGGTGCACTGCCAGAGCATGTGTTCTAATGAAGCTATTTCCCCACAATGTGGACAAAGATTACTTGGGTATAGGTCAGGGTACATGATGTGTAACATTTTCAAAGTAGGGTACATCCGCGTTTGCAAAAGCCTTAATGTAAGTGCTTGGGGCCGGGTTAGATTTTTGTGAGGTGGAGGGAAAATCCTTCTAGACAGGTAGAAATGTTTAGTGAGCTCGTTATATGTTGTAAGAATTTCCCGGTTATCCCCTTCACCGGTAGAACGCATCCCCGGGGAGGCGCGGTTGGAGAGTTCTCGCGCCGCCTCGTGTGCTGCTTCGTTGAGATTGGGAGGGGAATCGTTTTGAGATCATGAAGGATGAGGGAGTGTCGGCTGAGGAAGTCGATGAGGCCTGGGTGGATATTAAAGCACGCCGTGAGGAGGCTGAAAGGCGAGAAGTAGAAGCTCGCGAACGTGAGGAAGCTGAAAGGCGTGAACGTCGCGAGCGCGAGGAGGCCGAGAGACAGGAGCGCCTTGAGATGAAACGACTAGAATTGGCAATCCTACAGTGTTCGCAGGCGCCTAGCGTAGCTTCTCCAACAGTTCAGGTCAGCGGTTTTAGAATTAGGGACCAATTGCCACCGTTCGTAGTAGGCGAGGACATGGCGAAATATCTCGTCAAGTTTGAACACGTCTGTGAGCGAAACGCTTTGGAGCGGTCTCTTTGGGCGCGGAACCTGTTAGCTCTTCTTCCCGGCGAAGTGTCCGACGCGATAACTTGCTTGTCGAGGGAAGCGTTTGAGAGCTATGACGAGGTTAAGGAAGTGCTCTTAAGACGTTATAAGTTGTCACCCGAGGCTTTCAGGCAAAGGTTCCGGTATGCTGAAAAGAGGAATGAGTCACACGTTGACTTCGCGTTTCGTCTTAAAGCCGATTTAATCGAATGGCTCAAGGGCGAAGGTGTTTATGAAGACCGCGATAAAGTGGTGGAATGCGTTGCATTGGAGCAATTCTACCGCTGCATCGAGGAGGAGGTCAAACTTTGGCTGCAGGACAAACTTGGTGAAGTACAGCTAAACAAGGCAGCAGAGTTAGCTGAGGAGTATTATACTCGCCGAAAGTTGCATAGCAGGGCAGTGCGCGTTGAAAAGGATGAAAGAAAAGAGGGCTTTTCAAAGAAACCTGATCAACGGAAACCCGCTCCGCACCGTAATTTCAAAAAGGACCCGTCTCTTACGAAGGACACTGTAGAGGAAGGGAAAACAGAAGCGGAAAAATCGAGTGAGGTTTCTAAACAACGCACTGATACCACACGGGCGTTTTAATCACGGAAGCCACTAATCTGCTACAACTGCAAAAAGGAAGGGCACATCGCGAGGAACTGTCAGGAAAAGTTTGCCTTCGCAACGATCCGAGAATCAGAAAAAAACATGCGGTTGTTGGAGCCGTATCTCCAAGAAATTAGGGTGAATGAGAAAACGTGCCGAGCACTTAGAGACTCAGCGGCAACCATGGACGTTGTCCATCCTTCATTGGTGTCTCCGGATGACTTAACAGGAGAATGCGCGTGGATCAGGCAAGTCGCCGAGGAGCAGAGTGTTCGCTTACCAATCGCCACCGTTGTCATTGAAGGCCCGTTCGGTAAGCTTCGCACCGAAGCGGCTGTGTCTGCCGCGCTAAATGATCGTTTTCCTTATCTTTTCTCCAACAACTCAGAGCAGCTTCTCAAAGAGCAGGGCAAATCGTTCTTCCCCAACTTAGCGTGCATGGCTCTCACGCGATCGCAAGCGCGGAAGCTATCGCGGCAGCTTGATCTGGTTCAATGCGGTGAACTCTCAAGTGACCTTGTCGGCGGGTCGACGGAACCCCAGAAAGGAAATTTTCCGCATGAGTCATGTGAGCAGTCACGCGAACGGCCCGTCGCGGAAACGGCCAGCGCGGTATGCGTGGGGGGAGACGACATGGCGCCATTGAGTCAGAGCGAGAAGGTTGCAACGCTCTCGCCTGTAACGGAAAGTTGGAGCGAGCTGCCGAGAGTTGATCGAGAGACGCTCATTCGAGAGCAGCGTGAGGATCTCTCGATTGAAGCGCTAGTGGAAAGCCAAATTGAAGCGCTAGTGGAAAGCCAGAAAAACGCGGCAAAAGTGCTGTCGAAGGAGCACTACGAGGAATCGGTGAAGAAGCGTGCTTTTGAAGTAGGGAGTCAGGTAATGCTGCTGCAGCCGTTCAAAAAGAACAAGCTTGAGGTTGATTGGGAAGGGCCCGCCACAGTATTATCGAAGCCTTGCGATTCAAATTATGAAGTGAAATTAGGAAGGCGGCCGGACAAAATTTACAACTTGATGAAACCATCCGTTCAACATCCAGCGGTCGTAAATCAGCTGTTGAATGCTTCAGAGGAAGAGGAAGCAGAAATTTTTAGTTCTTGTGAGGTAATCAAAGGGGGATCGAAAGTAATCTGGGAACAGTTGAACCTAGAGCCTAGCTTAAGTGAAGGAGGACCTGAGAAAGAGGACCTGAGAAAGATTGGTTCCGAGTTTGGAGACGTGTTTTCGGACCGCCCCGGAAACACGAGGGTGATCGAACACGATATTGAGCTAAGCAGTGAGGAGTCAATCCGTAGCAAGCCGTATCGTTGTTCCCCTGTGCAACGTCGAAAGTGTGAGCCGCTCTTGGTGCCGCATAGGTATCGTCGCCTAAAGTGGCCGGTTATTGAAGTGGAGCATGTTGCTCCACAGCGCAACTTTGACGTTCGCTATCAAAAAAAAATAAAGGAAAGGTAAACGCTAATGCAGGTGCATTGAGCAGTGCGTTCCAGCTAGTAACTTCTCAACCTTTCGGTTTCTCGCTGGCGATTCGGGGCAAAATTTTGACCTCATCACGACCTGGGCTGAGCGCTCTCGTTCAATGTGATCTCAAGGGGCCAACTTTATGTGGTATTCTAATTCGTTACGTTGTTGTACGTGGGAAAAAAAATTGAGTAGTCATTTTAAGGGTCTTTTGTCCCACATGTGCCTCTTGATGTAGAGGGAACAAAATTCCGATAGACACGTAGATAGGTATATGTTGTACTATACTTTGTCTGGTGTTCTGTCGGGTGACCGAGGGCACTTGCTTGTGTCGTGTGTTGTTTGTTGTCGAACCGTTCTTAGCAAGTTGCAGAACCATCGACAAATGCTGAAACCGAAGATGGTCAGAAGAGACGAGTGAAGCTGGTCGACAAGTTGTGGTGAAAAACCAGTGGAGCTGAAATCCGTCGTCAAGAATGGGATGTGTTCCCGAAACGGTCTGGAGCTGTATTCTCCCCATGGCCCTGGAGGCGAACCTGGAGGGACCTGGCGAACGAGCGCACCTGACATCCGAGCCCCGTGGAAGCAGCTCGTCTTTCCGGTGCATTGTCTGGCGGCGGGGGTGCTGTTATGCCAGCGAGTCCTCGTCAAACGTCCGTGCCTCTGAAAAAGGCAATTTGGGTCAAGGCCAGCCCGCAGTCCGCCGGACGCGAACAACTCAACGGCGTAAACACGCGCGACGCCTCTCTGGCCCACGTGCAGTGAATCAGCAGAGCACGTGACAGCGAGCCGGCGTCCTCGTGTCTGGGGGTCTGACGCATTGCGCGGCGACCCCATTGGAGAGAGAGAGAGAATAAACTTTATTGGGTTCCAGCATGCGGGATTCCCTCCTGCCGCGCAGGGCGTGGGGTTCACCCTATCTCACGTTACACTAGAAGTCCTAATGTCACGCGGGCCTAGACCTCAAGGCCTTCGTGCCCCGGCGCCGCTCGGGTTACTGAGGGTGTCCCCCTTTCGCCTTTGCAGCGCCAGTGCGACCTCGAGCTGCCGGACGGCCCTTCGCTGGTCTTCTGGGTCCGTAGACCCCACACGCTGTTCTACTTGCGGCGGTAACACCGGACCGTCCGCGCTGTCTGCGTCACATCCCCAGAGTATGTGAGCCAGGGTGGCTCTCGCGCTCGCGCACACACTGCACATTTCACTCACGTAGAGTTCGGGGCACACGTGTCGCGCTAGCGATGGGGTCAGCACAGTCTCGGTTTGGAGCTGGCGCAACCTCACCGCCTCCCACCGGGTAAGATCCTTGTGCGGAGGCGGGAAGCCACGCCGTTGCTCCCTGTACCACGCGAGGATGTCGCCGTAATCGAGCAGCTGCTCCTCGCCTTCTTCTTCGGTCGCCGTCGCGTCTTCGGAGGCGGGCGCGGCCGCGGTCCGGCACGTGGCGAGACCACGGGCCGCGGCATCCGCCTCCTCGTTGCGGTTCGGAGATCCTGGTATCAGGTCCCTACCCATGTGAGCCGGGAACCATTTTAGCGTCAGCCTCGACTTGGACTCGTCGCTTGCCAACGCCCTAGCAGCGGAATCTGCCTTGACGACCAGCGGCGCTTCTGATTGGACATTTTGGTTGGACCGGGTGTAAATAAAAGAAGCCCTGCGGCGCGTCGCGATCGGCGGTCCTAGGAGAGAGGAGCCCCGTGTCGGAGAGCCGGCTTGTGTGTGAGTCGGCAGTTTTAGGCGAAAAGCTGACCTATGTGTTAGAGAGGAGAGCTCGGCTCTTCGAGTCTCTGTCGGCCCCAGTGCCGAAATTGTCACGCTTCTGTATATATGCTGTACATAAACCTTGTTTAACTCACCGTCGTCTCGTCCGCTCGTGTTATAAGCTCTGCGCAGAAGCAGTCGCGAGCTGAGAAACATACGCTACCAAACGGCTGGTAACCTTCCCGGCGGAGTTGAAAGCAGTGGCGCCTTCGGGACCGTGTTGGCGTCGCCGTCTTTCGCCACAGTGGAGGTCAGCGGTAGGATTTCGGAGGTGGCTTCGCAACAGTGGTGGCTTCGGCGGGATCGGCCCGTCGTTCGCAACAACACATAGCAGAAATTAAATAGTAAGCGCAGTCGACTTTTGTGTCTCGACAGGCGACAGACCGGCAAGCAAACGTGCTCGCAAAGTGGGTATTGCCGGAAGGCGTCCACATCGCGAATGGCTATTTGACCACAAGGTGGACCTAAAGTGTATTCGTACATATAGCGTGCATAGAGCCAATTTTGTCGAATCTGTAGTCTCTGAAAGAAGAAGAAAGTGGGTGGCAAAATAAAACAAATAAGCATCGGTATATCCTTACGCACAGCCTGCAGAGTGCTCAAATGTGAAAGGAGGAAACAATATCGACATCATTCGGCCTTTGAGCCACCGATGGTTCACGCGAAGGACCATCAAGTGCCTTCCGTCAATGACTGCAGCTTTGCGGCGGCGACGAAGACCTAGCGTGTTCTCTTAGCGCGAGCCTTGTAATTTACGCAAACTGGAGGGATAAAAACAGGAGACAGAAGAAAGGCCGGGCACTTGTGCCTCGTTTTCCTTTGTCGTCGAGCTGCGATCAAGGTGTGTGTCGAAACGAAATGTTCGGCCGCCCAAAACACAGGGCGGAGGGTCCACCGAGGCATGCACAGTACCGAACAAAAACGAATAAAACCGGCAACACTGGGTATGTAGGCGTATACACACCCGAAGCGTCGTTTCGCTATGTACGTGTCACCCCCACTAAGCGTAGCGTGTCTCGGCGCAGAACGTGTGACGTCTATAATGCATCGGGGCAGGGTTGGGAAGATCTCATATATGCTGGCGGTGACCTGAGTGTAAGAGTATAGAGTAAAGCATCGTTTGTCGCTTCCAGAGGCAATGTGCACGTGTCGTGACTGCCTTTGGACTAAGTACATATGTACCTCTTGGAATATATGTCTGCCTCTCCCGCAAAGGTGGACTTCTTCTTGCTATGTCTACGTCAACCATTTATCAGCCCACCTGACAATTTGCCCGCAGCCAAAGGCCACGGGTCGGTTTTGTTTGTCGTGCGCCGTGCGGTCCTTTTATCGGCAGTGTAGCCAGACATTTCTTTCGGTGGCCGGAAGCGGGAGGTTCAACCAGTTCTAACGTATCTTCGTGCGCGTGTGTATACTCACATGCAAAATTGAAAATTCTGCAGGTGGTTAACCTCGGAAAGGAGCAGCGCTTTGCGATAGGTAATAGTGCACTTGAAGTTGTAAAAGACTATGTCTACTTAGGGCAGGTAATAACCGCAGAGCCTAACCACGAGCTTGAAGTAACTAGAAGAATAAGAATGGGGTGGAGCACATTCGGCAGGCACTCTCAAATTATGACAAGTAGATTGCCACTGTCCCTCAAGAGGAAGGTATATAACAGCTGTATCTTGCCGGTACTTAGCTACGGAGCAGAAACCTGGAGACTCACAAAGAGGGTTCAACTTAAATTGAGGACGACGCAGCGAGCAATGGAAAGAAAAATGGTAGGTGCAACCTTAAGAGACAAGAAGAGAGCAGAGTGGATTAGGGGACAAACGGGAGTTAAGGATATCATAGCTGCAATAAAGAAGAGGAAATGGACATGGGCCGGGCATGTAGCACGTAGACAGGATAACCGCTGGTCATTAAGAGTGACCAACTGGATTCCCAGAGAAGGGAAGCGGGGTAGGGGGAGACAGAAGGTTAGGTGGGCAGATGAGATTAAGAAGTTTGCGGGTATAAATTGGCAACAGCAAGCACAGGACCGGGTTAACTGGCGGAACATGGGAGAGGCCTTTGTCCTGCAGTGGACGTAGACAGGCTGATGATGATGATGATGACTTGAATACCCTATACCCGCCTTGCTGCAACAATGTCCCCAGTGTCCCCAATATTTAGCAGCCCTATAAAGCGATCGAGTCAGGTACAACTGTAAGCTCTTATATTCTTCGTTAAAATAGTACTGACACGATGTTTAGGAATTTTCGTGGTGTTGCTCTAAGTAATGGCACATGTGTCGTAACTGTGCAAGGCCCATAGCCAGAATGTTATGCCTAGGGGGAGGGGGCACTTGTTGAGTTTCTTTAAGAACACATATTTTATTATTTTTCTCTCGGTAAAACACCCCCCCCCCCTTCCATACGAATTTCAAAGGGCATCGGGAGACCGGGTATAGACTTTCCCCCCTTTTACGGGAGTGCGTGATACTTCAGCCTCATTACGACTCCTTTCCCCCCGTGCGCACGACTATTCTGCAAAGCATTTCTTTCTTATATAGTGTTGCCTCTTTTATCAAGTAATTGATATTCAGGACGTCGCAACTGATTTCTTGACGAACCAAAGACCTGCAGAACCAAGTACTCATGGGAGACGTTACAACAGTAGCAGATGCCGGAAAGTCATACACGCAATACCTGCATGGTATTGCCGCTATGGGTTCAATATGACACTCTTAAGATGACTGTTCGCGCGTGAAGGCAGACTTGTACATCAAAATACAGTGTATCAGGATTGGATATACAGTTAAACACGTAGAAATTCCGATGCAAAATATGACTGCTTGCCATGCTTTCCCTTAACACCTGTGGCACAACCATGGACACCTTTGCCGCACCAAGTAAGGTCGGCATAATACACCGTCACTTCGGTCCTCTGAAACCTTGTGGTTCGCGCAGGGTACTGCGCGCGGTTATACAAATTGAACACCGTTGCTCGTGCAGAAAACAGCAATATCTCCACGAGTAGTAAAACAAGGCCGGGTGGGGCGGCTTGGTTTTCGTCTCCACAGGGCGAGTCCCACGGAACTTTCATTCTCGGCACCGGCATTAGCTCGGTGCGCTCGCGCTCGAGTGGATTTAGACAACTGCCGCCTCTGCCAGCATCCTATACGAGCTCACTATAAGAGCGGGCGTGAAAATGATCGATGAAGCAGCGCCACCGCCCGCCCCGCCACCGTTCTCCGCGTTTGTTCTGGCGGTGCTCTTGCTCCTATCGTTTGTGCGCGCCTCGTGTGCCCGGCGCAGCGCCTTCGCCGGCCGAGATCTAAACGATCCCGACGCCGTGACCTCAACTCAGGTCTCGGCCGCGCACGTATACGAATAACGTATATAACCCAGAGTGCGCCGCGTGACATGCGGTGTTCGCTTACACACAAACGTGTATGCACGAGCACACACTCACGGACTCGCATGCAGTCAAAAAGCGTGCGCGCGGCGTTCAATTGAAGATTGTAATCTTATACCTGCACCGTGGGTGGAATTAACGAAGCGATGCGGTCGTTAATTAATTACCGAACACCTCGTTTCGCAAATGAGCCAGGCGGATGTGGGAACGCACGTCTTCATTGGTCACCCGTTTGTGACGTGAGCGACGTTGATTGGCTGAGCTTTACGAAACGGACCCCCCCCCCCCCCCCTCCTTCACTGAGTATTTCGTGCCGGGCCCCGACTGCGACTTCAGCGGCGCTCCCATCTTGCGCTCTAATTACTCATTCTTAGCGTGCGTCTTTATAGTGCGGCGCGTACATAGCGGCGTGCCTAATGTTTTCCTCAAGCCTTACTGATGTCTGAGGTTGCAACAAGAGCCCTGCGTGCGCAACTGAGCGGCAAAAAAAAAAAAGAAAAGAGCATGTGCGCTCGCTTTGTCGGGCTGCTGATCGAATAATTTGCGCGGCTATGGTTTCGGATACGGTGCGATAATTTATTGACGCCGCGATACGCCGCCACTGCTGTGGAAACGCATCTCCTTCTCTCACTGCGTTGAGTAACGCGTGGCACGAAGGAAGATTAGCCACGCTGCGGTTTTCGTGTTGAATATGCTATGTCTGATGGCGCACGCACTGGTTACGCTGTGTACGCAGCCAGGCCAAAGCGTACAGAAACGGTCGCCGGCACAATTTATCCTCAGCATCACGCACCTATCGTGCTGCATAACGCGCAAACTCGGGGATTTGCTCATGTAGTGCTCTCGTGCCGAGCTCAATGGGGTTAAACGAGAGTGCTTGGTTCGCGTATTGCCTTGATTTTCTGCCTTCTGAGAGATGCAGGACACTGTTTACGAAACTCAGTCTTTTCCTGCGTCTCTGTGTTGTGCGCCTGCGTACTTGTTTTTGTGCGTTTACGTGCTAGCGCGCACGTGTGTGTGTGTGTGTGTGTGTGTGTGTGTGTGCGTGTGTGTTTGTGTGTGTGTGTGTGTGTTGATTGATTGATATGTGGGGTTTAACGTCCCAAAACCACTATATGATTATGAGAGACGCCGTAGTGGAGGGCTCCGGAAATTTAGACCACCTGGGGTTCTTTAACGTGCACCCAAATCTGAGCACACGGGCCTACAACATTTCCGCCTCCATCGGAAATGCAGCCGCCGCAGCCGGGATTCGAACCCGCGCTCTGTGGGTCAGCAGCCGAGTACCTT